>NW_027167660.1:0-300000 GCF_040954835.1 Lepisosteus oculatus | reverse complement strand
TGAGCCTAGCAGTTACACTGAGATTCTGCTGTCTGAAAAAACGCGTTTATTTCGGGCTGAAAAACACGTTTTGAAAAGTGTCTTGTTACTGCCCCATAACTTACATGGGGGTGACCAAACTTGCAGAAACATGTTTATTTCTGCTGGAAAACACGTTTTGACACTTTCTGTACACTGGGGTTAAGGGCTGAGTGTGTGGGCTCTTCTGAGCCTTGCTATTACAAGGAGATTCAGATGTCTGAAAAAACGCGTTTATTTCGGGCTGAAAAACACGTTTTGAAAAGTGTCTTGTTACTGCCCCATAACTTACATGGGGTTGACCAAACTTGCAGAAACATGTTTATTTCTGCTGAAAAACACGTTTTGACCCTTTCTGCACACTGGGGTTAAGGGCTGAGTGTGTGGGCACTTCTGAGCCTTGCTGTTACAAGTAGATTCAGTTGTCTGAAAAAACGCGTTTATTTCGGGCTGAAAAACACGTTTTGAAAAGTGTCTTGTTACTGCCCCATAACTTACATGGGGTTGACCAAACTTGCAGAAACATGTTTATTTCTGCTTGAAAACACGTTTTGACACTTTCTGTACACTGGGGTTAAGGGCTGAGTGTGTGGGCTCTTCTGAGCCTTGCTATTACAAGGAGATTCAGTTGTCTGAAAAAACGCGTTTATTTCGGGCTGAAAAACACGTTTTGAAAAGTGTCTTGTTACTGCCCCATAACTTACATGGGGTTGACCAAACTTGCAGAAACATGTTTATTTCTGCTGAAAAACACGTTTGGACACTTTCTGCACACTGGGGTTAAGACCTGAGTGTGTGAGCTCTTCTGAGCCTACCAGTTACACTGAGATTCTGCTGTATGAAAAAACGCGTTTATTTCGGGCTGAAAAACACGTTTTGAAAAGTGTCTTGTTACTGCCCCATAACTTACATGGGGTTGACCAAACTTGCAGAAACATGTTTATTTCTGCTGAAAAACACGTTTTGACCCTTTCTGCACACTGGGGTTAAGGGCTTAGTGTGTGGGCTCTTCTGAGCCTTGCTGTTACAAGTAGATTCAGTTGTCTGAAAAAACGCGTTTATTTCGGGCTGAAAAACACGTTTTGAAAAGGGTGATGTTACTGCCTCATAACTTACATGGGGTTGACCAAACTTGCAGAAACATGTTTATTTCTGCTGGAAAACACGTTTTGACACTTTCTGTACACTGGGGTTAAGGGCTGAGTGTGTGGGCTCTTCTGAGCCTTGCTATTACAAGGAGATTCAGTTGTCTGAAAAAACGCGTTTATTTCGGGCTGAAAAACACGTTTTGAAAAGTGTCTTGTTACTGCCCAATAACTTACATGGGGGTGACCAAACTTGCAGAAACATGTTTATTTCTGCTGGAAAACACGTTTTGACACTTTCTGTACACTGGGGTTAAGGGCTGAGTGTGTGGGCTCTTCTGAGCCTTGCTATTACAAGGAGATTCAGTTGTCTGAAAAAACGCGTTTATTTCGGGCTGAAAAACACGTTTTGAAAAGTGTCTTGTTACTGCCCCATAACTTACATGGGGTTGACCAAACTTGCAGAAACATGTTTATTTCTGCTGAAAAACACGTTTTGACCCTTTCTGCACACTGGGGTTAAGGGCTGAGTGTGTGGGCACTTCTGAGCCTTGCTGTTACAAGTAGATTCAGTTGTCTGAAAAAACGCGTTTATTTCGGGCTGAAAAACACGTTTTGAAAAGTGTGATGTTACTGCCCCATAACTTACATGGGGTTGACCAAACTTGCAGAAACATGTTTATTTCTGCTGGAAAACACGTTTTGACACTTTCTGTACACTGGGGTTAAGGGCTGAGTGTGTGGGCTCTTCTGAGCCTACCAGTTACACTGAGATTCAGTTGTCTGAAAAAACGCGTTTATTTCGGGCTGAAAAACACGTTTTGAAAAGTGTCTTGTTACTGCCCCATAACTTACATGGGGTTGACCAAACTTGCAGAAACATGTTTATTTCTGCTGAAAAACACGTTTTGACCCTTTCTGCACACTGGGGTTAAGGGCTGAGTGTGTGGGCACTTCTGAGCCTTGCTGTTACAAGTAGATTCAGTTGTCTGAAAAAACGCGTTTATTTCGGGCTGAAAAACACGTTTTGAAAAGGGTGATGTTACTGCCTCATAACTTACATGGGGTTGACCAAACTTGCAGAAACATGTTTATTTCTGCTGGAAAACACGTTTTGACACTTTCTGTACACTGGGGTTAAGGGCTGAGTGTGTGGGCTCTTCTGAGCCTTGCTATTACAAGGAGATTCAGTTGTCTGAAAAAACGCGTTTATTTCGGGCTGAAAAACACGTTTTGAAAAGTGTCTTGTTAATGCCCCATAACTTACATGGGGGTGACCAAACTTGCAGAAACATGTTTATTTCTGCTGAAAAACACGTTTTGACCCTTTCTGCACACTGGGGTTAAGGGCTGAGTGTGTGGGCACTTCTGAGCCTTGCTGTTACAAGTAGATTCAGTTGTCTGAAAAAACGCGTTTATTTCGGGCTGAAAAACACGTTTTGAAAAGTGTGATGTTACTGCCCCATAACTTACATGGGGTTGACCAAACTTGCAGAAACATGTTTATTTCTGCTGGAAAACACGTTTTGACACTTTCTGTACACTGGGGTTAAGGGCTGAGTGTGTGGGCTCTTCTGAGCCTTGCTATTACAAGGAGATTCAGTTGTCTGAAAAAACGCGTTTATTTCGGGCTGAAAAACACGTTTTGAAAAGTGTCTTGTTACTGCCCCATAACTTACATGGGGGTGACCAAACTTGCAGAAACATGTTTATTTCTGCTGAAAAACATGTTTGGACACTTTCTGTACACTGGGGTTAAGGGCTGAGTGTGTGGGCTCTTCTGAGCCTTACTATTACAAGGAGATTCAGTTGTCTGAAAAAACGCGTTTATTTCGGGCTGAAAAACACGTTTTGAAAAGTGTCTTGTTACTGCCCCATAACTTACATGGGGGTGACCAAACTTGCAGAAACATGTTTATTTCTGCTGAAAAACACGTTTGGACACTTTCTGCACACTGGGGTTAAGAGCTGAGTGTGTGGGTTCTTCTGAGCCTAGCAGTTACACTGAGATTCTGCTGTCTGAAAAAACGCGTTTATTTCGGGCTGAAAAACACGTTTTGAAAAGTGTCTTGTTACTGCCCCATAACTTACATGGGGTTGACCAAACTTGCAGAAACATGTTTATTTCTGCTGAAAAACACGTTTTGACCCTTTCTGCACACTGGGGTTAAGGGCTGAGTGTGTGGGCACTTCTGAGCCTTGCTGTTACAAGTAGATTCAGTTGTCTGAAAAAACGCGTTTATTTCGGGCTGAAAAACACGTTTTGAAAAGTGTGATGTTACTGCCCCATTACTTACATGGGGTTGACCAAACTTGCAGAAACATGTTTATTTCTGCTGGAAAACACGTTTTGACACTTTCTGTACACTGGGGTTAAGGGCTGAGTGTGTGGGCTCTTCTGAGCCTTGCTATTACAAGGAGATTCAGTTGTCTGAAAAAACGCGTTTATTTCGGGCTGAAAAACACGTTTTGAAAAGTGTCTTGTTACTGCCCCATAACTTACATGGGGGTGACCAAACTTGCAGAAACATGTTTATTTCTGCTGAAAAACACGTTTGGACACTTTCTGCACACTGGGGTTAAGAGCTGAGTGTGTGGGCTCTTCTGAGCCTAGCAGTTACACTGAGATTCTGCTGTCTGAAAAAACGCGTTTATTTCGGGCTGAAAAACACGTTTTGAAAAGTGTCTTGTTACTGCCCCATAACTTACATGGGGTTGACCAAACTTGCAGAAACATGTTTATTTCTGCTGAAAAACACGTTTTGACCCTTTCTGCACACTGGGGTTAAGGGCTGAGTGTGTGGGCACTTCTGAGCCTTGCTGTTACAAGTAGATTCAGTTGTCTGAAAAAACGCGTTTATTTCGGGCTGAAAAACACGTTTTGAAAAGTGTCTTGTTACTGCCCCATAACTTACATGGGGTTGACCAAACTTGCAGAAACATGTTTATTTCTGCTGAAAAACACGTTTTGACCCTTTCTGCACACTGGGGTTAAGGGCTGAGTGTGTGGGCACTTCTGAGCCTTGCTGTTACAAGTAGATTCAGTTGTCTGAAAAAACGCGTTTATTTCGGGCTGAAAAACACGTTTTGAAAAGTGTCTTGTTACTGCCCCATAACTTACATGGGGGTGACCAAACTTGCAGAAACATGTTTATTTCTGCTGAAAAACATGTTTGGACACTTTCTGTACACTGGGGTTAAGGGCTGAGTGTGTGGGCTCTTCTGAGCCTTACTATTACAAGGAGATTCAGTTGTCTGAAAAAACGCGTTTATTTCGGGCTGAAAAACACGTTTTGAAAAGTGTCTTGTTACTGCCCCATAACTTACATGGGGTTGACCAAACTTGCAGAAACATGTTTATTTCTGCTGAAAAACACGTTTTGACCCTTTCTGCACACTGGGGTTAAGGGCTGAGTGTGTGGGCACTTCTGAGCCTTGCTGTTACAAGTAGATTCAGTTGTCTGAAAAAACGCGTTTATTTCGGGCTGAAAAACACGTTTTGAAAAGTGTGATGTTACTGCCCCATAACTTACATGGGGTTGACCAAACTTGCAGAAACATGTTTATTTCTGCTGAAAAACACGTTTGGACACTTTCTGCACACTGGGGTTAAGAGCTGAGTGTGTGGGCTCTTCTGAGCCTAGCAGTTACACTGAGATTCTGCTGTCTGAAAAAACGCGTTTATTTCGGGCTGAAAAACACGTTTTGAAAAGTGTCTTGTTACTGCCCCATAACTTACATGGGGGTGACCAAACTTGCAGAAACATGTTTATTTCTGCTGGAAAACACGTTTTGACACTTTCTGTACACTGGGGTTAAGGGCTGAGTGTGTGGGCTCTTCTGAGCCTTGCTATTACAAGGAGATTCAGTTGTCTGAAAAAACGCGTTTATTTCGGGCTGAAAAACACGTTTTGAAAAGTGTCTTGTTACTGCCCCATAACTTACATGGGGTTGACCAAACTTGCAGAAACATGTTTATTTCTGCTGAAAAACACGTTTTGACCCTTTCTGCACACTGGGGTTAAGGGCTGAGTGTGTGGGCACTTCTGAGCCTTGCTGTTACAAGTAGATTCAGTTGTCTGAAAAAACGCGTTTATTTCGGGCTGAAAAACACGTTTTGAAAAGTGTGATGTTACTGCCTCATAACTTACATGGGGTTGACCAAACTTGCAGAAACATGTTTATTTCTGCTGGAAAACACGTTTTGACACTTTCTGTACACTGGGGTTAAGGGCTGAGTGTGTGGGCTCTTCTGAGCCTTGCTATTACAAGGAGATTCAGTTGTCTGAAAAAACGCGTTTATTTTGGGCTGAAAAACACGTTTTGAAAAGTGTCTTGTTACTGCCCCATAACTTACATGGGGGTGACCAAACTTGCAGAAACATGTTTATTTCTGCTGAAAAACACGTTTGGACACTTTCTGCACACTGGGGTTAAGAGCTGAGTGTGTGGGCTCTTCTGAGCCTAGCAGTTACACTGAGATTCTGCTGTCTGAAAAAACGCGTTTATTTCGGGCTGAAAAACACGTTTTGAAAAGTGTGATGTTACTGCCCCATAACTTACATGGGGTTGACCAAACTTGCAGAAACGTGTTTATTTCTGCTGGAAAACACGTTTTGACCCTTTCTGCACACTGGGGTTAAGGGCTGAGTGTGTGGGCACTTCTGAGCCTTGCTGTTACAAGTAGATTCAGTTGTCTGAAAAAACGCGTTTATTTCGGGCTGAAAAACACGTTTTGAAAAGTGTGATGTTACTGCCCCATAACTTACATGGGGTTGACCAAACTTGCAGAAACATGTTTATTTCTGCTGAAAAACACGTTTGGACACTTTCTGCACACTGGGGTTAAGAGCTGAGTGTGTGGGCTCTTCTGAGCCTAGCAGTTACACTGAGATTCTGCTGTCTGAAAAAACGCGTTTATTTCGGGCTGAAAAACACGTTTTGAAAAGTGTCTTGTTACTGCCCCATAACTTACATGGGGGTGACCAAACTTGCAGAAACATGTTTATTTCTGCTGGAAAACACGTTTTGACACTTTCTGTACACTGGGGTTAAGGGCTGAGTGTGTGGGCTCTTCTGAGCCTTGCTATTACAAGGAGATTCAGATGTCTGAAAAAACGCGTTTATTTCGGGCTGAAAAACACGTTTTGAAAAGTGTCTTGTTACTGCCCCATAACTTACATGGGGTTGACCAAACTTGCAGAAACATGTTTATTTCTGCTGAAAAACACGTTTTGACCCTTTCTGCACACTGGGGTTAAGGGCTGAGTGTGTGGGCACTTCTGAGCCTTGCTGTTACAAGTAGATTCAGTTGTCTGAAAAAACGCGTTTATTTCGGGCTGAAAAACACGTTTTGAAAAGTGTGATGTTACTGCCTCATAACTTACATGGGGTTGACCAAACTTGCAGAAACATGTTTATTTCTGCTGGAAAACACGTTTTGACACTTTCTGTACACTGGGGTTAAGGGCTGAGTGTGTGGGCTCTTCTGAGCCTTGCTATTACAAGGAGATTCAGTTGTCTGAAAAAACGCGTTTATTTTGGGCTGAAAAACACGTTTTGAAAAGTGTCTTGTTACTGCCCCATAACTTACATGGGGGTGACCAAACTTGCAGAAACATGTTTATTTCTGCTGAAAAACTCGTTTGGACACTTTCTGCACACTGGGGTTAAGAGCTGAGTGTGTGGGCTCTTCTGAGCCTAGCAGTTACACTGAGATTCTGCTGTCTGAAAAAACGCGTTTATTTCGGGCTGAAAAACACGTTTTGAAAAGTGTGATGTTACTGCCCCATAACTTACATGGGGTTGACCAAACTTGCAGAAACGTGTTTATTTCTGCTGGAAAACACGTTTTGACACTTTCTGTACACTGGGGTTAAGGGCTGAGTGTGTGGGCTCTTCTGAGCCTTGCTATTACAAGGAGATTCAGTTGTCTGAAAAAACGCGTTTATTTCGGGCTGAAAAACACGTTTTGAAAAGTGTCTTGTTACTGCCCCATAACTTACATGGGGGTGACCAAACTTGCAGAAACATGTTTATTTCTGCTGAAAAACACGTCTGGACACTTTCTGCACACTGGGGTTAAGAGCTGAGTGTGTGGGCTCTTCTGAACCTAGCAGTTACACTGAGATTCTGCTGTCTGAAAAAACGCGTTTATTTCGGGCTGAAAAACACGTTTTGAAAAGTGTCTTGTTACTGCCCCATAACTTACATGGGGTTGACCAAACTTGCAGAAACATGTTTATTTCTGCTGAAAAACACGTTTTGACCCTTTCTGCACACTGGGGTTAAGGGCTGAGTGTGTGGGCACTTCTGAGCCTTGCTGTTACAAGTAGATTCAGTTGTCTGAAAAAACGCGTTTATTTCGGGCTGAAAAACACGTTTTGAAAAGTGTGATGTTACTGCCCCATAACTTACATGGGGATGACCAAACTTGCAGAAACATGTTTATTTCTGCTGGAAAACACGTTTTGACACTTTCTGTACACTGGGGTTAAGGGCTGAGTGTGTGGGCTCTTCTGAGCCTTGCTATTACAAGGAGATTCAGTTGTCTGAAAAAACGCGTTTATTTCGGGCTGAAAAACACGTTTTGAAAAGTGTCTTGTTACTGCCCCATAACTTACATGGGGTTGACCAAACTTGCAGAAACATGTTTATTTCTGCTGAAAAACATGTTTTGACCCTTTCTGCACACTGGGGTTAAGGGCTGAGTGTGTGGGCACTTCTGAGCCTTGCTGTTACAAGTAGATTCAGTTGTCTGAAAAAACGCGTTTATTTCGGGCTGAAAAACACGTTTTGAAAAGTGTGATGTTACTGCCCCATAACTTACATGGGGTTGACCAAACTTGCAGAAACATGTTTATTTCTGCTTGAAAACACGTTTTGACACTTTCTGTACACTGGGGTTAAGGGCTGAGTGTGTGGGCTCTTCTGAGCCTTGCTATTACAAGGAGATTCAGTTGTCTGAATAAACGCGTTTATTTCGGGCTGAAAAACACGTTTTGAAAAGTGTCTTGTTACTGCCCCATAACTTACATGGGGTTGACCAAACTTGCAGAAACATGTTTATTTCTGCTGAAAAACACGTTTTGACCCTTTCTGCACACTGGGGTTAAGGGCTGAGTGTGTGGGCACTTCTGAGCCTTGCTGTTACAAGTAGATTCAGTTGTCTGAAAAAACGCGTTTATTTCGGGCTGAAAAACACGTTTTGAAAAGTGTGATGTTACTGCCCCATAACTTACATGGGGTTGACCAAACTTGCAGAAACATGTTTATTTCTGCTGGAAAACACGTTTTGACACTTTCTGTACACTGGGGTTAAGGGCTGAGTGTGTGGGCTCTTCTGAGCCTACCAGTTACACTGAGATTCAGTTGTCTGAAAAAACGCGTTTATTTCGGGCTGAAAAACACGTTTTGAAAAGTGTCTTGTTACTGCCCCATAACTTACATGGGGTTGACCAAACTTGCAGAAACATGTTTATTTCTGCTGAAAAACACGTTTTGACCCTTTCTGCACACTGGGGTTAAGGGCTGAGTGTGTGGGCACTTCTGAGCCTTGCTGTTACAAGTAGATTCAGTTGTCTGAAAAAACGCGTTTATTTCGGGCTGAAAAACACGTTTTGAAAAGGGTGATGTTACTGCCTCATAACTTACATGGGGTTGACCAAACTTGCAGAAACATGTTTATTTCTGCTGGAAAACACGTTTTGACACTTTCTGTACACTGGGGTTAAGGGCTGAGTGTGTGGGCTCTTCTGAGCCTTGCTATTACAAGGAGATTCAGTTGTCTGAAAAAACGCGTTTATTTCGGGCTGAAAAACACGTTTTGAAAAGTGTCTTGTTACTGCCCCATAACTTACATGGGGTTGACCAAACTTGCAGAAACATGTTTATTTCTGCTGAAAAACACGTTTTGACCCTTTCTGCACACTGGGGTTAAGGGCTGAGTGTGTGGGCACTTCTGAGCCTTGCTGTTACAAGTAGATTCAGTTGTCTGAAAAAACGCGTTTATTTCGGGCTGAAAAACACGTTTTGAAAAGTGTGATGTTACTGCCTCATAACTTACATGGGGTTGACCAAACTTGCAGAAACATGTTTATTTCTGCTGGAAAACACGTTTTGACACTTTCTGTACACTGGGGTTAAGGGCTGAGTGTGTGGGCTCTTCTGAGCCTTGCTATTACAAGGAGATTCAGTTGTCTGAAAAAACGCGTTTATTTTGGGCTGAAAAACACGTTTTGAAAAGTGTCTTGTTACTGCCCCATAACTTACATGGGGGTGACCAAACTTGCAGAAACATGTTTATTTCTGCTGAAAAACACGTTTGGACACTTTCTGCACACTGGGGTTAAGAGCTGAGTGTGTGGGCTCTTCTGAGCCTAGCAGTTACACTGAGATTCTGCTGTCTGAAAAAACGCGTTTATTTCGGGCTGAAAAACACGTTTTGAAAAGTGTGATGTTACTGCCCCATAACTTACATGGGGTTGACCAAACTTGCAGAAACGTGTTTATTTCTGCTGGAAAACACGTTTTGACACTTTCTGTACACTGGGGTTAAGGGCTGAGTGTGTGGGCTCTTCTGAGCCTTGCTATTACAAGGAGATTCAGTTGTCTGAAAAAACGCGTTTATTTCGGGCTGAAAAACACGTTTTGAAAAGTGTCTTGTTACTGCCCCATAACTTACATGGGGGTGACCAAACTTGCAGAAACATGTTTATTTCTGCTGAAAAACACGTCTGGACACTTTCTGCACACTGGGGTTAAGAGCTGAGTGTGTGGGCTCTTCTGAGCCTAGCAGTTACACTGAGATTCTGCTGTCTGAAAAAACGCGTTTATTTCGGGCTGAAAAACACGTTTTGAAAAGTGTCTTGTTACTGCCCCATAACTTACATGGGGTTGACCAAACTTGCAGAAACATGTTTATTTCTGCTGAAAAACACGTTTTGACCCTTTCTGCACACTGGGGTTAAGGGCTGAGTGTGTGGGCACTTCTGAGCCTTGCTGTTACAAGTAGATTCAGTTGTCTGAAAAAACGCGTTTATTTCGGGCTGAAAAACACGTTTTGAAAAGTGTGATGTTACTGCCCCATAACTTACATGGGGTTGACCAAACTTGCAGAAACATGTTTATTTCTGCTGGAAAACACGTTTTGACACTTTCTGTACACTGGGGTTAAGGGCTGAGTGTGTGGGCTCTTCTGAGCCTTGCTATTACAAGGAGATTCAGTTGTCTGAAAAAACGCGTTTATTTTGGGCTGAAAAACACGTTTTGAAAAGTGTCTTGTTACTGCCCCATAACTTACATGGGGGTGACCAAACTTGCAGAAACATGTTTATTTCTGCTGAAAAACACGTTTGGACACTTTCTGCACACTGGGGTTAAGAGCTGAGTGTGTGGGCTCTTCTGAGCCTAGCAGTTACACTGAGATTCTGCTGTCTGAAAAAACGCGTTTATTTCGGGCTGAAAAACACGTTTTGAAAAGTGTGATGTTACTGCCCCATAACTTACATGGGGTTGACCAAACTTGCAGAAACGTGTTTATTTCTGCTGGAAAACACGTTTTGACACTTTCTGTACACTGGGGTTAAGGGCTGAGTGTGTGGGCTCTTCTGAGCCTTGCTATTACAAGGAGATTCAGTTGTCTGAAAAAACGCGTTTATTTCGGGCTGAAAAACACGTTTTGAAAAGTGTCTTGTTACTGCCCCATAACTTACATGGGGGTGACCAAACTTGCAGAAACATGTTTATTTCTGCTGAAAAACACGTCTGGACACTTTCTGCACACTGGGGTTAAGAGCTGAGTGTGTGGGCTCTTCTGAGCCTAGCAGTTACACTGAGATTCTGCTGTCTGAAAAAACGCGTTTATTTCGGGCTGAAAAACACGTTTTGAAAAGTGTCTTGTTACTGCCCCATAACTTACATGGGGTTGACCAAACTTGCAGAAACATGTTTATTTCTGCTGAAAAACACGTTTTGACCCTTTCTGCACACTGGGGTTAAGGGCTGAGTGTGTGGGCACTTCTGAGCCTTGCTGTTACAAGTAGATTCAGTTGTCTGAAAAAACGCGTTTATTTCGGGCTGAAAAACACGTTTTGAAAAGTGTGATGTTACTGCCCCATAACTTACATGGGGTTGACCAAACTTGCAGAAACATGTTTATTTCTGCTGGAAAACACGTTTTGACACTTTCTGTACACTGGGGTTAAGGGCTGAGTGTGTGGGCTCTTCTGAGCCTTGCTATTACAAGGAGATTCAGTTGTCTGAAAAAACGCGTTTATTTCGGGCTGAAAAACACGTTTTGAAAAGTGTCTTGTTACTGCCCCATAACTTACATGGGGGTGACCAAACTTGCAGAAACATGTTTATTTCTGCTGGAAAACACGTTTTGACACTTTCTGTACACTGGGGTTAAGGGCTGAGTGTGTGGGCTCTTCTGAGCCTTGCTATTACAAGGAGATTCAGTTGTCTGAAAAAACGCGTTTATTTCGGGCTGAAAAACACGTTTTGAAAAGTGTCTTGTTACTGCCCCATAACTTACATGGGGTTGACCAAACTTGCAGAAACATGTTTATTTCTGCTGAAAAACACGTTTTGACCCTTTCTGCACACTGGGGTTAAGGGCTGAGTGTGTGGGCACTTCTAAACCTTGCTGTTACAAGTAGATTCAGTTGTCTGAAAAAACGCGTTTATTTCGGGCTGAAAAACACGTTTTGAAAAGTGTCTTGTTACTGCCCCATAACTTACATGGGGTTGACCAAACTTGCAGAAACATGTTTATTTCTGCTGAAAAACACGTTTTGACCCTTTCTGCACACTGGGGTTAAGGGCTGAGTGTGTGGGCACTTCTGAGCCTTGCTGTTACAAGTAGATTCAGTTGTCTGAAAAAACGCGTTTATTTCGGGCTGAAAAACACGTTTTGAAAAGTGTCTTGTTACTGCCCCATAACTTACATGGGGGTGACCAAACTTGCAGAAACATGTTTATTTCTGCTGAAAAACACGTTTGGACACTTTCTGCACACTGGGGTTAAGAGCTGAGTGTGTGGGCTCTTCTGAGCCTAGCAGTTACAAGTAGATTCAGTTGTCTGAAAAAACGCGTTTATTTCGGGCTGAAAAACACGTTTTGAAAAGTGTGATGTTACTGCCCCATAACTTACATGGGGTTGACCAAACTTGCAGAAACATGTTTATTTCTGCTTGAAAACACGTTTTGACACTTTCTGTACACTGGGGTTAAGGGCTGAGTGTGTGGGCTCTTCTGAGCCTTGCTATTACAAGGAGATTCAGTTGTCTGAAAAAACGCGTTTATTTCGGGCTGAAAAACACGTTTTGAAAAGTGTCTTGTTACTGCCCCATAACTTACATGGGGGTGACCAAACTTGCAGAAACATGTTTATTTCTGCTGAAAAACACGTTTGGACACTTTCTGCACACTGGGGTTAAGAGCTGAGTGTGTGGGCTCTTCTGAGCCTAGCAGTTACACTGAGATTCAGTTGTCTGAAAAAACGCGTTTATTTCGGGCTGAAAAACACGTTTTGAAAAGTGTCTTGTTACTGCCCCATAACTTACATGGGGTTGACCAAACTTGCAGAAACATGTTTATTTCTGCTGAAAAACACGTTTTGACCCTTTCTGCACACTGGGGTTAAGGGCTGAGTGTGTGGGCACTTCTGAGCCTTGCTGTTACAAGTAGATTCAGTTGTCTGAAAAAACGCGTTTATTTCGGGCTGAAAAACACGTTTTGAAAAGTGTGATGTTACTGCCCCATAACTTACATGGGGTTGACCAAACTTGCAGAAACATGTTTATTTCTGCTTGAAAACACGTTTTGACACTTTCTGTACACTGGGGTTAAGGGCTGAGTGTGTGGGCTCTTCTGAGCCTTGCTATTACAAGGAGATTCAGTTGTCTGAAAAAACGCGTTTATTTCGGGCTGAAAAACACGTTTTGAAAAGTGTCTTGTTACTGCCCCATAACTTACATGGGGGTGACCAAACTTGCAGAAACATGTTTATTTCTGCTGAAAAACACGTTTGGACACTTTCTGCACACTGGGGTTAAGAGCTGAGTGTGTGGGCTCTTCTGAGCCTAGCAGTTACACTGAGATTCAGTTGTCTGAAAAAACGCGTTTATTTCGGGCTGAAAAACACGTTTTGAAAAGTGTCTTGTTACTGCCCCATAACTTACATGGGGTTGACCAAACTTGCAGAAACATGTTTATTTCTGCTGAAAAACACGTTTTGACCCTTTCTGCACACTGGGGTTAAGGGCTGAGTGTGTGGGCACTTCTGAGCCTTGCTGTTACAAGTAGATTCAGTTGTCTGAAAAAACGCGTTTATTTCGGGCTGAAAAACACGTTTTGAAAAGTGTGATGTTACTGCCCCATAACTTACATGGGGTTGACCAAACTTGCAGAAACATGTTTATTTCTGCTGGAAAACACGTTTTGACACTTTCTGTACACTGGGGTTAAGGGCTGAGTGTGTGGGCTCTTCTGAGCCTTGCTATTACAAGGAGATTCAGTTGTCTGAAAAAACGCGTTTATTTCGGGCTGAAAAACACGTTTTGAAAAGTGTCTTGTTACTGCCCCATAACTTACATGGGGTTGACCAAACTTGCAGAAACATGTTTATTTCTGCTGGAAAACACGTTTTGACACTTTCTGTACACTGGGGTTAAGGGCTGAGTTTGTGGGCTCTTCTGAGCCTTGCTATTACAAGGAGATTCAGTTGTCTGAAAAAACGCGTTTATTTCGGGCTGAAAAACACGTTTTGAAAAGTGTCTTGTTACTGCCCCATAACTTACATGGGGTTGACCAAACTTGCAGAAACATGTTTATTTCTGCTGAAAAACACGTTTTGACCCTTTCTGCACACTGGGGTTAAGGGCTGAGTGTGTGGGCACTTCTGAGCCTTGCTGTTACAAGTAGATTCAGTTGTCTGAAAAAACGCGTTTATTTCGGGCTGAAAAACACGTTTTGAAAAGTGTGATGTTACTGCCCCATAACTTACATGGGGTTGACCAAACTTGCAGAAACATGTTTATTTCTGCTGGAAAACACGTTTTGACACTTTCTGTACACTGGGGTTAAGGGCTGAGTGTGTGGGCTCTTCTGAGCCTTGCTATTACAAGGAGATTCAGTTGTCTGAAAAAACGCGTTTATTTCGGGCTGAAAAACACGTTTTGAAAAGTGTCTTGTTACTGCCCCATAACTTACATGGGGGTGACCAAACTTGCAGAAACATGTTTATTACTGCTGAAAAACATGTTTGGACACTTTCTGTACACTGGGGTTAAGGGCTGAGTGTGTGGGCTCTTCTGAGCCTTACTATTACAAGGAGATTCAGTTGTCTGAAAAAACGCGTTTATTTCGGGCTGAAAAACACGTTTTGAAAAGTGTCTTGTTACTGCCCCATAACTTACATGGGGTTGACCAAACTTGCAGAAACATGTTTATTTCTGCTGAAAAACACGTTTTGACCCTTTCTGCACACTGGGGTTAAGGGCTGAGTGTGTGGGCACTTCTGAGCCTTGCTGTTACAAGTAGATTCAGTTGTCTGAAAAAACGCGTTTATTTCGGGCTGAAAAACACGTTTTGAAAAGTGTGATGTTACTGCCCCATAACTTACATGGGGTTGACCAAACTTGCAGAAACATGTTTATTTCTGCTGAAAAACACGTTTGGACACTTTCTGCACACTGGGGTTAAGAGCTGAGTGTGTGGGCTCTTCTGAGCCTAGCAGTTACACTGAGATTCTGCTGTCTGAAAAAACGCGTTTATTTCGGGCTGAAAAACACGTTTTGAAAAGTGTCTTGTTACTGCCCCATAACTTACATGGGGGTGACCAAACTTGCAGAAACATGTTTATTTCTGCTGGAAAACACGTTTTGACACTTTCTGTACACTGGGGTTAAGGGCTGAGTGTGTGGGCTCTTCTGAGCCTTGCTATTACAAGGAGATTCAGTTGTCTGAAAAAACGCGTTTATTTCGGGCTGAAAAACACGTTTTGAAAAGTGTGATGTTACTGCCTCATAACTTACATGGGGTTGACCAAACTTGCAGAAACATGTTTATTTCTGCTGGAAAACACGTTTTGACACTTTCTGTACACTGGGGTTAAGGGCTGAGTGTGTGGGCTCTTCTGAGCCTTGCTATTACAAGGAGATTCAGTTGTCTGAAAAAACGCGTTTATTTTGGGCTGAAAAACACGTTTTGAAAAGTGTCTTGTAACTGCCCCATAACTTACATGGGGGTGACCAAACTTGCAGAAACATGTTTATTTCTGCTGAAAAACACGTTTGGACACTTTCTGCACACTGGGGTTAAGAGCTGAGTGTGTGGGCTCTTCTGAGCCTAGCAGTTACACTGAGATTCTGCTGTCTGAAAAAACGCGTTTATTTCGGGCTGAAAAACACGTTTTGAAAAGTGTGATGTTACTGCCCCATAACTTACATGGGGTTGACCAAACTTGCAGAAACGTGTTTATTTCTGCTGGAAAACACGTTTTGACCCTTTCTGCACACTGGGGTTAAGGGCTGAGTGTGTGGGCACTTCTGAGCCTTGCTGTTACAAGTAGATTCAGTTGTCTGAAAAAACGCGTTTATTTCGGGCTGAAAAACACGTTTTGAAAAGTGTGATGTTACTGCCCCATAACTTACATGGGGTTGACCAAACTTGCAGAAACATGTTTATTTCTGCTGAAAAACACGTTTGGACACTTTCTGCACACTGGGGTTAAGAGCTGAGTGTGTGGGCTCTTCTGAGCCTAGCAGTTACACTGAGATTCTGCTGTCTGAAAAAACGCGTTTATTTCGGGCTGAAAAACACGTTTTGAAAAGTGTGATGTTACTGCCCCATAACTTACATGGGGTTGACCAAACTTGCAGAAACGTGTTTATTTCTGCTGGAAAACACGTTTTGACCCTTTCTGCACACTGGGGTTAAGGGCTGAGTGTGTGGGCACTTCTGAGCCTTGCTGTTACAAGTAGATTCAGTTGTCTGAAAAAACGCGTTTATTTCGGGCTGAAAAACACGTTTTGAAAAGTGTCTTGTTACTGCCCCATAACTTACATGGGGTTGACCAAACTTGCAGAAACATGTTTATTTCTGCTGAAAAACACGTTTTGACCCTTTCTGCACACTGGGGTTAAGGGCTGAGTGTGTGGGCACTTCTGAGCCTTGCTGTTACAAGTAGATTCAGTTGTCTGAAAAAACGCGTTTATTTCGGGCTGAAAAACACGTTTTGAAAAGTGTCTTGTTACTGCCCCATAACTTACATGGGGGTGACCAAACTTGCAGAAACATGTTTATTTCTGCTGAAAAACACGTTTGGACACTTTCTGCACACTGGGGTTAAGAGCTGAGTGTGTGGGCTCTTCTGAGCCTAGCAGTTACACTGAGATTCTGCTGTCTGAAAAAACGCGTTTATTTCTTGCTGAAAAACACGTTTTGAAAAGTGTGATGTTACTGCCCCATTACTTACATGGGGGTGACCAAACTTGCAGAAACATGTTTATTTCTGCTGAAAAACACGTTTGGACACTTTCTGCACACTGGGGTTAAGAGCTGAGTGTGTGGGCTCTTCTGAGCCTAGCAGTTACACTGAGATTCTGCTGTCTGAAAAAACGCGTTTATTTCGGGCTGAAAAACACGTTTTGAAAAGTGTCTTGTTACTGCCCCATAACTTACATGGGGTTGACCAAACTTGCAGAAACATGTTTATTTCTGCTGAAAAACACGTTTGGACACTTTCTGCACACTGGGGTTAAGAGCTGAGTGTGTGGGCACTTCTGAGCCTTGCTGTTACAAGTAGATTCAGTTGTCTGAAAAAACGCGTTTATTTCGGGCTGAAAAACACGTTTTGAAAAGTGTGATGTTACTGCCTCATAACTTACATGGGGTTGACCAAACTTGCAGAAACATGTTTATTTCTGCTGGAAAACACGTTTTGACACTTTCTGTACACTGGGGTTAAGGGCTGAGTGTGTGGGCTCTTCTGAGCCTTGCTATTACAAGGAGATTCAGTTGTCTGAAAAAACACGTTTATTTTGGGCTGAAAAACACGTTTTGAAAAGTGTCTTGTTACTGCCCCATAACTTACATGGGGGTGACCAAACTTGCAGAAACATGTTTATTTCTGCTGAAAAACACGTTTGGACACTTTCTGCACACTGGGGTTAAGAGCTGAGTGTGTGGGCTCTTCTGAGCCTAGCAGTTACACTGAGATTCTGCTGTCTGAAAAAACGCGTTTATTTCGGGCTGAAAAACACGTTTTGAAAAGTGTGATGTTACTGCCCCATAACTTACATGGGGTTGACCAAACTTGCAGAAACGTGTTTATTTCTGCTGGAAAACACGTTTTGACACTTTCTGTACACTGGGGTTAAGGGCTGAGTGTGTGGGCTCTTCTGAGCCTTGCTATTACAAGGAGATTCAGTTGTCTGAAAAAACGCGTTTATTTTGGGCTGAAAAACACGTTTTGAAAAGTGTCTTGTTACTGCCCCATAACTTACATGGGGGTGACCAAACTTGCAGAAACATGTTTATTTCTGCTGAAAAACACGTCTGGACACTTTCTGCACACTGGGGTTAAGAGCTGAGTGTGTGGGCTCTTCTGAGCCTAGCAGTTACACTGAGATTCTGCTGTCTGAAAAAACGCGTTTATTTCGGGCTGAAAAACACGTTTTGAAAAGTGTCTTGTTACTGCCCCATAACTTACATGGGGTTGACCAAACTTGCAGAAACATGTTTATTTCTGCTGAAAAACACGTTTTGACCCTTTCTGCACACTGGGGTTAAGGGCTGAGTGTGTGGGCACTTCTGAGCCTTGCTGTTACAAGTAGATTCAGTTGTCTGAAAAAACGCGTTTATTTCGGGCTGAAAAACACGTTTTGAAAAGTGTGATGTTACTGCCCCATAACTTACATGGGGTTGACCAAACTTGCAGAAACATGTTTATTTCTGCTGGAAAACACGTTTTGACACTTTCTGTACACTGGGGTTAAGGGCTGAGTGTGTGGGCTCTTCTGAGCCTTGCTATTACAAGGAGATTCAGTTGTCTGAAAAAACGCGTTTATTTCGGGCTGAAAAACACGTTTTGAAAAGTGTCTTGTTACTGCCCCATAACTTACATGGGGGTGACCAAACTTGCAGAAACATGTTTATTTCTGCTGAAAAACACGTTTGGACACTTTCTGCACACTGGGGTTAAGAGCTGAGTGTGTGGGCTCTTCTGAGCCTAGCAGTTACACTGAGATTCTGCTGTCTGAAAAAACGCGTTTATTTCGGGCTGAAAAACACGTTTTGAAAAGTGTCTTGTTACTGCCCCATAACTTACATGGGGTTGACCAAACTTGCAGAAACATGTTTATTTCTGCTGAAAAACACGTTTTGACCCTTTCTGCACACTGGGGTTAAGGGCTGAGTGTGTGGGCACTTCTGAGCCTTGCTGTTACAAGTAGATTCAGTTGTCTGAAAAAACGCGTTTATTTCGGGCTGAAAAACACGTTTTGAAAAGTGTCTTGTTACTGCCCCATAACTTACATGGGGTTGACCAAACTTGCAGAAACATGTTTATTTCTGCTGAAAAACACGTTTTGACCCTTTCTGCACACTGGGGTTAAGGGCTGAGTGTGTGGGCACTTCTGAGCCTTGCTGTTACAAGTAGATTCAGTTGTCTGAAAAAACGCGTTTATTTCGGGCTGAAAAACACGTTTTGAAAAGTGTCTTGTTACTGCCCCATAACTTACATGGGGGTGACCAAACTTGCAGAAACATGTTTATTTCTGCTGAAAAACACGTTTGGACACTTTCTGCACACTGGGGTTAAGAGCTGAGTGTGTGGGCTCTTCTGAGCCTAGCAGTTACACTGAGATTCTGCTGTCTGAAAAAACGCGTTTATTTCGGGCTGAAAAACACGTTTTGAAAAGTGTGATGTTACTGCCCCATTACTTACATGGGGGTGACCAAACTTGCAGAAACATGTTTATTTCTGCTGAAAAACACGTTTGGACACTTTCTGCACACTGGGGTTAAGAGCTGAGTGTGTGGGCTCTTCTGAGCCTAGCAGTTACACTGAGATTCTGCTGTCTGAAAAAACGCGTTTATTTCGGGCTGAAAAACACGTTTTGAAAAGTGTCTTGTTACTGCCCCATAACTTACATGGGGTTGACCAAACTTGCAGAAACATGTTTATTTCTGCTGAAAAACACGTTTTGACCCTTTCTGCACACTGGGGTTAAGGGCTGAGTGTGTGGGCACTTCTGAGCCTTGCTGTTACAAGTAGATTCAGTTGTCTGAAAAAACGCGTTTATTTCGGGCTGAAAAACACGTTTTGAAAAGTGTGATGTTACTGCCCCATAACTTACATGGGGTTGACCAAACTTGCAGAAACATGTTTATTTCTGCTGGAAAACACGTTTTGACACTTTCTGTACACTGGGGTTAAGGGCTGAGTGTGTGGGCTCTTCTGAGCCTTGCTATTACAAGGAGATTCAGTTGTCTGAAAAAACGCGTTTATTTCGGGCTGAAAAACACGTTTTGAAAAGTGTCTTGTTACTGCCCCATAACTTACATGGGGTTGACCAAACTTGCAGAAACATGTTTATTTCTGCTGGAAAACACGTTTTGACACTTTCTGTACACTGGGGTTAAGGGCTGAGTGTGTGGGCTCTTCTGAGCCTTGCTATTACAAGGAGATTCAGTTGCCTGAAAAAACGCGTTTATTTCGGGCTGAAAAACACGTTTTGAAAAGTGTCTTGTTACTGCCCCATAACTTACATGGGGGTGACCAAACTTGCAGAAACATGTTTATTTCTGCTGAAAAACACGTTTGGACACTTTCTGCACACTGGGGTTAAGAGCTGAGTGTGTGGGCTCTTCTGAGCCTAGCAGTTACACTGAGATTCTGCTGTCTTAAAAAACGCGTTTATTTCGGGCTGAAAAACACGTTTTGAAAAGTGTCTTGTTACTGCCCCATAACTTACATGGGGTTGACCAAACTTGCAGAAACATGTTTATTTCTGCTGAAAAACACGTTTTGACCCTTTCTGCACACTGGGGTTAAGGGCTGAGTGTGTGGGCACTTCTGAGCCTTGCTGTTACAAGTAGATTCAGTTGTCTGAAAAAACGCGTTTATTTCGGGCTGAAAAACACGTTTTGAAAAGTGTGATGTTACTGCCCCATAACTTACATGGGGTTGACCAAACTTGCAGAAACATGTTTATTTCTGCTGGAAAACACGTTTTGACACTTTCTGTACACTGGGGTTAAGGGCTGAGTGTGTGGGCTCTTCTGAGCCTTGCTATTACAAGGAGATTCAGTTGTCTGAAAAAACGCGTTTATTTCGGGCTGAAAAACACGTTTTGAAAAGTGTCTTGTTACTGCCCCATAACTTACATGGGGGTGACCAAACTTGCAGAAACATGTTTATTTCTGCTGAAAAACACGTTTGGACACTTTCTGCACACTGGGGTTAAGAGCTGAGTGTGTGGGCTCTTCTGAGCCTAGCAGTTACACTGAGATTCTGCTGTCTGAAAAAACGCGTTTATTTCGGGCTGAAAAACACGTTTTGAAAAGTGTCTTGTTACTGCCCCATAACTTACATGGGGTTGACCAAACTTGCAGAAACATGTTTATTTCTGCTGAAAAACACGTTTTGACCCTTTCTGCACACTGGGGTTAAGGGCTGAGTGTGTGGGCACTTCTGAGCCTTGCTGTTACAAGTAGATTCAGTTGTCTGAAAAAACGCGTTTATTTCGGGCTGAAAAACACGTTTTGAAAAGTGTCTTGTTACTGCCCCATAACTTACATGGGGTTGACCAAACTTGCAGAAACATGTTTATTTCTGCTGAAAAACACGTTTTGACCCTTTCTGCACACTGGGGTTAAGGGCTGAGTGTGTGGGCACTTCTGAGCCTTGCTGTTACAAGTAGATTCAGTTGTCTGAAAAAACGCGTTTATTTCGGGCTGAAAAACACGTTTTGAAAAGTGTCTTGTTACTGCCCCATAACTTACATGGGGGTGACCAAACTTGCAGAAACATGTTTATTCCTGCTGAAAAACACGTTTGGACACTTTCTGCACACTGGGGTTAAGAGCTGAGTGTGTGGGCTCTTCTGAGCCTAGCAGTTACACTGAGATTCTGCTGTCTGAAAAAACGCGTTTATTTCGGGCTGAAAAACACGTTTTGAAAAGTGTGATGTTACTGCCCCATTACTTACATGGGGGTGACCAAACTTGCAGAAACATGTTTATTTCTGCTGAAAAACACGTTTGGACACTTTCTGCACACTGGGGTTAAGAGCTGAGTGTGTGGGCTCTTCTGAGCCTAGCAGTTACACTGAGATTCTGCTGTCTGAAAAAACGCGTTTATTTCGGGCTGAAAAACACGTTTTGAAAAGTGTGATGTTACTGCCTCATAACTTACATGGGGTTGACCAAACTTGCAGAAACATGTTTATTTCTGCTGGAAAACACGTTTTGACACTTTCTGTACACTGGGGTTAAGGGCTGAGTGTGTGGGCTCTTCTGAGCCTTGCTATTACAAGGAGATTCAGTTGTCTGAAAAAACGCGTTTATTTTGGGCTGAAAAACACGTTTTGAAAAGTGTCTTGTTACTGCCCCATAACTTACATGGGGGTGACCAAACTTGCAGAAACATGTTTATTTCTGCTGAAAAACACGTTTGGACACTTTCTGCACACTGGGGTTAAGAGCTGAGTGTGTGGGCTCTTCTGAGCCTAGCAGTTACACTGAGATTCTGCTGTCTGAAAAAACGCGTTTATTTCGGGCTGAAAAACACGTTTTGAAAAGTGTGATGTTACTGCCCCATAACTTACATGGGGTTGACCAAACTTGCAGAAACGTGTTTATTTCTGCTGGAAAACACGTTTTGACACTTTCTGTACACTGGGGTTAAGGGCTGAGTGTGTGGGCTCTTCTGAGCCTTGCTATTACAAGGAGATTCAGTTGTCTGAAAAAACGCGTTTATTTCGGGCTGAAAAACACGTTTTGAAAAGTGTCTTGTTACTGCCCCATAACTTACATGGGGGTGACCAAACTTGCAGAAACATGTTTATTTCTGCTGAAAAACACGTCTGGACACTTTCTGCACACTGGGGTTAAGAGCTGAGTGTGTGGGCTCTTCTGAGCCTAGCAGTTACACTGAGATTCTGCTGTCTGAAAAAACGCGTTTATTTCGGGCTGAAAAACACGTTTTGAAAAGTGTCTTGTTACTGCCCCATAACTTACATGGGGTTGACCAAACTTGCAGAAACATGTTTATTTCTGCTGAAAAACACGTTTTGACCCTTTCTGCACACTGGGGTTAAGGGCTGAGTGTGTGGGCACTTCTGAGCCTTGCTGTTACAAGTAGATTCAGTTGTCTGAAAAAACGCGTTTATTTCGGGCTGAAAAACACGTTTTGAAAAGTGTGATGTTACTGCCCCATAACTTACATGGGGTTGACCAAACTTGCAGAAACATGTTTATTTCTGCTGGAAAACACGTTTTGACACTTTCTGTACACTGGGGTTAAGGGCTGAGTGTGTGGGCTCTTCTGAGCCTTGCTATTACAAGGAGATTCAGTTGTCTGAAAAAACGCGTTTATTTCGGGCTGAAAAACACGTTTTGAAAAGTGTCTTGTTACTGCCCCATAACTTACATGGGGGTGACCAAACTTGCAGAAACATGTTTATTTCTGCTGAAAAACACGTTTGGACACTTTCTGCACACTGGGGTTAAGAGCTGAGTGTGTGGGCTCTTCTGAGCCTAGCAGTTACACTGAGATTCTGCTGTCTGAAAAAACGCGTTTATTTCGGGCTGAAAAACACGTTTTGAAAAGTGTCTTGTTACTGCCCCATAACTTACATGGGGTTGACCAAACTTGCAGAAACATGTTTATTTCTGCTGAAAAACACGTTTTGACCCTTTCTGCACACTGGGGTTAAGGGCTGAGTGTGTGGGCACTTCTGAGCCTTGCTGTTACAAGTAGATTCAGTTGTCTGAAAAAACGCGTTTATTTCGGGCTGAAAAACACGTTTTGAAAAGTGTCTTGTTACTGCCCCATAACTTACATGGGGTTGACCAAACTTGCAGAAACATGTTTATTTCTGCTGAAAAACACGTTTTGACCCTTTCTGCACACTGGGGTTAAGGGCTGAGTGTGTGGGCACTTCTGAGCCTTGCTGTTACAAGTAGATTCAGTTGTCTGAAAAAACGCGTTTATTTCGGGCTGAAAAACACGTTTTGAAAAGTGTCTTGTTACTGCCCCATAACTTACATGGGGGTGACCAAACTTGCAGAAACATGTTTATTTCTGCTGAAAAACACGTTTGGACACTTTCTGCACACTGGGGTTAAGAGCTGAGTGTGTGGGCTCTTCTGAGCCTAGCAGTTACACTGAGATTCTGCTGTCTGAAAAAACGCGTTTATTTCGGGCTGAAAAACACGTTTTGAAAAGTGTGATGTTACTGCCCCATTACTTACATGGGGGTGACCAAACTTGCAGAAACATGTTTATTTCTGCTGAAAAACACGTTTGGACACTTTCTGCACACTGGGGTTAAGAGCTGAGTGTGTGGGCTCTTCTGAGCCTAGCAGTTACACTGAGATTCTGCTGTCTGAAAAAACGCGTTTATTTCGGGCTGAAAAACACGTTTTGAAAAGTGTCTTGTTACTGCCCCATAACTTACATGGGGTTGACCAAACTTGCAGAAACATGTTTATTTCTGCTGAAAAACACGTTTTGACCCTTTCTGCACACTGGGGTTAAGGGCTGAGTGTGTGGGCACTTCTGAGCCTTGCTGTTACAAGTAGATTCAGTTGTCTGAAAAAACGCGTTTATTTCGGGCTGAAAAACACGTTTTGAAAAGTGTGATGTTACTGCCCCATAACTTACATGGGGTTGACCAAACTTGCAGAAACATGTTTATTTCTGCTGGAAAACACGTTTTGACACTTTCTGTACACTGGGGTTAAGGGCTGAGTGTGTGGGCTCTTCTGAGCCTTGCTATTACAAGGAGATTCAGTTGTCTGAAAAAACGCGTTTATTTCGGGCTGAAAAACACGTTTTGAAAAGTGTCTTGTTACTGCCCCATAACTTACATGGGGTTGACCAAACTTGCAGAAACATGTTTATTTCTGCTGGAAAACACGTTTTGACACTTTCTGTACACTGGGGTTAAGGGCTGAGTGTGTGGGCTCTTCTGAGCCTTGCTATTACAAGGAGATTCAGTTGCCTGAAAAAACGCGTTTATTTCGGGCTGAAAAACACGTTTTGAAAAGTGTCTTGTTACTGCCCCATAACTTACATGGGGGTGACCAAACTTGCAGAAACATGTTTATTTCTGCTGAAAAACACGTTTGGACACTTTCTGCACACTGGGGTTAAGAGCTGAGTGTGTGGGCTCTTCTGAGCCTAGCAGTTACACTGAGATTCTGCTGTCTTAAAAAACGCGTTTATTTCGGGCTGAAAAACACGTTTTGAAAAGTGTCTTGTTACTGCCCCATAACTTACATGGGGTTGACCAAACTTGCAGAAACATGTTTATTTCTGCTGAAAAACACGTTTTGACCCTTTCTGCACACTGGGGTTAAGGGCTGAGTGTGTGGGCACTTCTGAGCCTTGCTGTTACAAGTAGATTCAGTTGTCTGAAAAAACGCGTTTATTTCGGGCTGAAAAACACGTTTTGAAAAGTGTCTTGTTACTGCCCCATAACTTACATGGGGTTGACCAAACTTGCAGAAACATGTTTATTTCTGCTGGAAAACACGTTTTGACACTTTCTGTACACTGGGGTTAAGGGCTGAGTGTGTGGGCTCTTCTGAGCCTTGCTATTACAAGGAGATTCAGTTGTCTGAAAAAACGCGTTTATTTCGGGCTGAAAAACACGTTTTGAAAAGTGTGATGTTACTGCCCCATAACTTACATGGGGATGACCAAACTTGCAGAAACATGTTTATTTCTGCTGGAAAACACGTTTTGACACTTTCTGTACACTGGGGTTAAGGGCTGAGTGTGTGGGCTCTTCTGAGCCTTGCTATTACAAGGAGATTCAGTTGTCTGAAAAAACGCGTTTATTTCGGGCTGAAAAACACGTTTTGAAAAGTGTCTTGTTACTGCCCCATAACTTACATGGGGTTGACCAAACTTGCAGAAACATGTTTATTTCTGCTGAAAAACACGTTTTGACCCTTTCTGCACACTGGGGTTAAGGGCTGAGTGTGTGGGCACTTCTGAGCCTTGCTGTTACAAGTAGATTCAGTTGTCTGAAAAAACGCGTTTATTTCGGGCTGAAAAACACGTTTTGAAAAGTGTGATGTTACTGCCCCATAACTTACATGGGGTTGACCAAACTTGCAGAAACATGTTTATTTCTGCTGGAAAACACGTTTTGACACTTTCTGTACACTGGGGTTAAGGGCTGAGTGTGTGGGCTCTTCTGAGCCTTGCTATTACAAGGAGATTCAGTTGTCTGAAAAAACGCGTTTATTTCGGGCTGAAAAACACGTTTTGAAAAGTGTCTTGTTACTGCCCCATAACTTACATGGGGGTGACCAAACTTGCAGAAACATGTTTATTTCTGCTGAAAAACACGTTTGGACACTTTCTGCACACTGGGGTTAAGAGCTGAGTGTGTGGGCTCTTCTGAGCCTAGCAGTTACACTGAGATGCTGCTGTCTGAAAAAACGCGTTTATTTCGGGCTGAAAAACACGTTTTGAAAAGTGTCTTGTTACTGCCCCATAACTTACATGGGGTTGACCAAACTTGCAGAAACATGTTTATTTCTGCTGAAAAACACGTTTTGACCCTTTCTGCACACTGGGGTTAAGGGCTGAGTGTGTGGGCACTTCTGAGCCTTGCTGTTACAAGTAGATTCAGTTGTCTGAAAAAACGCGTTTATTTCGGGCTGAAAAACACGTTCTGAAAAGTGTGATGTTACTGCCCCATAACTTACATGGGGTTGACCAAACTTGCAGAAACATGTTTATTTCTGCTGGAAAACACGTTTTGACACTTTCTGTACACTGGGGTTAAGGGCTGAGTGTGTGGGCTCTTCTGAGCCTACCAGTTACACTGAGATTCAGTTGTCTGAAAAAACGCGTTTATTTCGGGCTGAAAAACACGTTTTGAAAAGTGTCTTGTTACTGCCCCATAACTTACATGGGGTTGACCAAACTTGCAGAAACATGTTTATTTCTGCAGAAAAACACGTTTTGACCCTTTCTGCACACTGGGGTTAAGGGCTGAGTGTGTGGGCACTTCTGAGCCTTGCTGTTACAAGTAGATTCAGTTGTCTGAAAAAACGCGTTTATTTCGGGCTGAAAAACACGTTTTGAAAAGTGTGATGTTACTGCCTCATAACTTACATGGGGTTGACCAAACTTGCAGAAACATGTTTATTTCTGCTGGAAAACACGTTTTTACACTTTCTGTACACTGGGGTTAAGGGCTGAGTGTGTGGGCTCTTCTGAGCCTAGCAGTTACACTGAGATTCAGTTGTCTGAAAAAACGCGTTTATTTCGGGCTGAAAAACACGTTTTGAAAAGTGTCTTGTTACTGCCCCATAACTTACATGGGGTTGACCAAACTTGCAGAAACATGTTTATTTCTGCTGAAAAACACGTTTTGACCCTTTCTGCACACTGGGGTTAAGGGCTGAGTGGGTGGGCACTTCTGAGCCTTGCTGTTACAAGTAGATTCAGTTGTCTGAAAAAACGCGTTTATTTCGGGCTGAAAAACACGTTTTGAAAAGTGTGATGTTACTGCCCCATAACTTACATGGGGTTGACCAAACTTGCAGAAACATGTTTATTTCTGCTGGAAAACACGTTTTGACACTTTCTGTACACTGGGGTTAAGGGCTGAGTGTGTGGGCTCTTCTGAGCCTTGCTATTACAAGGAGATTCAGTTGTCTGAAAAAACGCGTTTATTTCGGGATGAAAAACACGTTTTGAAAAGTGTCTTGTTACTGCCCCATAACTTACATGGGGTTGACCAAACTTGCAGAAACATGTTTATTTCTGCTGAAAAACACGTTTTGACCCTTTCTGCACACTGGGGTTAAGGGCTGAGTGTGTGGGCACTTCTGAGCCTTGCTGTTACAAGTAGATTCAGTTGTCTGAAAAAACGCGTTTATTTCGGGCTGAAAAACACGTTTTGAAAAGTGTGATGTTACTGCCCCATAACTTACATGGGGTTGACCAAACTTGCAGAAACATGTTTATTTCTGCTGGAAAACACGTTTTGACACTTTCTGTACACTGGGGTTAAGGGCTGAGTGTGTGGGCTCTTCTGAGCCTTGCTATTACAAGGAGATTCAGTTGTCTGAAAAAACGCGTTTATTTCGGGCTGAAAAACACGTTTTGAAAAGTGTCTTGTTACTGCCCCATAACTTACATGGGGGTGACCAAACTTGCAGAAACATGTTTATTTCTGCTGAAAAACATGTTTGGACACTTTCTGTACACTGGGGTTAAGGGCTGAGTGTGTGGGCTCTTCTGAGCCTTACTATTACAAGGAGATTCAGTTGTCTGAAAAAACGCGTTTATTTCGGGCTGAAAAACACGTTTTGAAAAGTGTCTTGTTACTGCCCCATAACTTACATGGGGGTGACCAAACTTGCAGAAACATGTTTATTTCTGCTGAAAAACACGTTTGGACACTTTCTGCACACTGGGGTTAAGAGCTGAGTGTGTGGGTTCTTCTGAGCCTAGCAGTTACACTGAGATTCTGCTGTCTGAAAAAACGCGTTTATTTCGGGCTGAAAAACACGTTTTGAAAAGTGTCTTGTTACTGCCCCATAACTTACATGGGGTTGACCAAACTTGCAGAAACATGTTTATTTCTGCTGAAAAACACGTTTTGACCCTTTCTGCACACTGGGGTTAAGGGCTGAGTGTGTGGGCACTTCTGAGCCTTGCTGTTACAAGTAGATTCAGTTGTCTGAAAAAACGCGTTTATTTCGGGCTGAAAAACACGTTTTGAAAAGTGTGATGTTACTGCCCCATAACTTACATGGGGTTGACCAAACTTGCAGAAACATGTTTATTTCTGCTGGAAAACACATTTTGACACTTTCTGTACACTGGGGTTAAGGGCTGAGTGTGTGGGCTCTTCTGAGCCTTGCTATTACAAGGAGATTCAGTTGTCTGAAAAAACGCGTTTATTTCGGGCTGAAAAACACGTTTTGAAAAGTGTCTTGTTACTGCCCCATAACTTACATGGGGTTGACCAAACTTGCAGAAACATGTTTATTTCTGCTGGAAAACACGTTTTGACACTTTCTGTACACTGGGGTTAAGGGCTGAGTGTGTGGGCTCTTCTGAGCCTTGCTATTACAAGGAGATTCAGTTGTCTGAAAAAACGCGTTTATTTCGGGCTGAAAAACACGTTTTGAAAAGTGTCTTGTTACTGCCCCATAACTTACATGGGGTTGACCAAACTTGCAGAAACATGTTTATTTCTGCTGAAAAACACGTTTTGACCCTTTCTGCACACTGGGGTTAAGGGCTGAGTGTGTGGGCACTTCTGAGCCTTGCTGTTACAAGTAGATTCAGTTGTCTGAAAAAACGCGTTTATTTCGGGCTGAAAAACACGTTTTGAAAAGTGTGATGTTACTGCCCCATAACTTACATGGGGTTGACCAAACTTGCAGAAACATGTTTATTTCTGCTGGAAAACACGTTTTGACACTTTCTGTACACTGGGGTTAAGGGCTGAGTGTGTGGGCTCTTCTGAGCCTTGCTATTACAAGGAGATTCAGTTGTCTGAAAAAACGCGTTTATTTCGGGCTGAAAAACACGTTTTGAAAAGTGTCTTGTTACTGCCCCATATCTTACATGGGGGTGACCAAACTTGCAGAAACATGTTTATTTCTGCTGAAAAACACGTTTGGACACTTTCTGCACACTGGGGTTAAGAGCTGAGTGTGTGGGCTCTTCTGAGCCTACCAGTTACACTGAGATTCAGTTGTCTGAAAAAACGCGTTTATTTCGGGCTGAAAAACACGTTTTGAAAAGTGCCTTGTTACTGCCCCATAACTTACATGGGGGTGACCAAACTTGCAGAAACATGTTTATTTCTGCTGAAAAACACGTTTGGACACTTTCTGCACACTGGGGTTAAGACCTGAGTGTGTGAGCTCTTCTGAGCCTACCAGTTACACTGAGATTCTGCTGTATGAAAAAACGCGTTTATTTCGGGCTGAAAAACACGTTTTGAAAAGTGTCTTGTTACTGCCCCATAACTTACATGGGGTTGACCAAACTTGCAGAAACATGTTTATTTCTGCTGAAAAACACGTTTTGACCCTTTCTGCACACTGGGGTTAAGGGCTTAGTGTGTGGGCTCTTCTGAGCCTTGCTGTTACAAGTAGATTCAGTTGTCTGAAAAAACGCGTTTATTTCGGGCTGAAAAACACGTTTTGAAAAGGGTGATGTTACTGCCTCATAACTTACATGGGGTTGACCAAACTTGCAGAAACATGTTTATTTCTGCTGGAAAACACGTTTTGACACTTTCTGTACACTGGGGTTAAGGGCTGAGTGTGTGGGCTCTTCTGAGCCTTGCTATTACAAGGAGATTCAGTTGTCTGAAAAAACGCGTTTATTTCGGGCTGAAAAACACGTTTTGAAAAGTGTCTTGTTACTGCCCAATAACTTACATGGGGGTGACCAAACTTGCAGAAACATGTTTATTTCTGCTGGAAAACACGTTTTGACACTTTCTGTACACTGGGGTTAAGGGCTGAGTGTGTGGGCTCTTCTGAGCCTTGCTATTACAAGGAGATTCAGTTGTCTGAAAAAACGCGTTTATTTCGGGCTGAAAAACACGTTTTGAAAAGTGTCTTGTTACTGCCCCATAACTTACATGGGGTTGACCAAACTTGCAGAAACATGTTTATTTCTGCTGAAAAACACGTTTTGACCCTTTCTGCACACTGGGGTTAAGGGCTGAGTGTGTGGGCACTTCTGAGCCTTGCTGTTACAAGTAGATTCAGTTGTCTGAAAAAACGCGTTTATTTCGGGCTGAAAAACACGTTTTGAAAAGTGTGATGTTACTGCCCCATAACTTACATGGGGTTGACCAAACTTGCAGAAACATGTTTATTTCTGCTGGAAAACACGTTTTGACACTTTCTGTACACTGGGGTTAAGGGCTGAGTGTGTGGGCTCTTCTGAGCCTACCAGTTACACTGAGATTCTGCTGTCTGAAAAAACGCGTTTATTTCGGGCTGAAAAACACGTTTTGAAAAGTGTGATGTTACTGCCCCATAACTTACATGGGGTTGACCAAACTTGCAGAAACGTGTTTATTTCTGCTGGAAAACACGTTTTGACCCTTTCTGCACACTGGGGTTAAGGGCTGAGTGTGTGGGCACTTCTGAGCCTTGCTGTTACAAGTAGATTCAGTTGTCTGAAAAAACGCGTTTATTTCGGGCTGAAAAACACGTTTTGAAAAGTGTGATGTTACTGCCCCATAACTTACATGGGGTTGACCAAACTTGCAGAAACATGTTTATTTCTGCTGAAAAACACGTTTGGACACTTTCTGCACACTGGGGTTAAGAGCTGAGTGTGTGGGCTCTTCTGAGCCTAGCAGTTACACTGAGATTCTGCTGTCTGAAAAAACGCGTTTATTTCGGGCTGAAAAACACGTTTTGAAAAGTGTCTTGTTACTGCCCCATAACTTACATGGGGGTGACCAAACTTGCAGAAACATGTTTATTTCTGCTGGAAAACACGTTTTGACACTTTCTGTACACTGGGGTTAAGGGCTGAGTGTGTGGGCTCTTCTGAGCCTTGCTATTACAAGGAGATTCAGATGTCTGAAAAAACGCGTTTATTTCGGGCTGAAAAACACGTTTTGAAAAGTGTCTTGTTACTGCCCCACAACTTACATGGGGTTGACCAAACTTGCAGAAACATGTTTATTTCTGCTGAAAAACACGTTTTGACCCTTTCTGCACACTGGGGTTAAGGGCTGAGTGTGTGGGCACTTCTGAGCCTTGCTGTTACAAGTAGATTCAGTTGTCTGAAAAAACGCGTTTATTTCGGGCTGAAAAACACGTTTTGAAAAGTGTGATGTTACTGCCTCATAACTTACATGGGGTTGACCAAACTTGCAGAAACATGTTTATTTCTGCTGGAAAACACGTTTTGACACTTTCTGTACACTGGGGTTAAGGGCTGAGTGTGTGGGCTCTTCTGAGCCTTGCTATTACAAGGAGATTCAGTTGTCTGAAAAAACGCGTTTATTTTGGGCTGAAAAACACGTTTTGAAAAGTGTCTTGTTACTGCCCCATAACTTACATGGGGGTGACCAAACTTGCAGAAACATGTTTATTTCTGCTGAAAAACACGTTTGGACACTTTCTGCACACTGGGGTTAAGAGCTGAGTGTGTGGGCTCTTCTGAGCCTAGCAGTTACACTGAGATTCTGCTGTCTGAAAAAACGCGTTTATTTCGGGCTGAAAAACACGTTTTGAAAAGTGTGATGTTACTGCCCCATAACTTACATGGGGTTGACCAAACTTGCAGAAACGTGTTTATTTCTGCTGGAAAACACGTTTTGACACTTTCTGTACACTGGGGTTAAGGGCTGAGTGTGTGGGCTCTTCTGAGCCTTGCTATTACAAGGAGATTCAGTTGTCTGAAAAAACGCGTTTATTTCGGGCTGAAAAACACGTTTTGAAAAGTGTCTTGTTACTGCCCCATAACTTACATGGGGGTGACCAAACTTGCAGAAACATGTTTATTTCTGCTGAAAAACACGTCTGGACACTTTCTGCACACTGGGGTTAAGAGCTGAGTGTGTGGGCTCTTCTGAGCCTAGCAGTTACACTGAGATTCTGCTGTCTGAAAAAACGCGTTTATTTCGGGCTGAAAAACACGTTTTGAAAAGTGTCTTGTTACTGCCCCATAACTTACATGGGGTTGACCAAACTTGCAGAAACATGTTTATTTCTGCTGAAAAACACGTTTTGACCCTTTCTGCACACTGGGGTTAAGGGCTGAGTGTGTGGGCACTTCTGAGCCTTGCTGTTACAAGTAGATTCAGTTGTCTGAAAAAACGCGTTTATTTCGGGCTGAAAAACACGTTTTGAAAAGTGTGATGTTACTGCCCCATAACTTACATGGGGTTGACCAAACTTGCAGAAACATGTTTATTTCTGCTGGAAAACACGTTTTGACACTTTCTGTACACTGGGGTTAAGGGCTGAGTGTGTGGGCTCTTCTGAGCCTTGCTATTACAAGGAGATTCAGTTGTCTGAAAAAACGCGTTTATTTCGGGCTGAAAAACACGTTTTGAAAAGTGTCTTGTTACTGCCCCATAACTTACATGGGGGTGACCAAACTTGCAGAAACATGTTTATTTCTGCTGAAAAACACGTTTGGACACTTTCTGCACACTGGGGTTAAGAGCTGAGTGTGTGGGCTCTTCTGAGCCTAGCAGTTACACTGAGATTCTGCTGTCTGAAAAAACGCGTTTATTTCGGGCTGAAAAACACGTTTTGAAAAGTGTCTTGTTACTGCCCCATAACTTACATGGGGTTGACCAAACTTGCAGAAACATGTTTATTTCTGCTGAAAAACACGTTTTGACCCTTTCTGCACACTGGGGTTAAGGGCTGAGTGTGTGGGCACTTCTGAGCCTTGCTGTTACAAGTAGATTCAGTTGTCTGAAAAAACGCGTTTATTTCGGGCTGAAAAACACATTTTGAAAAGTGTCTTGTTACTGCCCCATAACTTACATGGGGTTGACCAAACTTGCAGAAACATGTTTATTTCTGCTGAAAAACACGTTTTGACCCTTTCTGCACACTGGGGTTAAGGGCTGAGTGTGTGGGCACTTCTGAGCCTTGCTGTTACAAGTAGATTCAGTTGTCTGAAAAAACGCGTTTATTTCGGGCTGAAAAACACGTTTTGAAAAGTGTCTTGTTACTGCCCCATAACTTACATGGGGGTGACCAAACTTGCAGAAACATGTTTATTTCTGCTGAAAAACACGTTTGGACACTTTCTGCACACTGGGGTTAAGAGCTGAGTGTGTGGGCTCTTCTGAGCCTAGCAGTTACACTGAGATTCTGCTGTCTGAAAAAACGCGTTTATTTCGGGCTGAAAAACACGTTTTGAAAAGTGTGATGTTACTGCCCCATTACTTACATGGGGGTGACCAAACTTGCAGAAACATGTTTATTTCTGCTGAAAAACACGTTTGGACACTTTCTGCACACTGGGGTTAAGAGCTGAGTGTGTGGGCTCTTCTGAGCCTAGCAGTTACACTGAGATTCTGCTGTCTGAAAAAACGCGTTTATTTCGGGCTGAAAAACACGTTTTGAAAAGTGTCTTGTTACTGCCCCATAACTTACATGGGGTTGACCAAACTTGCAGAAACATGTTTATTTCTGCTGAAAAACACGTTTTGACCCTTTCTGCACACTGGGGTTAAGGGCTGAGTGTGTGGGCACTTCTGAGCCTTGCTGTTACAAGTAGATTCAGTTGTCTGAAAAAACGCGTTTATTTCGGGCTGAAAAACACGTTTTGAAAAGTGTGATGTTACTGCCCCATAACTTACATGGGGTTGACCAAACTTGCAGAAACATGTTTATTTCTGCTGGAAAACACGTTTTGACACTTTCTGTACACTGGGGTTAAGGGCTGAGTGTGTGGGCTCTTCTGAGCCTTGCTATTACAAGGAGATTCAGTTGCCTGAAAAAACGCGTTTATTTCGGGCTGAAAAACACGTTTTGAAAAGTGTCTTGTTACTGCCCCATAACTTACATGGGGGTGACCAAACTTGCAGAAACATGTTTATTTCTGCTGAAAAACACGTTTGGACACTTTCTGCACACTGGGGTTAAGAGCTGAGTGTGTGGGCTCTTCTGAGCCTAGCAGTTACACTGAGATTCTGCTGTCTTAAAAAACGCGTTTATTTCGGGCTGAAAAACACGTTTTGAAAAGTGTCTTGTTACTGCCCCATAACTTACATGGGGTTGACCAAACTTGCAGAAACATGTTTATTTCTGCTGAAAAACACGTTTTGACCCTTTCTGCACACTGGGGTTAAGGGCTGAGTGTGTGGGCACTTCTGAGCCTTGCTGTTACAAGTAGATTCAGTTGTCTGAAAAAACGCGTTTATTTCGGGCTGAAAAACACGTTTTGAAAAGTGTCTTGTTACTGCCCCATAACTTACATGGGGTTGACCAAACTTGCAGAAACATGTTTATTTCTGCTGGAAAACACGTTTTGACACTTTCTGTACACTGGGGTTAAGGGCTGAGTGTGTGGGCTCTTCTGAGCCTTGCTATTACAAGGAGATTCAGTTGTCTGAAAAAACGCGTTTATTTCGGGCTGAAAAACACGTTTTGAAAAGTGTGATGTTACTGCCCCATAACTTACATGGGGATGACCAAACTTGCAGAAACATGTTTATTTCTGCTGGAAAACACGTTTTGACACTTTCTGTACACTGGGGTTAAGGGCTGAGTGTGTGGGCTCTTCTGAGCCTTGCTATTACAAGGAGATTCAGTTGTCTGAAAAAACGCGTTTATTTCGGGCTGAAAAACACGTTTTGAAAAGTGTCTTGTTACTGCCCCATAACTTACATGGGGTTGACCAAACTTGCAGAAACATGTTTATTTCTGCTGAAAAACACGTTTTGACCCTTTCTGCACACTGGGGTTAAGGGCTGAGTGTGTGGGCACTTCTGAGCCTTGCTGTTACAAGTAGATTCAGTTGTCTGAAAAAACGCGTTTATTTCGGGCTGAAAAACACGTTTTGAAAAGTGTGATGTTACTGCCCCATAACTTACATGGGGTTGACCAAACTTGCAGAAACATGTTTATTTCTGCTGGAAAACACGTTTTGACACTTTCTGTACACTGGGGTTAAGGGCTGAGTGTGTGGGCTCTTCTGAGCCTTGCTATTACAAGGAGATTCAGTTGTCTGAAAAAACGCGTTTATTTCGGGCTGAAAAACACGTTTTGAAAAGTGTCTTGTTACTGCCCCATAACTTACATGGGGGTGACCAAACTTGCAGAAACATGTTTATTTCTGCTGAAAAACACGTTTGGACACTTTCTGCACACTGGGGTTAAGAGCTGAGTGTGTGGGCTCTTCTGAGCCTAGCAGTTACACTGAGATGCTGCTGTCTGAAAAAACGCGTTTATTTCGGGCTGAAAAACACGTTTTGAAAAGTGTCTTGTTACTGCCCCATAACTTACATGGGGTTGACCAAACTTGCAGAAACATGTTTATTTCTGCTGAAAAACACGTTTTGACCCTTTCTGCACACTGGGGTTAAGGGCTGAGTGTGTGGGCACTTCTGAGCCTTGCTGTTACAAGTAGATTCAGTTGTCTGAAAAAACGCGTTTATTTCGGGCTGAAAAACACGTTCTGAAAAGTGTGATGTTACTGCCCCATAACTTACATGGGGTTGACCAAACTTGCAGAAACATGTTTATTTCTGCTGGAAAACACGTTTTGACACTTTCTGTACACTGGGGTTAAGGGCTGAGTGTGTGGGCTCTTCTGAGCCTACCAGTTACACTGAGATTCAGTTGTCTGAAAAAACGCGTTTATTTCGGGCTGAAAAACACGTTTTGAAAAGTGTCTTGTTACTGCCCCATAACTTACATGGGGTTGACCAAACTTGCAGAAACATGTTTATTTCTGCAGAAAAACACGTTTTGACCCTTTCTGCACACTGGGGTTAAGGGCTGAGTGTGTGGGCACTTCTGAGCCTTGCTGTTACAAGTAGATTCAGTTGTCTGAAAAAACGCGTTTATTTCGGGCTGAAAAACACGTTTTGAAAAGTGTGATGTTACTGCCTCATAACTTACATGGGGTTGACCAAACTTGCAGAAACATGTTTATTTCTGCTGGAAAACACGTTTTTACACTTTCTGTACACTGGGGTTAAGGGCTGAGTGTGTGGGCTCTTCTGAGCCTAGCAGTTACACTGAGATTCAGTTGTCTGAAAAAACGCGTTTATTTCGGGCTGAAAAACACGTTTTGAAAAGTGTCTTGTTACTGCCCCATAACTTACATGGGGTTGACCAAACTTGCAGAAACATGTTTATTTCTGCTGAAAAACACGTTTTGACCCTTTCTGCACACTGGGGTTAAGGGCTGAGTGGGTGGGCACTTCTGAGCCTTGCTGTTACAAGTAGATTCAGTTGTCTGAAAAAACGCGTTTATTTCGGGCTGAAAAACACGTTTTGAAAAGTGTGATGTTACTGCCCCATAACTTACATGGGGTTGACCAAACTTGCAGAAACATGTTTATTTCTGCTGGAAAACACGTTTTGACACTTTCTGTACACTGGGGTTAAGGGCTGAGTGTGTGGGCTCTTCTGAGCCTTGCTATTACAAGGAGATTCAGTTGTCTGAAAAAACGCGTTTATTTCGGGATGAAAAACACGTTTTGAAAAGTGTCTTGTTACTGCCCCATAACTTACATGGGGTTGACCAAACTTGCAGAAACATGTTTATTTCTGCTGAAAAACACGTTTTGACCCTTTCTGCACACTGGGGTTAAGGGCTGAGTGTGTGGGCACTTCTGAGCCTTGCTGTTACAAGTAGATTCAGTTGTCTGAAAAAACGCGTTTATTTCGGGCTGAAAAACACGTTTTGAAAAGTGTGATGTTACTGCCCCATAACTTACATGGGGTTGACCAAACTTGCAGAAACATGTTTATTTCTGCTGGAAAACACGTTTTGACACTTTCTGTACACTGGGGTTAAGGGCTGAGTGTGTGGGCTCTTCTGAGCCTTGCTATTACAAGGAGATTCAGTTGTCTGAAAAAACGCGTTTATTTCGGGCTGAAAAACACGTTTTGAAAAGTGTCTTGTTACTGCCCCATAACTTACATGGGGGTGACCAAACTTGCAGAAACATGTTTATTTCTGCTGAAAAACATGTTTGGACACTTTCTGTACACTGGGGTTAAGGGCTGAGTGTGTGGGCTCTTCTGAGCCTTACTATTACAAGGAGATTCAGTTGTCTGAAAAAACGCGTTTATTTCGGGCTGAAAAACACGTTTTGAAAAGTGTCTTGTTACTGCCCCATAACTTACATGGGGGTGACCAAACTTGCAGAAACATGTTTATTTCTGCTGAAAAACACGTTTGGACACTTTCTGCACACTGGGGTTAAGAGCTGAGTGTGTGGGTTCTTCTGAGCCTAGCAGTTACACTGAGATTCTGCTGTCTGAAAAAACGCGTTTATTTCGGGCTGAAAAACACGTTTTGAAAAGTGTCTTGTTACTGCCCCATAACTTACATGGGGTTGACCAAACTTGCAGAAACATGTTTATTTCTGCTGAAAAACACGTTTTGACCCTTTCTGCACACTGGGGTTAAGGGCTGAGTGTGTGGGCACTTCTGAGCCTTGCTGTTACAAGTAGATTCAGTTGTCTGAAAAAACGCGTTTATTTCGGGCTGAAAAACACGTTTTGAAAAGTGTGATGTTACTGCCCCATAACTTACATGGGGTTGACCAAACTTGCAGAAACATGTTTATTTCTGCTGGAAAACACATTTTGACACTTTCTGTACACTGGGGTTAAGGGCTGAGTGTGTGGGCTCTTCTGAGCCTTGCTATTACAAGGAGATTCAGTTGTCTGAAAAAACGCGTTTATTTCGGGCTGAAAAACACGTTTTGAAAAGTGTCTTGTTACTGCCCCATAACTTACATGGGGTTGACCAAACTTGCAGAAACATGTTTATTTCTGCTGGAAAACACGTTTTGACACTTTCTGTACACTGGGGTTAAGGGCTGAGTGTGTGGGCTCTTCTGAGCCTTGCTATTACAAGGAGATTCAGTTGTCTGAAAAAACGCGTTTATTTCGGGCTGAAAAACACGTTTTGAAAAGTGTCTTGTTACTGCCCCATAACTTACATGGGGTTGACCAAACTTGCAGAAACATGTTTATTTCTGCTGAAAAACACGTTTTGACCCTTTCTGCACACTGGGGTTAAGGGCTGAGTGTGTGGGCACTTCTGAGCCTTGCTGTTACAAGTAGATTCAGTTGTCTGAAAAAACGCGTTTATTTCGGGCTGAAAAACACGTTTTGAAAAGTGTGATGTTACTGCCCCATAACTTACATGGGGTTGACCAAACTTGCAGAAACATGTTTATTTCTGCTGGAAAACACGTTTTGACACTTTCTGTACACTGGGGTTAAGGGCTGAGTGTGTGGGCTCTTCTGAGCCTTGCTATTACAAGGAGATTCAGTTGTCTGAAAAAACGCGTTTATTTCGGGCTGAAAAACACGTTTTGAAAAGTGTCTTGTTACTGCCCCATATCTTACATGGGGGTGACCAAACTTGCAGAAACATGTTTATTTCTGCTGAAAAACACGTTTGGACACTTTCTGCACACTGGGGTTAAGAGCTGAGTGTGTGGGCTCTTCTGAGCCTACCAGTTACACTGAGATTCAGTTGTCTGAAAAAACGCGTTTATTTCGGGCTGAAAAACACGTTTTGAAAAGTGCCTTGTTACTGCCCCATAACTTACATGGGGGTGACCAAACTTGCAGAAACATGTTTATTTCTGCTGAAAAACACGTTTGGACACTTTCTGCACACTGGGGTTAAGACCTGAGTGTGTGAGCTCTTCTGAGCCTACCAGTTACACTGAGATTCTGCTGTATGAAAAAACGCGTTTATTTCGGGCTGAAAAACACGTTTTGAAAAGTGTCTTGTTACTGCCCCATAACTTACATGGGGTTGACCAAACTTGCAGAAACATGTTTATTTCTGCTGAAAAACACGTTTTGACCCTTTCTGCACACTGGGGTTAAGGGCTTAGTGTGTGGGCTCTTCTGAGCCTTGCTGTTACAAGTAGATTCAGTTGTCTGAAAAAACGCGTTTATTTCGGGCTGAAAAACACGTTTTGAAAAGGGTGATGTTACTGCCTCATAACTTACATGGGGTTGACCAAACTTGCAGAAACATGTTTATTTCTGCTGGAAAACACGTTTTGACACTTTCTGTACACTGGGGTTAAGGGCTGAGTGTGTGGGCTCTTCTGAGCCTTGCTATTACAAGGAGATTCAGTTGTCTGAAAAAACGCGTTTATTTCGGGCTGAAAAACACGTTTTGAAAAGTGTCTTGTTACTGCCCAATAACTTACATGGGGGTGACCAAACTTGCAGAAACATGTTTATTTCTGCTGGAAAACACGTTTTGACACTTTCTGTACACTGGGGTTAAGGGCTGAGTGTGTGGGCTCTTCTGAGCCTTGCTATTACAAGGAGATTCAGTTGTCTGAAAAAACGCGTTTATTTCGGGCTGAAAAACACGTTTTGAAAAGTGTCTTGTTACTGCCCCATAACTTACATGGGGTTGACCAAACTTGCAGAAACATGTTTATTTCTGCTGAAAAACACGTTTTGACCCTTTCTGCACACTGGGGTTAAGGGCTGAGTGTGTGGGCACTTCTGAGCCTTGCTGTTACAAGTAGATTCAGTTGTCTGAAAAAACGCGTTTATTTCGGGCTGAAAAACACGTTTTGAAAAGTGTGATGTTACTGCCCCATAACTTACATGGGGTTGACCAAACTTGCAGAAACATGTTTATTTCTGCTGGAAAACACGTTTTGACACTTTCTGTACACTGGGGTTAAGGGCTGAGTGTGTGGGCTCTTCTGAGCCTTGCTATTACAAGGAGATTCAGTTGTCTGAAAAAACGCGTTTATTTCGGGCTGAAAAACACGTTTTGAAAAGTGTCTTGTTACTGCCCCATATCTTACATGGGGGTGACCAAACTTGCAGAAACATGTTTATTTCTGCTGAAAAACACGTTTGGACACTTTCTGCACACTGGGGTTAAGAGCTGAGTGTGTGGGCTCTTCTGAGCCTACCAGTTACACTGAGATTCAGTTGTCTGAAAAAACGCGTTTATTTCGGGCTGAAAAACACGTTTTGAAAAGTGCCTTGTTACTGCCCCATAACTTACATGGGGGTGACCAAACTTGCAGAAACATGTTTATTTCTGCTGAAAAACACGTTTGGACACTTTCTGCACACTGGGGTTAAGACCTGAGTGTGTGAGCTCTTCTGAGCCTACCAGTTACACTGAGATTCTGCTGTATGAAAAAACGCGTTTATTTCGGGCTGAAAAACACGTTTTGAAAAGTGTCTTGTTACTGCCCCATAACTTACATGGGGTTGACCAAACTTGCAGAAACATGTTTATTTCTGCTGAAAAACACGTTTTGACCCTTTCTGCACACTGGGGTTAAGGGCTTAGTGTGTGGGCTCTTCTGAGCCTTGCTGTTACAAGTAGATTCAGTTGTCTGAAAAAACGCGTTTATTTCGGGCTGAAAAACACGTTTTGAAAAGGGTGATGTTACTGCCTCATAACTTACATGGGGTTGACCAAACTTGCAGAAACATGTTTATTTCTGCTGGAAAACACGTTTTGACACTTTCTGTACACTGGGGTTAAGGGCTGAGTGTGTGGGCTCTTCTGAGCCTTGCTATTACAAGGAGATTCAGTTGTCTGAAAAAACGCGTTTATTTCGGGCTGAAAAACACGTTTTGAAAAGTGTCTTGTTACTGCCCAATAACTTACATGGGGGTGACCAAACTTGCAGAAACATGTTTATTTCTGCTGGAAAACACGTTTTGACACTTTCTGTACACTGGGGTTAAGGGCTGAGTGTGTGGGCTCTTCTGAGCCTTGCTATTACAAGGAGATTCAGTTGTCTGAAAAAACGCGTTTATTTCGGGCTGAAAAACACGTTTTGAAAAGTGTCTTGTTACTGCCCCATAACTTACATGGGGTTGACCAAACTTGCAGAAACATGTTTATTTCTGCTGAAAAACACGTTTTGACCCTTTCTGCACACTGGGGTTAAGGTCTGAGTGTGTGGGCACTTCTGAGCCTTGCTGTTACAAGTAGATTCAGTTGTCTGAAAAAACGCGTTTATTTCGGGCTGAAAAACACGTTTTGAAAAGTGTGATGTTACTGCCCCATAACTTACATGGGGTTGACCAAACTTGCAGAAACATGTTTATTTCTGCTGGAAAACACGTTTTGACACTTTCTGTACACTGGGGTTAAGGGCTGAGTGTGTGGGCTCTTCTGAGCCTACCAGTTACACTGAGATTCAGTTGTCTGAAAAAACGCGTTTATTTCGGGCTGAAAAACACGTTTTGAAAAGTGTCTTGTTACTGCCCCATAACTTACATGGGGTTGACCAAACTTGCAGAAACATGTTTATTTCTGCTGAAAAACACGTTTTGACCCTTTCTGCACACTGGGGTTAAGGGCTGAGTGTGTGGGCACTTCTGAGCCTTGCTGTTACAAGTAGATTCAGTTGTCTGAAAAAACGCGTTTATTTCGGGCTGAAAAACACGTTTTGAAAAGGGTGATGTTACTGCCTCATAACTTACATGGGGTTGACCAAACTTGCAGAAACATGTTTATTTCTGCTGGAAAACACGTTTTGACACTTTCTGTACACTGGGGTTAAGGGCTGAGTGTGTGGGCTCTTCTGAGCCTTGCTATTACAAGGAGATTCAGTTGTCTGAAAAAACGCGTTTATTTCGGGCTGAAAAACACGTTTTGAAAAGTGTCTTGTTACTGCCCAATAACTTACATGGGGGTGACCAAACTTGCAGAAACATGTTTATTTCTGCTGGAAAACACGTTTTGACACTTTCTGTACACTGGGGTTAAGGGCTGAGTGTGTGGGCTCTTCTGAGCCTTGCTATTACAAGGAGATTCAGTTGTCTGAAAAAACGCGTTTATTTCGGGCTGAAAAACACGTTTTGAAAAGTGTCTTGTTACTGCCCCATAACTTACATGGGGTTGACCAAACTTGCAGAAACATGTTTATTTCTGCTGAAAAACACGTTTTGACCCTTTCTGCACACTGGGGTTAAGGGCTGAGTGTGTGGGCACTTCTGAGCCTTGCTGTTACAAGTAGATTCAGTTGTCTGAAAAAACGCGTTTATTTCGGGCTGAAAAACACGTTTTGAAAAGTGTGATGTTACTGCCCCATAACTTACATGGGGTTGACCAAACTTGCAGAAACATGTTTATTTCTGCTGGAAAACACGTTTTGACACTTTCTGTACACTGGGGTTAAGGGCTGAGTGTGTGGGCTCTTCTGAGCCTACCAGTTACACTGAGATTCAGTTGTCTGAAAAAACGCGTTTATTTCGGGCTGAAAAACACGTTTTGAAAAGTGTCTTGTTACTGCCCCATAACTTACATGGGGTTGACCAAACTTGCAGAAACATGTTTATTTCTGCTGAAAAACACGTTTTGACCCTTTCTGCACACTGGGGTTAAGGGCTGAGTGTGTGGGCACTTCTGAGCCTTGCTGTTACAAGTAGATTCAGTTGTCTGAAAAAACGCGTTTATTTCGGGCTGAAAAACACGTTTTGAAAAGGGTGATGTTACTGCCTCATAACTTACATGGGGTTGACCAAACTTGCAGAAACATGTTTATTTCTGCTGGAAAACACGTTTTGACACTTTCTGTACACTGGGGTTAAGGGCTGAGTGTGTGGGCTCTTCTGAGCCTTGCTATTACAAGGAGATTCAGTTGTCTGAAAAAACGCGTTTATTTCGGGCTGAAAAACACGTTTTGAAAAGTGTCTTGTTACTGCCCCATAACTTACATGGGGGTGACCAAACTTGCAGAAACATTTTTATTTCTGCTGAAAAACACGTTTGGACACTTTCTGCACACTGGGGTTAAGAGCTGAGTGTGTGGGCTCTTCTGAGCCTAGCAGTTACACTGAGATTCTGCTGTCTGAAAAAACGCGTTTATTTCGGGCTGAAAAACACGTTTTGAAAAGTGTCTTGTTACTGCCCCATAACTTACATGGGGTTGACCAAAGTTGCAGAAACATGTTTATTTCTGCTGAAAAACACGTTTTGACCCTTTCTGCACACTGGGGTTAAGGGCTGAGTGTGTGGGCACTTCTGAGCCTTGCTGTTACAAGTAGATTCAGTTGTCTGAAAAAACGCGTTTATTTCGGGCTGAAAAACACGTTTTGAAAAGTGTGATGTTACTGCCCCATAACTTACATGGGGTTGACCAAACTTGCAGAAACATGTTTATTTCTGCTGGAAAACACGTTTTGACACTTTCTGTACACTGGGGTTAAGGGCTGAGTGTGTGGGCTCTTCTGAGCCTTGCTATTACAAGGAGATTCAGTTGTCTGAAAAAACGTGTTTATTTCGGGCTGAAAAACACGTTTTGAAAAGTGTCTTGTTACTGCCCCATAACTTACATGGGGTTGACCAAACTTGCAGAAACATGTTTATTTCTGCTGAAAAACATGTTTTGACCCTTTCTGCACACTGGGGTTAAGGGCTGAGTGTGTGGGCACTTCTGAGCCTTGCTGTTACAAGTAGATTCAGTTGTCTGAAAAAACGCGTTTATTTCGGGCTGAAAAACACGTTTTGAAAAGTGTGATGTTACTGCCCCATAACTTACATGGGGTTGACCAAACTTGCAGAAACATGTTTACTTCTGCTGGAAAACACGTTTTGACACTTTCTGTACACTGGGGTTAAGGGCTGAGTGTGTGGGCTCTTCTGAGCCTTGCTATTACAAGGAGATTCAGTTGTCTGAAAAAACGCGTTTATTTCGGGCTGAAAAACACGTTTTGAAAAGTGTCTTGTTACTGCCCCATAACTTACATGGGGGTGACCAAACTTGCAGAAACATGTTTATTTCTGCTGAAAAACACGTTTGGACACTTTCTGCACACTGGGGTTAAGAGCTGAGTGTGTGGGCTCTTCTGAGCCTAGCAGTTACACTGAGATTCAGTTGTCTGAAAAAACGCGTTTATTTTGGGCTGAAAAACACGTTTTGAAAAGTGTCTTGTTACTGCCCCATAACTTACATGGGGTTGACCAAACTTGCAGAAACATGTTTATTTCTGCTGAAAAACACGTTTTGACCCTTTCTGCACACTGGGGTTAAGGGCTGAGTGTGTGGGCACTTCTGAGCCTTGCTGTTACAAGTAGATTCAGTTGTCTGAAAAAACGCGTTTATTTCGGGCTGAAAAACACGTTTTGAAAAGTGTGATGTTACTGCCCCATAACTTACATGGGGTTGACCAAACTTGCAGAAACATGTTTATTTCTGCTGGAAAACACGTTTTGACACTTTCTGTACACTGGGGTTAAGGGCTGAGTGTGTGGGCTCTTCTGAGCCTTGCTATTACAAGGAGATTCAGTTGTCTGAAAAAACGCGTTTATTTCGGGCTGAAAAACACGTTTTGAAAAGTGTCTTGTTACTGCCCCATAACTTACATGGGGTTGACCAAACTTGCAGAAACATGTTTATTTCTGCTGAAAAACACGTTTTGACCCTTTCTGCACACTGGGGTTAAGGGCTGAGTGTGTGGGCTCTTCTGAGCCTTGCTATTACAAGGAGATTCAGTTGTCTGAAAAAACGCGTTTATTTCGGGCTGAAAAACACGTTTTGAAAAGTGTCTTGTTACTGCCCCATAACTTACATGGGGGTGACCAAACTTGCAGAAACATGTTTATTTCTGCTGAAAAACATGTTTGGACACTTTCTGTACACTGGGGTTAAGGGCTGAGTGTGTGGGCTCTTCTGAGCCTTACTATTACAAGGAGATTCAGTTGTCTGAAAAAACGCGTTTATTTCGGGCTGAAAAACACGTTTTGAAAAGTGTCTTGTTACTGCCCCATAACTTACATGGGGTTGACCAAACTTGCAGAAACATGTTTATTTCTGCTGAAAAACACGTTTTGACCCTTTCTGCACACTGGGGTTAAGGGCTGAGTGTGTGGGCACTTCTGAGCCTTGCTGTTACAAGTAGATTCAGTTGTCTGAAAAAACGCGTTTATTTCGGGCTGAAAAACACGTTTTGAAAAGTGTGATGTTACTGCCCCATAACTTACATGGGGTTGACCAAACTTGCAGAAACATGTTTATTTCTGCTGAAAAACACGTTTGGACACTTTCTGCACACTGGGGTTAAGAGCTGAGTGTGTGGGCTCTTCTGAGCCTAGCAGTTACACTGAGATTCTGCTGTCTGAAAAAACGCGTTTATTTCGGGCTGAAAAACACGTTTTGAAAAGTGTGATGTTACTGCCCCATTACTTACATGGGGGTGACCAAACTTGCAGAAACATGTTTATTTCTGCTGAAAAACACGTTTGGACACTTTCTGCACACTGGGGTTAAGAGCTGAGTGTGTGGGCTCTTCTGAGCCTAGCAGTTACACTGAGATTCTGCTGTCTGAAAAAACGCGTTTATTTCGGGCTGAAAAACACGTTTTGAAAAGTGTCTTGTTACTGCCCCATAACTTACATGGGGTTGACCAAACTTGCAGAAACATGTTTATTTCTGCTGAAAAACACGTTTTGACCCTTTCTGCACACTGGGGTTAAGGGCTGAGTGTGTGGGCACTTCTGAGCCTTGCTGTTACAAGTAGATTCAGTTGTCTGAAAAAACGCGTTTATTTCGGGCTGAAAAACACGTTTTGAAAAGTGTGATGTTACTGCCCCATAACTTACATGGGGTTGACCAAACTTGCAGAAACATGTTTATTTCTGCTGGAAAACACGTTTTGACACTTTCTGTACACTGGGGTTAAGGGCTGAGTGTGTGGGCTCTTCTGAGCCTTGCTATTACAAGGAGATTCAGTTGTCTGAAAAAACGCGTTTATTTCGGGCTGAAAAACACGTTTTGAAAAGTGTCTTGTTACTGCCCCATAACTTACATGGGGTTGACCAAACTTGCAGAAACATGTTTATTTCTGCTGGAAAACACGTTTTGACACTTTCTGTACACTGGGGTTAAGGGCTGAGTGTGTGGGCTCTTCTGAGCCTTGCTATTACAAGGAGATTCAGTTGCCTGAAAAAACGCGTTTATTTCGGGCTGAAAAACACGTTTTGAAAAGTGTCTTGTTACTGCCCCATAACTTACATGGGGGTGACCAAACTTGCAGAAACATGTTTATTTCTGCTGAAAAACACGTTTGGACACTTTCTGCACACTGGGGTTAAGAGCTGAGTGTGTGGGCTCTTCTGAGCCTAGCAGTTACACTGAGATTCTGCTGTCTTAAAAAACGCGTTTATTTCGGGCTGAAAAACACGTTTTGAAAAGTGTCTTGTTACTGCCCCATAACTTACATGGGGTTGACCAAACTTGCAGAAACATGTTTATTTCTGCTGAAAAACACGTTTTGACCCTTTCTGCACACTGGGGTTAAGGGCTGAGTGTGTGGGCACTTCTGAGCCTTGCTGTTACAAGTAGATTCAGTTGTCTGAAAAAACGCGTTTATTTCGGGCTGAAAAACACGTTTTGAAAAGTGTGATGTTACTGCCCCATAACTTACATGGGGTTGACCAAACTTGCAGAAACATGTTTATTTCTGCTGGAAAACACGTTTTGACACTTTCTGTACACTGGGGTTAAGGGCTGAGTGTGTGGGCTCTTCTGAGCCTTGCTATTACAAGGAGATTCAGTTGTCTGAAAAAACGCGTTTATTTCGGGCTGAAAAACACGTTTTGAAAAGTGTCTTGTTACTGCCCCATAACTTACATGGGGGTGACCAAACTTGCAGAAACATGTTTATTTCTGCTGAAAAACACGTTTGGACACTTTCTGCACACTGGGGTTAAGAGCTGAGTGTGTGGGCTCTTCTGAGCCTAGCAGTTACACTGAGATTCTGCTGTCTGAAAAAACGCGTTTATTTCGGGCTGAAAAACACGTTTTGAAAAGTGTCTTGTTACTGCCCCATAACTTACATGGGGTTGACCAAACTTGCAGAAACATGTTTATTTCTGCTGAAAAACACGTTTTGACCCTTTCTGCACACTGGGGTTAAGGGCTGAGTGTGTGGGCACTTCTGAGCCTTGCTGTTACAAGTAGATTCAGTTGTCTGAAAAAACGCGTTTATTTCGGGCTGAAAAACACGTTTTGAAAAGTGTCTTGTTACTGCCCCATAACTTACATGGGGTTGACCAAACTTGCAGAAACATGTTTATTTCTGCTGAAAAACACGTTTTGACCCTTTCTGCACACTGGGGTTAAGGGCTGAGTGTGTGGGCACTTCTGAGCCTTGCTGTTACAAGTAGATTCAGTTGTCTGAAAAAACGCGTTTATTTCGGGCTGAAAAACACGTTTTGAAAAGTGTCTTGTTACTGCCCCATAACTTACATGGGGGTGACCAAACTTGCAGAAACATGTTTATTTCTGCTGAAAAACACGTTTGGACACTTTCTGCACACTGGGGTTAAGAGCTGAGTGTGTGGGCTCTTCTGAGCCTAGCAGTTACACTGAGATTCTGCTGTCTGAAAAAACGCGTTTATTTCGGGCTGAAAAACACGTTTTGAAAAGTGTGATGTTACTGCCCCATTACTTACATGGGGGTGACCAAACTTGCAGAAACATGTTTATTTCTGCTGAAAAACACGTTTGGACACTTTCTGCACACTGGGGTTAAGAGCTGAGTGTGTGGGCTCTTCTGAGCCTAGCAGTTACACTGAGATTCTGCTGTCTGAAAAAACGCGTTTATTTCGGGCTGAAAAACACGTTTTGAAAAGTGTCTTGTTACTGCCCCATAACTTACATGGGGTTGACCAAACTTGCAGAAACATGTTTATTTCTGCTGAAAAACACGTTTTGACCCTTTCTGCACACTGGGGTTAAGGGCTGAGTGTGTGGGCACTTCTGAGCCTTGCTGTTACAAGTAGATTCAGTTGTCTGAAAAAACGCGTTTATTTCGGGCTGAAAAACACGTTTTGAAAAGTGTGATGTTACTGCCCCATAACTTACATGGGGTTGACCAAACTTGCAGAAACATGTTTATTTCTGCTGGAAAACACGTTTTGACACTTTCTGTACACTGGGGTTAAGGGCTGAGTGTGTGGGCTCTTCTGAGCCTTGCTATTACAAGGAGATTCAGTTGCCTGAAAAAACGCGTTTATTTCGGGCTGAAAAACACGTTTTGAAAAGTGTCTTGTTACTGCCCCATAACTTACATGGGGGTGACCAAACTTGCAGAAACATGTTTATTTCTGCTGAAAAACACGTTTGGACACTTTCTGCACACTGGGGTTAAGAGCTGAGTGTGTGGGCTCTTCTGAGCCTAGCAGTTACACTGAGATTCTGCTGTCTTAAAAAACGCGTTTATTTCGGGCTGAAAAACACGTTTTGAAAAGTGTCTTGTTACTGCCCCATAACTTACATGGGGTTGACCAAACTTGCAGAAACATGTTTATTTCTGCTGAAAAACACGTTTTGACCCTTTCTGCACACTGGGGTTAAGGGCTGAGTGTGTGGGCACTTCTGAGCCTTGCTGTTACAAGTAGATTCAGTTGTCTGAAAAAACGCGTTTATTTCGGGCTGAAAAACACGTTTTGAAAAGTGTCTTGTTACTGCCCCATAACTTACATGGGGTTGACCAAACTTGCAGAAACATGTTTATTTCTGCTGGAAAACACGTTTTGACACTTTCTGTACACTGGGGTTAAGGGCTGAGTGTGTGGGCTCTTCTGAGCCTTGCTATTACAAGGAGATTCAGTTGTCTGAAAAAACGCGTTTATTTCGGGCTGAAAAACACGTTTTGAAAAGTGTGATGTTACTGCCCCATAACTTACATGGGGATGACCAAACTTGCAGAAACATGTTTATTTCTGCTGGAAAACACGTTTTGACACTTTCTGTACACTGGGGTTAAGGGCTGAGTGTGTGGGCTCTTCTGAGCCTTGCTATTACAAGGAGATTCAGTTGTCTGAAAAAACGCGTTTATTTCGGGCTGAAAAACACGTTTTGAAAAGTGTCTTGTTACTGCCCCATAACTTACATGGGGTTGACCAAACTTGCAGAAACATGTTTATTTCTGCTGAAAAACACGTTTTGACCCTTTCTGCACACTGGGGTTAAGGGCTGAGTGTGTGGGCACTTCTGAGCCTTGCTGTTACAAGTAGATTCAGTTGTCTGAAAAAACGCGTTTATTTCGGGCTGAAAAACACGTTTTGAAAAGTGTGATGTTACTGCCCCATAACTTACATGGGGTTGACCAAACTTGCAGAAACATGTTTATTTCTGCTGGAAAACACGTTTTGACACTTTCTATACACTGGGGTTAAGGGCTGAGTGTGTGGGCTCTTCTGAGCCTTGCTATTACAAGGAGATTCAGTTGTCTGAAAAAACGCGTTTATTTCGGGCTGAAAAACACGTTTTGAAAAGTGTCTTGTTACTGCCCCATAACTTACATGGGGGTGACCAAACTTGCAGAAACATGTTTATTTCTGCTGAAAAACACGTTTGGACACTTTCTGCACACTGGGGTTAAGAGCTGAGTGTGTGGGCTCTTCTGAGCCTAGCAGTTACACTGAGATGCTGCTGTCTGAAAAAACGCGTTTATTTCGGGCTGAAAAACACGTTTTGAAAAGTGTCTTGTTACTGCCCCATAACTTACATGGGGTTGACCAAACTTGCAGAAACATGTTTATTTCTGCTGAAAAACACGTTTTGACCCTTTCTGCACACTGGGGTTAAGGGCTGAGTGTGTGGGCACTTCTGAGCCTTGCTGTTACAAGTAGATTCAGTTGTCTGAAAAAACGCGTTTATTTCGGGCTGAAAAACACGTTCTGAAAAGTGTGATGTTACTGCCCCATAACTTACATGGGGTTGACCAAACTTGCAGAAACATGTTTATTTCTGCTGGAAAACACGTTTTGACACTTTCTGTACACTGGGGTTAAGGGCTGAGTGTGTGGGCTCTTCTGAGCCTACCAGTTACACTGAGATTCAGTTGTCTGAAAAAACGCGTTTATTTCGGGCTGAAAAACACGTTTTGAAAAGTGTCTTGTTACTGCCCCATAACTTACATGGGGTTGACCAAACTTGCAGAAACATGTTTATTTCTGCAGAAAAACACGTTTTGACCCTTTCTGCACACTGGGGTTAAGGGCTGAGTGTGTGGGCACTTCTGAGCCTTGCTGTTACAAGTAGATTCAGTTGTCTGAAAAAACGCGTTTATTTCGGGCTGAAAAACACGTTTTGAAAAGTGTGATGTTACTGCCTCATAACTTACATGGGGTTGACCAAACTTGCAGAAACATGTTTATTTCTGCTGGAAAACACGTTTTTACACTTTCTGTACACTGGGGTTAAGGGCTGAGTGTGTGGGCTCTTCTGAGCCTAGCAGTTACACTGAGATTCAGTTGTCTGAAAAAACGCGTTTATTTCGGGCTGAAAAACACGTTTTGAAAAGTGTCTTGTTACTGCCCCATAACTTACATGGGGTTGACCAAACTTGCAGAAACATGTTTATTTCTGCTGAAAAACACGTTTTGACCCTTTCTGCACACTGGGGTTAAGGGCTGAGTGGGTGGGCACTTCTGAGCCTTGCTGTTACAAGTAGATTCAGTTGTCTGAAAAAACGCGTTTATTTCGGGCTGAAAAACACGTTTTGAAAAGTGTGATGTTACTGCCCCATAACTTACATGGGGTTGACCAAACTTGCAGAAACATGTTTATTTCTGCTGGAAAACACGTTTTGACACTTTCTGTACACTGGGGTTAAGGGCTGAGTGTGTGGGCTCTTCTGAGCCTTGCTATTACAAGGAGATTCAGTTGTCTGAAAAAACGCGTTTATTTCGGGATGAAAAACACGTTTTGAAAAGTGTCTTGTTACTGCCCCATAACTTACATGGGGTTGACCAAACTTGCAGAAACATGTTTATTTCTGCTGAAAAACACGTTTTGACCCTTTCTGCACACTGGGGTTAAGGGCTGAGTGGGTGGGCACTTCTGAGCCTTGCTGTTACAAGTAGATTCAGTTGTCTGAAAAAACGCGTTTATTTCGGGCTGAAAAACACGTTTTGAAAAGTGTGATGTTACTGCCCCATAACTTACATGGGGTTGACCAAACTTGCAGAAACATGTTTATTTCTGCTGGAAAACACGTTTTGACACTTTCTGTACACTGGGGTTAAGGGCTGAGTGTGTGGGCTCTTCTGAGCCTTGCTATTACAAGGAGATTCAGTTGTCTGAAAAAACGCGTTTATTTCGGGCTGAAAAACACGTTTTGAAAAGTGTCTTGTTACTGCCCCATAACTTCCATGGGGGTGACCAAACTTGCAGAAACATGTTTATTTCTGCTGAAAAACATGTTTGGACACTTTCTGTACACTGGGGTTAAGGGCTGAGTGTGTGGGCTCTTCTGAGCCTTACTATTACAAGGAGATTCAGTTGTCTGAAAAAACGCGTTTATTTCGGGCTGAAAAACACGTTTTGAAAAGTGTCTTGTTACTGCCCCATAACTTACATGGGGGTGACCAAACTTGCAGAAACATGTTTATTTCTGCTGAAAAACACGTTTGGACACTTTCTGCACACTGGGGTTAAGAGCTGAGTGTGTGGGCTCTTCTGAGCCTAGCAGTTACACTGAGATTCTGCTGTCTTAAAAAACGCGTTTATTTCGGGCTGAAAAACACGTTTTGAAAAGTGTCTTGTTACTGCCCCATAACTTACATGGGGTTGACCAAACTTGCAGAAACATGTTTATTTCTGCTGAAAAACACGTTTTGACCCTTTCTGCACACTGGGGTTAAGGGCTGAGTGTGTGGGCACTTCTGAGCCTTGCTGTTACAAGTAGATTCAGTTGTCTGAAAAAACGCGTTTATTTCGGGCTGAAAAACACGTTTTGAAAAGTGTCTTGTTACTGCCCCATAACTTACATGGGGTTGACCAAACTTGCAGAAACATGTTTATTTCTGCTGGAAAACACGTTTTGACACTTTCTGTACACTGGGGTTAAGGGCTGAGTGTGTGGGCTCTTCTGAGCCTTGCTATTACAAGGAGATTCAGTTGTCTGAAAAAACGCGTTTATTTCGGGCTGAAAAACACGTTTTGAAAAGTGTGATGTTACTGCCCCATAACTTACATGGGGATGACCAAACTTGCAGAAACATGTTTATTTCTGCTGGAAAACACGTTTTGACACTTTCTGTACACTGGGGTTAAGGGCTGAGTGTGTGGGCTCTTCTGAGCCTTGCTATTACAAGGAGATTCAGTTGTCTGAAAAAACGCGTTTATTTCGGGCTGAAAAACACGTTTTGAAAAGTGTCTTGTTACTGCCCCATAACTTACATGGGGTTGACCAAACTTGCAGAAACATGTTTATTTCTGCTGAAAAACACGTTTTGACCCTTTCTGCACACTGGGGTTAAGGGCTGAGTGTGTGGGCACTTCTGAGCCTTGCTGTTACAAGTAGATTCAGTTGTCTGAAAAAACGCGTTTATTTCGGGCTGAAAAACACGTTTTGAAAAGTGTGATGTTACTGCCCCATAACTTACATGGGGTTGACCAAACTTGCAGAAACATGTTTATTTCTGCTGGAAAACACGTTTTGACACTTTCTATACACTGGGGTTAAGGGCTGAGTGTGTGGGCTCTTCTGAGCCTTGCTATTACAAGGAGATTCAGTTGTCTGAAAAAACGCGTTTATTTCGGGCTGAAAAACACGTTTTGAAAAGTGTCTTGTTACTGCCCCATAACTTACATGGGGGTGACCAAACTTGCAGAAACATGTTTATTTCTGCTGAAAAACACGTTTGGACACTTTCTGCACACTGGGGTTAAGAGCTGAGTGTGTGGGCTCTTCTGAGCCTAGCAGTTACACTGAGATGCTGCTGTCTGAAAAAACGCGTTTATTTCGGGCTGAAAAACACGTTTTGAAAAGTGTCTTGTTACTGCCCCATAACTTACATGGGGTTGACCAAACTTGCAGAAACATGTTTATTTCTGCTGAAAAACACGTTTTGACCCTTTCTGCACACTGGGGTTAAGGGCTGAGTGTGTGGGCACTTCTGAGCCTTGCTGTTACAAGTAGATTCAGTTGTCTGAAAAAACGCGTTTATTTCGGGCTGAAAAACACGTTCTGAAAAGTGTGATGTTACTGCCCCATAACTTACATGGGGTTGACCAAACTTGCAGAAACATGTTTATTTCTGCTGGAAAACACGTTTTGACACTTTCTGTACACTGGGGTTAAGGGCTGAGTGTGTGGGCTCTTCTGAGCCTACCAGTTACACTGAGATTCAGTTGTCTGAAAAAACGCGTTTATTTCGGGCTGAAAAACACGTTTTGAAAAGTGTCTTGTTACTGCCCCATAACTTACATGGGGTTGACCAAACTTGCAGAAACATGTTTATTTCTGCAGAAAAACACGTTTTGACCCTTTCTGCACACTGGGGTTAAGGGCTGAGTGTGTGGGCACTTCTGAGCCTTGCTGTTACAAGTAGATTCAGTTGTCTGAAAAAACGCGTTTATTTCGGGCTGAAAAACACGTTTTGAAAAGTGTGATGTTACTGCCTCATAACTTACATGGGGTTGACCAAACTTGCAGAAACATGTTTATTTCTGCTGGAAAACACGTTTTTACACTTTCTGTACACTGGGGTTAAGGGCTGAGTGTGTGGGCTCTTCTGAGCCTAGCAGTTACACTGAGATTCAGTTGTCTGAAAAAACGCGTTTATTTCGGGCTGAAAAACACGTTTTGAAAAGTGTCTTGTTACTGCCCCATAACTTACATGGGGTTGACCAAACTTGCAGAAACATGTTTATTTCTGCTGAAAAACACGTTTTGACCCTTTCTGCACACTGGGGTTAAGGGCTGAGTGGGTGGGCACTTCTGAGCCTTGCTGTTACAAGTAGATTCAGTTGTCTGAAAAAACGCGTTTATTTCGGGCTGAAAAACACGTTTTGAAAAGTGTGATGTTACTGCCCCATAACTTACATGGGGTTGACCAAACTTGCAGAAACATGTTTATTTCTGCTGGAAAACACGTTTTGACACTTTCTGTACACTGGGGTTAAGGGCTGAGTGTGTGGGCTCTTCTGAGCCTTGCTATTACAAGGAGATTCAGTTGTCTGAAAAAACGCGTTTATTTCGGGATGAAAAACACGTTTTGAAAAGTGTCTTGTTACTGCCCCATAACTTACATGGGGTTGACCAAACTTGCAGAAACATGTTTATTTCTGCTGAAAAACACGTTTTGACCCTTTCTGCACACTGGGGTTAAGGGCTGAGTGGGTGGGCACTTCTGAGCCTTGCTGTTACAAGTAGATTCAGTTGTCTGAAAAAACGCGTTTATTTCGGGCTGAAAAACACGTTTTGAAAAGTGTGATGTTACTGCCCCATAACTTACATGGGGTTGACCAAACTTGCAGAAACATGTTTATTTCTGCTGGAAAACACGTTTTGACACTTTCTGTACACTGGGGTTAAGGGCTGAGTGTGTGGGCTCTTCTGAGCCTTGCTATTACAAGGAGATTCAGTTGTCTGAAAAAACGCGTTTATTTCGGGCTGAAAAACACGTTTTGAAAAGTGTCTTGTTACTGCCCCATAACTTACATGGGGGTGACCAAACTTGCAGAAACATGTTTATTTCTGCTGAAAAACATGTTTGGACACTTTCTGTACACTGGGGTTAAGGGCTGAGTGTGTGGGCTCTTCTGAGCCTTACTATTACAAGGAGATTCAGTTGTCTGAAAAAACGCGTTTATTTCGGGCTGAAAAACACGTTTTGAAAAGTGTCTTGTTACTGCCCCATAACTTACATGGGGGTGACCAAACTTGCAGAAACATGTTTATTTCTGCTGAAAAACACGTTTGGACACTTTCTGCACACTGGGGTTAAGAGCTGAGTGTGTGGGTTCTTCTGAGCCTAGCAGTTACACTGAGATTCTGCTGTCTGAAAAAACGCGTTTATTTCGGGCTGAAAAACACGTTTTGAAAAGTGTCTTGTTACTGCCCCATAACTTACATGGGGTTGACCAAACTTGCAGAAACATGTTTATTTCTGCTGAAAAACACGTTTTGACCCTTTCTGCACACTGGGGTTAAGGGCTGAGTGTGTGGGCACTTCTGAGCCTTGCTGTTACAAGTAGATTCAGTTGTCTGAAAAAACGCGTTTATTTCGGGCTGAAAAACACGTTTTGAAAAGTGTGATGTTACTGCCCCATAACTTACATGGGGTTGACCAAACTTGCAGAAACATGTTTATTTCTGCTGGAAAACACATTTTGACACTTTCTGTACACTGGGGTTAAGGGCTGAGTGTGTGGGCTCTTCTGAGCCTTGCTATTACAAGGAGATTCAGTTGTCTGAAAAAACGCGTTTATTTCGGGCTGAAAAACACGTTTTGAAAAGTGTCTTGTTACTGCCCCATAACTTACATGGGGTTGACCAAACTTGCAGAAACATGTTTATTTCTGCTGGAAAACACGTTTTGACACTTTCTGTACACTGGGGTTAAGGGCTGAGTGTGTGGGCTCTTCTGAGCCTTGCTATTACAAGGAGATTCAGTTGTCTGAAAAAACGCGTTTATTTCGGGCTGAAAAACACGTTTTGAAAAGTGTCTTGTTACTGCCCCATAACTTACATGGGGTTGACCAAACTTGCAGAAACATGTTTATTTCTGCTGAAAAACACGTTTTGACCCTTTCTGCACACTGGGGTTAAGGGCTGAGTGTGTGGGCACTTCTGAGCCTTGCTGTTACAAGTAGATTCAGTTGTCTGAAAAAACGCGTTTATTTCGGGCTGAAAAACACGTTTTGAAAAGTGTGATGTTACTGCCCCATAACTTACATGGGGTTGACCAAACTTGCAGAAACATGTTTATTTCTGCTGGAAAACACGTTTTGACACTTTCTGTACACTGGGGTTAAGGGCTGAGTGTGTGGGCTCTTCTGAGCCTTGCTATTACAAGGAGATTCAGTTGTCTGAAAAAACGCGTTTATTTCGGGCTGAAAAACACGTTTTGAAAAGTGTCTTGTTACTGCCCCATATCTTACATGGGGGTGACCAAACTTGCAGAAACATGTTTATTTCTGCTGAAAAACACGTTTGGACACTTTCTGCACACTGGGGTTAAGAGCTGAGTGTGTGGGCTCTTCTGAGCCTACCAGTTACACTGAGATTCAGTTGTCTGAAAAAACGCGTTTATTTCGGGCTGAAAAACACGTTTTGAAAAGTGCCTTGTTACTGCCCCATAACTTACATGGGGGTGACCAAACTTGCAGAAACATGTTTATTTCTGCTGAAAAACACGTTTGGACACTTTCTGCACACTGGGGTTAAGACCTGAGTGTGTGAGCTCTTCTGAGCCTACCAGTTACACTGAGATTCTGCTGTATGAAAAAACGCGTTTATTTCGGGCTGAAAAACACGTTTTGAAAAGTGTCTTGTTACTGCCCCATAACTTACATGGGGTTGACCAAACTTGCAGAAACATGTTTATTTCTGCTGAAAAACACGTTTTGACCCTTTCTGCACACTGGGGTTAAGGGCTTAGTGTGTGGGCTCTTCTGAGCCTTGCTGTTACAAGTAGATTCAGTTGTCTGAAAAAACGCGTTTATTTCGGGCTGAAAAACACGTTTTGAAAAGGGTGATGTTACTGCCTCATAACTTACATGGGGTTGACCAAACTTGCAGAAACATGTTTATTTCTGCTGGAAAACACGTTTTGACACTTTCTGTACACTGGGGTTAAGGGCTGAGTGTGTGGGCTCTTCTGAGCCTTGCTATTACAAGGAGATTCAGTTGTCTGAAAAAACGCGTTTATTTCGGGCTGAAAAACACGTTTTGAAAAGTGTCTTGTTACTGCCCAATAACTTACATGGGGGTGACCAAACTTGCAGAAACATGTTTATTTCTGCTGGAAAACACGTTTTGACACTTTCTGTACACTGGGGTTAAGGGCTGAGTGTGTGGGCTCTTCTGAGCCTTGCTATTACAAGGAGATTCAGTTGTCTGAAAAAACGCGTTTATTTCGGGCTGAAAAACACGTTTTGAAAAGTGTCTTGTTACTGCCCCATAACTTACATGGGGTTGACCAAACTTGCAGAAACATGTTTATTTCTGCTGAAAAACACGTTTTGACCCTTTCTGCACACTGGGGTTAAGGGCTGAGTGTGTGGGCACTTCTGAGCCTTGCTGTTACAAGTAGATTCAGTTGTCTGAAAAAACGCGTTTATTTCGGGCTGAAAAACACGTTTTGAAAAGTGTGATGTTACTGCCCCATAACTTACATGGGGTTGACCAAACTTGCAGAAACATGTTTATTTCTGCTGGAAAACACGTTTTGACACTTTCTGTACACTGGGGTTAAGGGCTGAGTGTGTGGGCTCTTCTGAGCCTTGCTATTACAAGGAGATTCAGTTGTCTGAAAAAACGCGTTTATTTCGGGCTGAAAAACACGTTTTGAAAAGTGTCTTGTTACTGCCCCATATCTTACATGGGGGTGACCAAACTTGCAGAAACATGTTTATTTCTGCTGAAAAACACGTTTGGACACTTTCTGCACACTGGGGTTAAGAGCTGAGTGTGTGGGCTCTTCTGAGCCTACCAGTTACACTGAGATTCAGTTGTCTGAAAAAACGCGTTTATTTCGGGCTGAAAAACACGTTTTGAAAAGTGCCTTGTTACTGCCCCATAACTTACATGGGGGTGACCAAACTTGCAGAAACATGTTTATTTCTGCTGAAAAACACGTTTGGACACTTTCTGCACACTGGGGTTAAGACCTGAGTGTGTGAGCTCTTCTGAGCCTACCAGTTACACTGAGATTCTGCTGTATGAAAAAACGCGTTTATTTCGGGCTGAAAAACACGTTTTGAAAAGTGTCTTGTTACTGCCCCATAACTTACATGGGGTTGACCAAACTTGCAGAAACATGTTTATTTCTGCTGAAAAACACGTTTTGACCCTTTCTGCACACTGGGGTTAAGGGCTTAGTGTGTGGGCTCTTCTGAGCCTTGCTGTTACAAGTAGATTCAGTTGTCTGAAAAAACGCGTTTATTTCGGGCTGAAAAACACGTTTTGAAAAGGGTGATGTTACTGCCTCATAACTTACATGGGGTTGACCAAACTTGCAGAAACATGTTTATTTCTGCTGGAAAACACGTTTTGACACTTTCTGTACACTGGGGTTAAGGGCTGAGTGTGTGGGCTCTTCTGAGCCTTGCTATTACAAGGAGATTCAGTTGTCTGAAAAAACGCGTTTATTTCGGGCTGAAAAACACGTTTTGAAAAGTGTCTTGTTACTGCCCAATAACTTACATGGGGGTGACCAAACTTGCAGAAACATGTTTATTTCTGCTGGAAAACACGTTTTGACACTTTCTGTACACTGGGGTTAAGGGCTGAGTGTGTGGGCTCTTCTGAGCCTTGCTATTACAAGGAGATTCAGTTGTCTGAAAAAACGCGTTTATTTCGGGCTGAAAAACACGTTTTGAAAAGTGTCTTGTTACTGCCCCATAACTTACATGGGGTTGACCAAACTTGCAGAAACATGTTTATTTCTGCTGAAAAACACGTTTTGACCCTTTCTGCACACTGGGGTTAAGGTCTGAGTGTGTGGGCACTTCTGAGCCTTGCTGTTACAAGTAGATTCAGTTGTCTGAAAAAACGCGTTTATTTCGGGCTGAAAAACACGTTTTGAAAAGTGTGATGTTACTGCCCCATAACTTACATGGGGTTGACCAAACTTGCAGAAACATGTTTATTTCTGCTGGAAAACACGTTTTGACACTTTCTGTACACTGGGGTTAAGGGCTGAGTGTGTGGGCTCTTCTGAGCCTACCAGTTACACTGAGATTCAGTTGTCTGAAAAAACGCGTTTATTTCGGGCTGAAAAACACGTTTTGAAAAGTGTCTTGTTACTGCCCCATAACTTACATGGGGTTGACCAAACTTGCAGAAACATGTTTATTTCTGCTGAAAAACACGTTTTGACCCTTTCTGCACACTGGGGTTAAGGGCTGAGTGTGTGGGCACTTCTGAGCCTTGCTGTTACAAGTAGATTCAGTTGTCTGAAAAAACGCGTTTATTTCGGGCTGAAAAACACGTTTTGAAAAGGGTGATGTTACTGCCTCATAACTTACATGGGGTTGACCAAACTTGCAGAAACATGTTTATTTCTGCTGGAAAACACGTTTTGACACTTTCTGTACACTGGGGTTAAGGGCTGAGTGTGTGGGCTCTTCTGAGCCTTGCTATTACAAGGAGATTCAGTTGTCTGAAAAAACGCGTTTATTTCGGGCTGAAAAACACGTTTTGAAAAGTGTCTTGTTACTGCCCAATAACTTACATGGGGGTGACCAAACTTGCAGAAACATGTTTATTTCTGCTGGAAAACACGTTTTGACACTTTCTGTACACTGGGGTTAAGGGCTGAGTGTGTGGGCTCTTCTGAGCCTTGCTATTACAAGGAGATTCAGTTGTCTGAAAAAACGCGTTTATTTCGGGCTGAAAAACACGTTTTGAAAAGTGTCTTGTTACTGCCCCATAACTTACATGGGGTTGACCAAACTTGCAGAAACATGTTTATTTCTGCTGAAAAACACGTTTTGACCCTTTCTGCACACTGGGGTTAAGGGCTGAGTGTGTGGGCACTTCTGAGCCTTGCTGTTACAAGTAGATTCAGTTGTCTGAAAAAACGCGTTTATTTCGGGCTGAAAAACACGTTTTGAAAAGTGTGATGTTACTGCCCCATAACTTACATGGGGTTGACCAAACTTGCAGAAACATGTTTATTTCTGCTGGAAAACACGTTTTGACACTTTCTGTACACTGGGGTTAAGGGCTGAGTGTGTGGGCTCTTCTGAGCCTACCAGTTACACTGAGATTCAGTTGTCTGAAAAAACGCGTTTATTTCGGGCTGAAAAACACGTTTTGAAAAGTGTCTTGTTACTGCCCCATAACTTACATGGGGTTGACCAAACTTGCAGAAACATGTTTATTTCTGCTGAAAAACACGTTTTGACCCTTTCTGCACACTGGGGTTAAGGGCTGAGTGTGTGGGCACTTCTGAGCCTTGCTGTTACAAGTAGATTCAGTTGTCTGAAAAAACGCGTTTATTTCGGGCTGAAAAACACGTTTTGAAAAGGGTGATGTTACTGCCTCATAACTTACATGGGGTTGACCAAACTTGCAGAAACATGTTTATTTCTGCTGGAAAACACGTTTTGACACTTTCTGTACACTGGGGTTAAGGGCTGAGTGTGTGGGCTCTTCTGAGCCTTGCTATTACAAGGAGATTCAGTTGTCTGAAAAAACGCGTTTATTTCGGGCTGAAAAACACGTTTTGAAAAGTGTCTTGTTACTGCCCCATAACTTACATGGGGGTGACCAAACTTGCAGAAACATTTTTATTTCTGCTGAAAAACACGTTTGGACACTTTCTGCACACTGGGGTTAAGAGCTGAGTGTGTGGGCTCTTCTGAGCCTAGCAGTTACACTGAGATTCTGCTGTCTGAAAAAACGCGTTTATTTCGGGCTGAAAAACACGTTTTGAAAAGTGTCTTGTTACTGCCCCATAACTTACATGGGGTTGACCAAAGTTGCAGAAACATGTTTATTTCTGCTGAAAAACACGTTTTGACCCTTTCTGCACACTGGGGTTAAGGGCTGAGTGTGTGGGCACTTCTGAGCCTTGCTGTTACAAGTAGATTCAGTTGTCTGAAAAAACGCGTTTATTTCGGGCTGAAAAACACGTTTTGAAAAGTGTGATGTTACTGCCCCATAACTTACATGGGGTTGACCAAACTTGCAGAAACATGTTTATTTCTGCTGGAAAACACGTTTTGACACTTTCTGTACACTGGGGTTAAGGGCTGAGTGTGTGGGCTCTTCTGAGCCTTGCTATTACAAGGAGATTCAGTTGTCTGAAAAAACGTGTTTATTTCGGGCTGAAAAACACGTTTTGAAAAGTGTCTTGTTACTGCCCCATAACTTACATGGGGTTGACCAAACTTGCAGAAACATGTTTATTTCTGCTGAAAAACATGTTTTGACCCTTTCTGCACACTGGGGTTAAGGGCTGAGTGTGTGGGCACTTCTGAGCCTTGCTGTTACAAGTAGATTCAGTTGTCTGAAAAAACGCGTTTATTTCGGGCTGAAAAACACGTTTTGAAAAGTGTGATGTTACTGCCCCATAACTTACATGGGGTTGACCAAACTTGCAGAAACATGTTTACTTCTGCTGGAAAACACGTTTTGACACTTTCTGTACACTGGGGTTAAGGGCTGAGTGTGTGGGCTCTTCTGAGCCTTGCTATTACAAGGAGATTCAGTTGTCTGAAAAAACGCGTTTATTTCGGGCTGAAAAACACGTTTTGAAAAGTGTCTTGTTACTGCCCCATAACTTACATGGGGGTGACCAAACTTGCAGAAACATGTTTATTTCTGCTGAAAAACACGTTTGGACACTTTCTGCACACTGGGGTTAAGAGCTGAGTGTGTGGGCTCTTCTGAGCCTAGCAGTTACACTGAGATTCAGTTGTCTGAAAAAACGCGTTTATTTTGGGCTGAAAAACACGTTTTGAAAAGTGTCTTGTTACTGCCCCATAACTTACATGGGGTTGACCAAACTTGCAGAAACATGTTTATTTCTGCTGAAAAACACGTTTTGACCCTTTCTGCACACTGGGGTTAAGGGCTGAGTGTGTGGGCACTTCTGAGCCTTGCTGTTACAAGTAGATTCAGTTGTCTGAAAAAACGCGTTTATTTCGGGCTGAAAAACACGTTTTGAAAAGTGTGATGTTACTGCCCCATAACTTACATGGGGTTGACCAAACTTGCAGAAACATGTTTATTTCTGCTGGAAAACACGTTTTGACACTTTCTGTACACTGGGGTTAAGGGCTGAGTGTGTGGGCTCTTCTGAGCCTTGCTATTACAAGGAGATTCAGTTGTCTGAAAAAACGCGTTTATTTCGGGCTGAAAAACACGTTTTGAAAAGTGTCTTGTTACTGCCCCATAACTTACATGGGGTTGACCAAACTTGCAGAAACATGTTTATTTCTGCTGAAAAACACGTTTTGACCCTTTCTGCACACTGGGGTTAAGGGCTGAGTGTGTGGGCTCTTCTGAGCCTTGCTATTACAAGGAGATTCAGTTGTCTGAAAAAACGCGTTTATTTCGGGCTGAAAAACACGTTTTGAAAAGTGTCTTGTTACTGCCCCATAACTTACATGGGGGTGACCAAACTTGCAGAAACATGTTTATTTCTGCTGAAAAACATGTTTGGACACTTTCTGTACACTGGGGTTAAGGGCTGAGTGTGTGGGCTCTTCTGAGCCTTACTATTACAAGGAGATTCAGTTGTCTGAAAAAACGCGTTTATTTCGGGCTGAAAAACACGTTTTGAAAAGTGTCTTGTTACTGCCCCATAACTTACATGGGGTTGACCAAACTTGCAGAAACATGTTTATTTCTGCTGAAAAACACGTTTTGACCCTTTCTGCACACTGGGGTTAAGGGCTGAGTGTGTGGGCACTTCTGAGCCTTGCTGTTACAAGTAGATTCAGTTGTCTGAAAAAACGCGTTTATTTCGGGCTGAAAAACACGTTTTGAAAAGTGTGATGTTACTGCCCCATAACTTACATGGGGTTGACCAAACTTGCAGAAACATGTTTATTTCTGCTGAAAAACACGTTTGGACACTTTCTGCACACTGGGGTTAAGAGCTGAGTGTGTGGGCTCTTCTGAGCCTAGCAGTTACACTGAGATTCTGCTGTCTGAAAAAACGCGTTTATTTCGGGCTGAAAAACACGTTTTGAAAAGTGTCTTGTTACTGCCCCATAACTTACATGGGGGTGACCAAACTTGCAGAAACATGTTTATTTCTGCTGAAAAACATGTTTGGACACTTTCTGTACACTGGGGTTAAGGGCTGAGTGTGTGGGCTCTTCTGAGCCTTGCTATTACAAGGAGATTCAGTTGTCTGAAAAAACGCGTTTATTTCGGGCTGAAAAACACGTTTTGAAAAGTGTGATGTTACTGCCCCATAACTTACATGGGGTTGACCAAACTTGCAGAAACATGTTTATTTCTGCTGGAAAACACGTTTTGACACTTTCTGTACACTGGGGTTAAGGGCTGAGTGTGTGGGCTCTTCTGAGCCTTGCTATTACAAGGAGATTCAGTTGTCTGAAAAAACGCGTTTATTTCGGGCTGAAAAACACGTTTTGAAAAGTGTCTTGTTACTGCCCCATATCTTACATGGGGGTGACCAAACTTGCAGAAACATGTTTATTTCTGCTGAAAAACACGTTTGGACACTTTCTGCACACTGGGGTTAAGAGCTGAGTGTGTGGGCTCTTCTGAGCCTACCAGTTACACTGAGATTCAGTTGTCTGAAAAAACGCGTTTATTTCGGGCTGAAAAACACGTTTTGAAAAGTGCCTTGTTACTGCCCCATAACTTACATGGGGGTGACCAAACTTGCAGAAACATGTTTATTTCTGCTGAAAAACACGTTTGGACACTTTCTGCACACTGGGGTTAAGACCTGAGTGTGTGAGCTCTTCTGAGCCTACCAGTTACACTGAGATTCTGCTGTATGAAAAAACGCGTTTATTTCGGGCTGAAAAACACGTTTTGAAAAGTGTCTTGTTACTGCCCCATAACTTACATGGGGTTGACCAAACTTGCAGAAACATGTTTATTTCTGCTGAAAAACACGTTTTGACCCTTTCTGCACACTGGGGTTAAGGGCTTAGTGTGTGGGCTCTTCTGAGCCTTGCTGTTACAAGTAGATTCAGTTGTCTGAAAAAACGCGTTTATTTCGGGCTGAAAAACACGTTTTGAAAAGGGTGATGTTACTGCCTCATAACTTACATGGGGTTGACCAAACTTGCAGAAACATGTTTATTTCTGCTGGAAAACACGTTTTGACACTTTCTGTACACTGGGGTTAAGGGCTGAGTGTGTGGGCTCTTCTGAGCCTTGCTATTACAAGGAGATTCAGTTGTCTGAAAAAACGCGTTTATTTCGGGCTGAAAAACACGTTTTGAAAAGTGTCTTGTTACTGCCCAATAACTTACATGGGGGTGACCAAACTTGCAGAAACATGTTTATTTCTGCTGGAAAACACGTTTTGACACTTTCTGTACACTGGGGTTAAGGGCTGAGTGTGTGGGCTCTTCTGAGCCTTGCTATTACAAGGAGATTCAGTTGTCTGAAAAAACGCGTTTATTTCGGGCTGAAAAACACGTTTTGAAAAGTGTCTTGTTACTGCCCCATAACTTACATGGGGTTGACCAAACTTGCAGAAACATGTTTATTTCTGCTGAAAAACACGTTTTGACCCTTTCTGCACACTGGGGTTAAGGGCTGAGTGTGTGGGCACTTCTGAGCCTTGCTGTTACAAGTAGATTCAGTTGTCTGAAAAAACGCGTTTATTTCGGGCTGAAAAACACGTTTTGAAAAGTGTGATGTTACTGCCCCATAACTTACATGGGGTTGACCAAACTTGCAGAAACATGTTTATTTCTGCTGGAAAACACGTTTTGACACTTTCTGTACACTGGGGTTAAGGGCTGAGTGTGTGGGCTCTTCTGAGCCTACCAGTTACACTGAGATTCAGTTGTCTGAAAAAACGCGTTTATTTCGGGCTGAAAAACACGTTTTGAAAAGTGTCTTGTTACTGCCCCATAACTTACATGGGGTTGACCAAACTTGCAGAAACATGTTTATTTCTGCTGAAAAACACGTTTTGACCCTTTCTGCACACTGGGGTTAAGGGCTGAGTGTGTGGGCACTTCTGAGCCTTGCTGTTACAAGTAGATTCAGTTGTCTGAAAAAACGCGTTTATTTCGGGCTGAAAAACACGTTTTGAAAAGGGTGATGTTACTGCCTCATAACTTACATGGGGTTGACCAAACTTGCAGAAACATGTTTATTTCTGCTGGAAAACACGTTTTGACACTTTCTGTACACTGGGGTTAAGGGCTGAGTGTGTGGGCTCTTCTGAGCCTTGCTATTACAAGGAGATTCAGTTGTCTGAAAAAACGCGTTTATTTCGGGCTGAAAAACACGTTTTGAAAAGTGTTTTGTTAATGCCCCATAACTTACATGGGGGTGACCAAACTTGCAGAAACATTTTTATTTCTGCTGAAAAACACGTTTGGACACTTTCTGCACACTGGGGTTAAGAGCTGAGTGTGTGGGCTCTTCTGAGCCTAGCAGTTACACTGAGATTCTGCTGTCTGAAAAAACGCGTTTATTTCGGGCTGAAAAACACGTTTTGAAAAGTGTCTTGTTACTGCCCCATAACTTACATGGGGTTGACCAAACTTGCAGAAACATGTTTATTTCTGCTGAAAAACACGTTTTGACCCTTTCTGCACACTGGGGTTAAGGGCTGAGTGTGTGGGCACTTCTGAGCCTTGCTGTTACAAGTAGATTCAGTTGTCTGAAAAAACGCGTTTATTTCGGGCTGAAAAACACGTTTTGAAAAGTGTGATGTTACTGCCCCATAACTTACATGGGGTTGACCAAACTTGCAGAAACATGTTTATTTCTGCTGGAAAACACGTTTTGACACTTTCTGTACACTGGGGTTAAGGGCTGAGTGTGTGGGCTCTTCTGAGCCTTGCTATTACAAGGAGATTCAGTTGTCTGAAAAAACGCGTTTATTTCGGGCTGAAAAACACGTTTTGAAAAGTGTCTTGTTACTGCCCCATAACTTACATGGGGGTGACCAAACTTGCAGAAACATGTTTATTTCTGCTGAAAAACATGTTTGGACACTTTCTGTACACTGGGGTTAAGGGCTGAGTGTGTGGGCTCTTCTGAGCCTTACTATTACAAGGAGATTCAGTTGTCTGAAAAAACGCGTTTATTTCGGGCTGAAAAACACGTTTTGAAAAGTGTCTTGTTACTGCCCCATAACTTACATGGGGGTGACCAAACTTGCAGAAACATGTTTATTTCTGCTGAAAAACACGTTTGGACACTTTCTGCACACTGGGGTTAAGAGCTGAGTGTGTGGGTTCTTCTGAGCCTAGCAGTTACACTGAGATTCTGCTGTCTGAAAAAACGCGTTTATTTCGGGCTGAAAAACACGTTTTGAAAAGTGTCTTGTTACTGCCCCATAACTTACATGGGGTTGACCAAACTTGCAGAAACATGTTTATTTCTGCTGAAAAACACGTTTTGACCCTTTCTGCACACTGGGGTTAAGGGCTGAGTGTGTGGGCACTTCTGAGCCTTGCTGTTACAAGTAGATTCAGTTGTCTGAAAAAACGCGTTTATTTCGGGCTGAAAAACACGTTTTGAAAAGTGTGATGTTACTGCCCCATAACTTACATGGGGTTGACCAAACTTGCAGAAACATGTTTATTTCTGCTGGAAAACACATTTTGACACTTTCTGTACACTGGGGTTAAGGGCTGAGTGTGTGGGCTCTTCTGAGCCTTGCTATTACAAGGAGATTCAGTTGTCTGAAAAAACGCGTTTATTTCGGGCTGAAAAACACGTTTTGAAAAGTGTCTTGTTACTGCCCCATAACTTACATGGGGTTGACCAAACTTGCAGAAACATGTTTACTTCTGCTGGAAACCACGTTTTGACACTTTCTGTACACTGGGGTTAAGGGCTGAGTGTGTGGGCTCTTCTGAGCCTTGCTATTACAAGGAGATTCAGTTGTCTGAAAAAACGCGTTTATTTCGGGCTGAAAAACACGTTTTGAAAAGTGTCTTGTTACTGCCCCATAACTTACATGGGGGTGACCAAACTTGCAGAAACATGTTTATTTCTGCTGAAAAACACGTTTGGACACTTTCTGCACACTGGGGTTAAGAGCTGAGTGTGTGGGCTCTTCTGAGCCTAGCAGTTACACTGAGATTCAGTTGTCTGAAAAAACGCGTTTATTTTGGGCTGAAAAACACGTTTTGAAAAGTGTCTTGTTACTGCCCCATAACTTACATGGGGTTGACCAAACTTGCAGAAACATGTTTATTTCTGCTGAAAAACACGTTTTGACCCTTTCTGCACACTGGGGTTAAGGGCTGAGTGTGTGGGCACTTCTGAGCCTTGCTGTTACAAGTAGATTCAGTTGTCTGAAAAAACGCGTTTATTTCGGGCTGAAAAACACGTTTTGAAAAGTGTGATGTTACTGCCCCATAACTTACATGGGGTTGACCAAACTTGCAGAAACATGTTTATTTCTGCTGGAAAACACGTTTTGACACTTTCTGTACACTGGGGTTAAGGGCTGAGTGTGTGGGCTCTTCTGAGCCTTGCTATTACAAGGAGATTCAGTTGTCTGAAAAAACGCGTTTATTTCGGGCTGAAAAACACGTTTTGAAAAGTGTCTTGTTACTGCCCCATAACTTACATGGGGTTGACCAAACTTGCAGAAACATGTTTATTTCTGCTGAAAAACACGTTTTGACCCTTTCTGCACACTGGGGTTAAGGGCTGAGTGTGTGGGCTCTTCTGAGCCTTGCTATTACAAGGAGATTCAGTTGTCTGAAAAAACGCGTTTATTTCGGGCTGAAAAACACGTTTTGAAAAGTGTCTTGTTACTGCCCCATAACTTACATGGGGGTGACCAAACTTGCAGAAACATGTTTATTTCTGCTGAAAAACATGTTTGGACACTTTCTGTACACTGGGGTTAAGGGCTGAGTGTGTGGGCTCTTCTGAGCCTTACTATTACAAGGAGATTCAGTTGTCTGAAAAAACGCGTTTATTTCGGGCTGAAAAACACGTTTTGAAAAGGGTGATGTTACTGCCTCATAACTTACATGGGGTTGACCAAACTTGCAGAAACATGTTTATTTCTGCTGGAAAACACGTTTTGACACTTTCTGTACACTGGGGTTAAGGGCTGAGTGTGTGGGCTCTTCTGAGCCTTGCTATTACAAGGAGATTCAGTTGTCTGAAAAAACGCGTTTATTTCGGGCTGAAAAACACGTTTTGAAAAGTGTCTTGTTAATGCCCCATAACTTACATGGGGGTGACCAAACTTGCAGAAACATGTTTATTTCTGCTGAAAAACACGTTTGGACACTTTCTGCACACTGGGGTTAAGAGCTGAGTGTGTGGGCTCTTCTGAGCCTAGCAGTTACACTGAGATTCTGCTGTCTGAAAAAACGCGTTTATTTCGGGCTGAAAAACACGTTTTGAAAAGTGTCTTGTTACTGCCCCATAACTTACATGGGGTTGACCAAACTTGCAGAAACATGTTTATTTCTGCTGAAAAACACGTTTTGACCCTTTCTGCACACTGGGGTTAAGGGCTGAGTGTGTGGGCACTTCTGAGCCTTGCTGTTACAAGTAGATTCAGTTGTCTGAAAAAACGCGTTTATTTCGGGCTGAAAAACACGTTTTGAAAAGTGTGATGTTACTGCCCCATAACTTACATGGGGTTGACCAAACTTGCAGAAACATGTTTATTTCTGCTGGAAAACACGTTTTGACACTTTCTGTACACTGGGGTTAAGGGCTGAGTGTGTGGGCTCTTCTGAGCCTTGCTATTACAAGGAGATTCAGTTGTCTGAAAAAACGCGTTTATTTCGGGCTGAAAAACACGTTTTGAAAAGTGTCTTGTTACTGCCCCATAACTTACATGGGGTTGACCAAACTTGCAGAAACATGTTTATTTCTGCTGGAAAACACGTTTTGACACTTTCTGTACACTGGGGTTAAGGGCTGAGTGTGTGGGCTCTTCTGAGCCTTGCTATTACAAGGAGATTCAGTTGCCTGAAAAAACGCGTTTATTTCGGGCTGAAAAACACGTTTTGAAAAGTGTCTTGTTACTGCCCCATAACTTACATGGGGGTGACCAAACTTGCAGAAACATGTTTATTTCTGCTGAAAAACACGTTTGGACACTTTCTGCACACTGGGGTTAAGAGCTGAGTGTGTGGGCTCTTCTGAGCCTAGCAGTTACACTGAGATTCTGCTGTCTTAAAAAACGCGTTTATTTCGGGCTGAAAAACACGTTTTGAAAAGTGTCTTGTTACTGCCCCATAACTTACATGGGGTTGACCAAACTTGCAGAAACATGTTTATTTCTGCTGAAAAACACGTTTTGACCCTTTCTGCACACTGGGGTTAAGGGCTGAGTGTGTGGGCACTTCTGAGCCTTGCTGTTACAAGTAGATTCAGTTGTCTGAAAAAACGCGTTTATTTCGGGCTGAAAAACACGTTTTGAAAAGTGTCTTGTTACTGCCCCATAACTTACATGGGGTTGACCAAACTTGCAGAAACATGTTTATTTCTGCTGGAAAACACGTTTTGACACTTTCTGTACACTGGGGTTAAGGGCTGAGTGTGTGGGCTCCTGAGCCTTGCTATTACAAGGAGATTCAGTTGTCTGAAAAAACGCGTTTATTTCGGGCTGAAAAACACGTTTTGAAAAGTGTGATGTTACTGCCCCATAACTTACATGGGGATGACCAAACTTGCAGAAACATGTTTATTTCTGCTGGAAAACACGTTTTGACACTTTCTGTACACTGGGGTTAAGGGCTGAGTGTGTGGGCTCTTCTGAGCCTTGCTATTACAAGGAGATTCAGTTGTCTGAAAAAACGCGTTTATTTCGGGCTGAAAAACACGTTTTGAAAAGTGTCTTGTTACTGCCCCATAACTTACATGGGGTTGACCAAACTTGCAGAAACATGTTTATTTCTGCTGAAAAACACGTTTTGACCCTTTCTGCACACTGGGGTTAAGGGCTGAGTGTGTGGGCACTTCTGAGCCTTGCTGTTACAAGTAGATTCAGTTGTCTGAAAAAACGCGTTTATTTCGGGCTGAAAAACACGTTTTGAAAAGTGTGATGTTACTGCCCCATAACTTACATGGGGTTGACCAAACTTGCAGAAACATGTTTATTTCTGCTGGAAAACACGTTTTGACACTTTCTGTACACTGGGGTTAAGGGCTGAGTGTGTGGGCTCTTCTGAGCCTTGCTATTACAAGGAGATTCAGTTGCCTGAAAAAACGCGTTTATTTCGGGCTGAAAAACACGTTTTGAAAAGTGTCTTGTTACTGCCCCATAACTTACATGGGGGTGACCAAACTTGCAGAAACATGTTTATTTCTGCTGAAAAACACGTTTGGACACTTTCTGCACACTGGGGTTAAGAGCTGAGTGTGTGGGCTCTTCTGAGCCTAGCAGTTACACTGAGATTCTGCTGTCTTAAAAAACGCGTTTATTTCGGGCTGAAAAACACGTTTTGAAAAGTGTCTTGTTACTGCCCCATAACTTACATGGGGTTGACCAAACTTGCAGAAACATGTTTATTTCTGCTGAAAAACACGTTTTGACCCTTTCTGCACACTGGGGTTAAGGGCTGAGTGTGTGGGCACTTCTGAGCCTTGCTGTTACAAGTAGATTCAGTTGTCTGAAAAAACGCGTTTATTTCGGGCTGAAAAACACGTTTTGAAAAGTGTGATGTTACTGCCCCATAACTTACATGGGGTTGACCAAACTTGCAGAAACATGTTTATTTCTGCTGGAAAACACGTTTTGACACTTTCTGTACACTGGGGTTAAGGGCTGAGTGTGTGGGCTCTTCTGAGCCTTGCTATTACAAGGAGATTCAGTTGCCTGAAAAAACGCGTTTATTTCGGGCTGAAAAACACGTTTTGAAAAGTGTCTTGTTACTGCCCCATAACTTACATGGGGTTGACCAAACTTGCAGAAACATGTTTATTTCTGCTGAAAAACACGTTTTGACCCTTTCTGCACACTGGGGTTAAGGGCTGAGTGTGTGGGCTCTTCTGAGCCTTGCTATTACAAGGAGATTCAGTTGTCTGAAAAAACGCGTTTATTTCGGGCTGAAAAACACGTTTTGAAAAGTGTCTTGTTACTGCCCCATAACTTACATGGGGTTGACCAAACTTGCAGAAACATGTTTATTTCTGCTGGAAAACACGTTTTGACACTTTCTGTACACTGGGGTTAAGGGCTGAGTGTGTGGGCTCCTGAGCCTTGCTATTACAAGGAGATTCAGTTGTCTGAAAAAACGCGTTTATTTCGGGCTGAAAAACACGTTTTGAAAAGTGTGATGTTACTGCCCCATAACTTACATGGGGATGACCAAACTTGCAGAAACATGTTTATTTCTGCTGGAAAACACGTTTTGACACTTTCTGTACACTGGGGTTAAGGGCTGAGTGTGTGGGCTCTTCTGAGCCTTGCTATTACAAGGAGATTCAGTTGTCTGAAAAAACGCGTTTATTTCGGGCTGAAAAACACGTTTTGAAAAGTGTCTTGTTACTGCCCCATAACTTACATGGGGTTGACCAAACTTGCAGAAACATGTTTATTTCTGCTGAAAAACACGTTTTGACCCTTTCTGCACACTGGGGTTAAGGGCTGAGTGTGTGGGCACTTCTGAGCCTTGCTGTTACAAGTAGATTCAGTTGTCTGAAAAAACGCGTTTATTTCGGGCTGAAAAACACGTTTTGAAAAGTGTGATGTTACTGCCCCATAACTTACATGGGGTTGACCAAACTTGCAGAAACATGTTTATTTCTGCTGGAAAACACGTTTTGACACTTTCTGTACACTGGGGTTAAGGGCTGAGTGTGTGGGCTCTTCTGAGCCTTGCTATTACAAGGAGATTCAGTTGTCTGAAAAAACGCGTTTATTTCGGGCTGAAAAACACGTTTTGAAAAGTGTCTTGTTACTGCCCCATAACTTACATGGGGGTGACCAAACTTGCAGAAACATGTTTATTTCTGCTGAAAAACACGTTTGGACACTTTCTGCACACTGGGGTTAAGAGCTGAGTGTGTGGGCTCTTCTGAGCCTAGCAGTTACACTGAGATGCTGCTGTCTGAAAAAACGCGTTTATTTCGGGCTGAAAAACACGTTTTGAAAAGTGTCTTGTTACTGCCCCATAACTTACATGGGGTTGACCAAACTTGCAGAAACATGTTTATTTCTGCTGAAAAACACGTTTTGACCCTTTCTGCACACTGGGGTTAAGGGCTGAGTGTGTGGGCACTTCTGAGCCTTGCTGTTACAAGTAGATTCAGTTGTCTGAAAAAACGCGTTTATTTCGGGCTGAAAAACACGTTCTGAAAAGTGTGATGTTACTGCCCCATAACTTACATGGGGTTGACCAAACTTGCAGAAACATGTTTATTTCTGCTGGAAAACACGTTTTGACACTTTCTGTACACTGGGGTTAAGGGCTGAGTGTGTGGGCTCTTCTGAGCCTACCAGTTACACTGAGATTCAGTTGTCTGAAAAAACGCGTTTATTTCGGGCTGAAAAACACGTTTTGAAAAGTGTCTTGTTACTGCCCCATAACTTACATGGGGTTGACCAAACTTGCAGAAACATGTTTATTTCTGCTGAAAAACACGTTTTGACCCTTTCTGCACACTGGGGTTAAGGGCTGAGTGTGTGGGCACTTCTGAGCCTTGCTGTTACAAGTAGATTCAGTTGTCTGAAAAAACGCGTTTATTTCGGGCTGAAAAACACGTTTTGAAAAGTGTGATGTTACTGCCTCATAACTTACATGGGGTTGACCAAACTTGCAGAAACATGTTTATTTCTGCTGGAAAACACGTTTTTACACTTTCTGTACACTGGGGTTAAGGGCTGAGTGTGTGGGCTCTTCTGAGCCTAGCAGTTACACTGAGATTCAGTTGTCTGAAAAAACGCGTTTATTTCGGGCTGAAAAACACGTTTTGAAAAGTGTCTTGTTACTGCCCCATAACTTACATGGGGTTGACCAAACTTGCAGAAACATGTTTATTTCTGCTGAAAAACACGTTTTGACCCTTTCTGCACACTGGGGTTAAGGGCTGAGTGGGTGGGCACTTCTGAGCCTTGCTGTTACAAGTAGATTCAGTTGTCTGAAAAAACGCGTTTATTTCGGGCTGAAAAACACGTTTTGAAAAGTGTGATGTTACTGCCCCATAACTTACATGGGGTTGACCAAACTTGCAGAAACATGTTTATTTCTGCTGGAAAACACGTTTTGACACTTTCTGTACACTGGGGTTAAGGGCTGAGTGTGTGGGCTCTTCTGAGCCTTGCTATTACAAGGAGATTCAGTTGTCTGAAAAAACGCGTTTATTTCGGGATGAAAAACACGTTTTGAAAAGTGTCTTGTTACTGCCCCATAACTTACATGGGGTTGACCAAACTTGCAGAAACATGTTTATTTCTGCTGAAAAACACGTTTTGACCCTTTCTGCACACTGGGGTTAAGGGCTGAGTGTGTGGGCACTTCTGAGCCTTGCTGTTACAAGTAGATTCAGTTGTCTGAAAAAACGCGTTTATTTCGGGCTGAAAAACACGTTTTGAAAAGTGTGATGTTACTGCCCCATAACTTACATGGGGTTGACCAAACTTGCAGAAACATGTTTATTTCTGCTGGAAAACACGTTTTGACACTTTCTGTACACTGGGGTTAAGGGCTGAGTGTGTGGGCTCTTCTGAGCCTTGCTATTACAAGGAGATTCAGTTGTCTGAAAAAACGCGTTTATTTCGGGCTGAAAAACACGTTTTGAAAAGTGTCTTGTTACTGCCCCATAACTTACATGGGGGTGACCAAACTTGCAGAAACATGTTTATTTCTGCTGAAAAACATGTTTGGACACTTTCTGTACACTGGGGTTAAGGGCTGAGTGTGTGGGCTCTTCTGAGCCTTACTATTACAAGGAGATTCAGTTGTCTGAAAAAACGCGTTTATTTCGGGCTGAAAAACACGTTTTGAAAAGTGTCTTGTTACTGCCCCATAACTTACATGGGGGTGACCAAACTTGCAGAAACATGTTTATTTCTGCTGAAAAACACGTTTGGACACTTTCTGCACACTGGGGTTAAGAGCTGAGTGTGTGGGTTCTTCTGAGCCTAGCAGTTACACTGAGATTCTGCTGTCTGAAAAAACGCGTTTATTTCGGGCTGAAAAACACGTTTTGAAAAGTGTCTTGTTACTGCCCCATAACTTACATGGGGTTGACCAAACTTGCAGAAACATGTTTATTTCTGCTGAAAAACACGTTTTGACCCTTTCTGCACACTGGGGTTAAGGGCTGAGTGTGTGGGCACTTCTGAGCCTTGCTGTTACAAGTAGATTCAGTTGTCTGAAAAAACGCGTTTATTTCGGGCTGAAAAACACGTTTTGAAAAGTGTGATGTTACTGCCCCATAACTTACATGGGGTTGACCAAACTTGCAGAAACATGTTTATTTCTGCTGGAAAACACATTTTGACACTTTCTGTACACTGGGGTTAAGGGCTGAGTGTGTGGGCTCTTCTGAGCCTTGCTATTACAAGGAGATTCAGTTGTCTGAAAAAACGCGTTTATTTCGGGCTGAAAAACACGTTTTGAAAAGTGTCTTGTTACTGCCCCATAACTTACATGGGGTTGACCAAACTTGCAGAAACATGTTTATTTCTGCTGGAAAACACGTTTTGACACTTTCTGTACACTGGGGTTAAGGGCTGAGTGTGTGGGCTCTTCTGAGCCTTGCTATTACAAGGAGATTCAGTTGTCTGAAAAAACGCGTTTATTTCGGGCTGAAAAACACGTTTTGAAAAGTGTCTTGTTACTGCCCCATAACTTACATGGGGTTGACCAAACTTGCAGAAACATGTTTATTTCTGCTGAAAAACACGTTTTGACCCTTTCTGCACACTGGGGTTAAGGGCTGAGTGTGTGGGCACTTCTGAGCCTTGCTGTTACAAGTAGATTCAGTTGTCTGAAAAAACGCGTTTATTTCGGGCTGAAAAACACGTTTTGAAAAGTGTGATGTTACTGCCCCATAACTTACATGGGGTTGACCAAACTTGCAGAAACATGTTTATTTCTGCTGGAAAACACGTTTTGACACTTTCTGTACACTGGGGTTAAGGGCTGAGTGTGTGGGCTCTTCTGAGCCTTGCTATTACAAGGAGATTCAGTTGTCTGAAAAAACGCGTTTATTTCGGGCTGAAAAACACGTTTTGAAAAGTGTCTTGTTACTGCCCCATATCTTACATGGGGGTGACCAAACTTGCAGAAACATGTTTATTTCTGCTGAAAAACACGTTTGGACACTTTCTGCACACTGGGGTTAAGAGCTGAGTGTGTGGGCTCTTCTGAGCCTACCAGTTACACTGAGATTCAGTTGTCTGAAAAAACGCGTTTATTTCGGGCTGAAAAACACGTTTTGAAAAGTGCCTTGTTACTGCCCCATAACTTACATGGGGGTGACCAAACTTGCAGAAACATGTTTATTTCTGCTGAAAAACACGTTTGGACACTTTCTGCACACTGGGGTTAAGACCTGAGTGTGTGAGCTCTTCTGAGCCTACCAGTTACACTGAGATTCTGCTGTATGAAAAAACGCGTTTATTTCGGGCTGAAAAACACGTTTTGAAAAGTGTCTTGTTACTGCCCCATAACTTACATGGGGTTGACCAAACTTGCAGAAACATGTTTATTTCTGCTGAAAAACACGTTTTGACCCTTTCTGCACACTGGGGTTAAGGGCTTAGTGTGTGGGCTCTTCTGAGCCTTGCTGTTACAAGTAGATTCAGTTGTCTGAAAAAACGCGTTTATTTCGGGCTGAAAAACACGTTTTGAAAAGGGTGATGTTACTGCCTCATAACTTACATGGGGTTGACCAAACTTGCAGAAACATGTTTATTTCTGCTGGAAAACACGTTTTGACACTTTCTGTACACTGGGGTTAAGGGCTGAGTGTGTGGGCTCTTCTGAGCCTTGCTATTACAAGGAGATTCAGTTGTCTGAAAAAACGCGTTTATTTCGGGCTGAAAAACACGTTTTGAAAAGTGTCTTGTTACTGCCCAATAACTTACATGGGGGTGACCAAACTTGCAGAAACATGTTTATTTCTGCTGGAAAACACGTTTTGACACTTTCTGTACACTGGGGTTAAGGGCTGAGTGTGTGGGCTCTTCTGAGCCTTGCTATTACAAGGAGATTCAGTTGTCTGAAAAAACGCGTTTATTTCGGGCTGAAAAACACGTTTTGAAAAGTGTCTTGTTACTGCCCCATAACTTACATGGGGTTGACCAAACTTGCAGAAACATGTTTATTTCTGCTGAAAAACACGTTTTGACCCTTTCTGCACACTGGGGTTAAGGGCTGAGTGTGTGGGCACTTCTGAGCCTTGCTGTTACAAGTAGATTCAGTTGTCTGAAAAAACGCATTTATTTCGGGCTGAAAAACACGTTTTGAAAAGTGTGATGTTACTGCCCCATAACTTACATGGGGTTGACCAAACTTGCAGAAACATGTTTATTTCTGCTGGAAAACACGTTTTGACACTTTCTGTACACTGGGGTTAAGGGCTGAGTGTGTGGGCTCTTCTGAGCCTTGCTATTACAAGGAGATTCAGTTGTCTGAAAAAACGCGTTTATTTCGGGCTGAAAAACACGTTTTGAAAAGTGTCTTGTTACTGCCCCATATCTTACATGGGGGTGACCAAACTTGCAGAAACATGTTTATTTCTGCTGAAAAACACGTTTGGACACTTTCTGCACACTGGGGTTAAGAGCTGAGTGTGTGGGCTCTTCTGAGCCTACCAGTTACACTGAGATTCAGTTGTCTGAAAAAACGCGTTTATTTCGGGCTGAAAAACACGTTTTGAAAAGTGCCTTGTTACTGCCCCATAACTTACATGGGGGTGACCAAACTTGCAGAAACATGTTTATTTCTGCTGAAAAACACGTTTGGACACTTTCTGCACACTGGGGTTAAGACCTGAGTGTGTGAGCTCTTCTGAGCCTACCAGTTACACTGAGATTCTGCTGTATGAAAAAACGCGTTTATTTCGGGCTGAAAAACACGTTTTGAAAAGTGTCTTGTTACTGCCCCATAACTTACATGGGGTTGACCAAACTTGCAGAAACATGTTTATTTCTGCTGAAAAACACGTTTTGACCCTTTCTGCACACTGGGGTTAAGGGCTTAGTGTGTGGGCTCTTCTGAGCCTTGCTGTTACAAGTAGATTCAGTTGTCTGAAAAAACGCGTTTATTTCGGGCTGAAAAACACGTTTTGAAAAGGGTGATGTTACTGCCTCATAACTTACATGGGGTTGACCAAACTTGCAGAAACATGTTTATTTCTGCTGGAAAACACGTTTTGACACTTTCTGTACACTGGGGTTAAGGGCTGAGTGTGTGGGCTCTTCTGAGCCTTGCTATTACAAGGAGATTCAGTTGTCTGAAAAAACGCGTTTATTTCGGGCTGAAAAACACGTTTTGAAAAGTGTCTTGTTACTGCCCAATAACTTACATGGGGGTGACCAAACTTGCAGAAACATGTTTATTTCTGCTGGAAAACACGTTTTGACACTTTCTGTACACTGGGGTTAAGGGCTGAGTGTGTGGGCTCTTCTGAGCCTTGCTATTACAAGGAGATTCAGTTGTCTGAAAAAACGCGTTTATTTCGGGCTGAAAAACACGTTTTGAAAAGTGTCTTGTTACTGCCCCATAACTTACATGGGGTTGACCAAACTTGCAGAAACATGTTTATTTCTGCTGAAAAACACGTTTTGACCCTTTCTGCACACTGGGGTTAAGGGCTGAGTGTGTGGGCACTTCTGAGCCTTGCTGTTACAAGTAGATTCAGTTGTCTGAAAAAACGCGTTTATTTCGGGCTGAAAAACACGTTTTGAAAAGTGTGATGTTACTGCCCCATAACTTACATGGGGTTGACCAAACTTGCAGAAACATGTTTATTTCTGCTGGAAAACACGTTTTGACACTTTCTGTACACTGGGGTTAAGGGCTGAGTGTGTGGGCTCTTCTGAGCCTACCAGTTACACTGAGATTCAGTTGTCTGAAAAACGCGTTTATTTCGGGCTGAAAAACACGTTTTGAAAAGTGTCTTGTTACTGCCCCATAACTTACATGGGGTTGACCAAACTTGCAGAAACATGTTTATTTCTGCTGAAAAACACGTTTTGACCCTTTCTGCACACTGGGTTAAGGGCTGAGTGTGTGGGCACTTCTGAGCCTTGCTGTTACAAGTAGATTCAGTTGTCTGAAAAAACGCGTTTATTTCGGGCTGAAAAACACGTTTTGAAAAGGGTGATGTTACTGCCTCATAACTTACATGGGGTTGACCAAACTTGCAGAAACATGTTTATTTCTGCTGGAAAACACGTTTTGACACTTTCTGTACACTGGGGTTAAGGGCTGAGTGTGTGGGCTCTTCTGAGCCTTGCTATTACAAGGAGATTCAGTTGTCTGAAAAAACGCGTTTATTTCGGGCTGAAAAACACGTTTTGAAAAGTGTCTTGTTACTGCCCCATAACTTACATGGGGGTGACCAAACTTGCAGAAACATTTTTATTTCTGCTGAAAAACACGTTTGGACACTTTCTGCACACTGGGGTTAAGAGCTGAGTGTGTGGGCTCTTCTGAGCCTAGCAGTTACACTGAGATTCTGCTGTCTGAAAAAACGCGTTTATTTCGGGCTGAAAAACACGTTTTGAAAAGTGTCTTGTTACTGCCCCATAACTTACATGGGGTTGACCAAACTTGCAGAAACATGTTTATTTCTGCTGAAAAACACGTTTTGACCCTTTCTGCACACTGGGGTTAAGGGCTGAGTGTGTGGGCACTTCTGAGCCTTGCTGTTACAAGTAGATTCAGTTGTCTGAAAAAACGCGTTTATTTCGGGCTGAAAAACACGTTTTGAAAAGTGTGATGTTACTGCCCCATAACTTACATGGGGTTGACCAAACTTGCAGAAACATGTTTATTTCTGCTGGAAAACACGTTTTGACACTTTCTGTACACTGGGGTTAAGGGCTGAGTGTGTGGGCTCTTCTGAGCCTTGCTATTACAAGGAGATTCAGTTGTCTGAAAAAACGTGTTATTTCGGGCTGAAAAACACGTTTTGAAAAGTGTCTTGTTACTGCCCCATAACTTACATGGGGTTGACCAAACTTGCAGAAACATGTTTATTTCTGCTGAAAAACATGTTTTGACCCTTTCTGCACACTGGGGTTAAGGGCTGAGTGTGTGGGCACTTCTGAGCCTTGCTGTTACAAGTAGATTCAGTTGTCTGAAAAACGCGTTTATTTCGGGCTGAAAAACACGTTTTGAAAAGTGTGATGTTACTGCCCCATAACTTACATGGGGTTGACCAAACTTGCAGAAACATGTTTACTTCTGCTGGAAAACACGTTTTGACACTTTCTGTACACTGGGGTTAAGGGCTGAGTGTGTGGGCTCTTCTGAGCCTTGCTATTACAAGGAGATTCAGTTGTCTGAAAAAACGCGTTTATTTCGGGCTGAAAAACACGTTTTGAAAAGTGTCTTGTTACTGCCCCATAACTTACATGGGGTTGACCAAACTTGCAGAAACATGTTTATTTCTGCTGAAAAACACGTTTTGACCCTTTCTGCACACTGGGGTTAAGGGCTGAGTGTGTGGGCACTTCTGAGCCTTGCTGTTACAAGTAGATTCAGTTGTCTGAAAAAACGCGTTTATTTCGGGCTGAAAAACACGTTTTGAAAAGTGTGATGTTACTGCCCCATAACTTACATGGGGTTGACCAAACTTGCAGAAACATGTTTATTTCTGCTGGAAAACACGTTTTGACACTTTCTGTACACTGGGGTTAAGGGCTGAGTGTGTGGGCTCTTCTGAGCCTTGCTATTACAAGGAGATTCAGTTGTCTGAAAAAACGCGTTTATTTCGGGCTGAAAAACACGTTTTGAAAAGTGTCTTGTTACTGCCCCATAACTTACATGGGGTTGACCAAACTTGCAGAAACATGTTTATTTCTGCTGAAAAACACGTTTTGACCCTTTCTGCACACTGGGGTTAAGGGCTGAGTGTGTGGGCTCTTCTGAGCCTTGCTATTACAAGGAGATTCAGTTGTCTGAAAAAACGCGTTTATTTCGGGCTGAAAAACACGTTTTGAAAAGTGTCTTGTTACTGCCCCATAACTTACATGGGGGTGACCAAACTTGCAGAAACATGTTTATTTCTGCTGAAAAACATGTTTGGACACTTTCTGTACACTGGGGTTAAGGGCTGAGTGTGTGGGCTCTTCTGAGCCTTACTATTACAAGGAGATTCAGTTGTCTGAAAAAACGCGTTTATTTCGGGCTGAAAAACACGTTTGAAAAGTGTCTTGTTACTGCCCCATAACTTACATGGGGTTGACCAAACTTGCAGAAACATGTTTATTTCTGCTGAAAAACACGTTTTGACCCTTTCTGCACACTGGGGTTAAGGGCTGAGTGTGTGGGCACTTCTGAGCCTTGCTGTTACAAGTAGATTCAGTTGTCTGAAAAAACGCGTTATTTCGGGCTGAAAAACACGTTTTGAAAAGTGTGATGTTACTGCCCCATAACTTACATGGGGTTGACCAAACTTGCAGAAACATGTTTATTTCTGCTGAAAAACACGTTTGGACACTTTCTGCACACTGGGGTTAAGAGCTGAGTGTGTGGGCTCTTCTGAGCCTAGCAGTTACACTGAGATTCTGCTGTCTGAAAAACGCGTTTATTTCGGGCTGAAAACACGTTTTGAAAAGTGTCTTGTTACTGCCCCATAACTTACATGGGGGTGACCAAACTTGCAGAACATGTTTATTTCTGCTGAAAAACATGTTTGGACACTTTCTGTACACTGGGGTTAAGGGCTGAGTGTGTGGCTCTTCTGAGCCTTGCTATTACAAGGAGATTCAGTTGTCTGAAAAAACGCGTTTATTTCGGGCTGAAAAACACGTTTTGAAAAGTGTGATGTTACTGCCCCATAACTTACATGGGGTTGACCAAACTTGCAGAAACATGTTTATTTCTGCTGGAAAACACGTTTTGACACTTTCTGTACACTGGGTTAAGGGCTGAGTGTGTGGGCTCTTCTGAGCCTTGCTATTACAAGGAGATTCAGTTGTCTGAAAAAACGCGTTTATTTCGGGCTGAAAAACACGTTTTGAAAAGTGTCTTGTTACTGCCCCATATCTTACATGGGGGTGACCAAACTTGCAGAAACATGTTTATTTCTGCTGAAAAACACGTTTGGACACTTTCTGCACACTGGGGTTAAGAGCTGAGTGTGTGGGCTCTTCTGAGCCTACCAGTTACACTGAGATTCAGTTGTCTGAAAAAACGCGTTTATTTCGGGCTGAAAAACACGTTTTGAAAAGTGCCTTGTTACTGCCCCATAACTTACATGGGGGTGACCAAACTTGCAGAAACATGTTTATATTTCTGCTGAAAAACACGTTTGGACACTTTCTGCACACTGGGGTTAAGACCTGAGTGTGTGAGCTCTTCTGAGCCTACCAGTTACACTGAGATTCTGCTGTATGAAAAAACGTGTTTATTTCGGGCTGAAAAACACGTTTTGAAAAGTGTCTTGTTACTGCCCCATAACTTACATGGGGTTGACCAAACTTGCAGAAACATGTTTATTTCTGCTGAAAAACACGTTTTGACCCTTTCTGCACACTGGGGTTAAGGGCTTAGTGTGTGGGCTCTTCTGAGCCTTGCTGTTACAAGTAGATTCAGTTGTCTGAAAAAAACGCGTTTATTTCGGGCTGAAAAACACGTTTTGAAAAGGGTGATGTTACTGCCTCATAACTTACATGGGGTTGACCAAACTTGCAGAAACATGTTTATTTCTGCTGGAAAACACGTTTTGACACTTTCTGTACACTGGGGTTAAGGGCTGAGTGTGTGGGGCTCTTCTGAGCCTTGCTATTACAAGGAGATCAGTTGTCTGAAAAAACGCGTTTATTTCGGGCTGAAAAACACGTTTTGAAAAGTGTCTTGTTACTGCCCAATAACTTACATGGGGGTGACCAAACTTGCAGAAACATGTTTATTTCTGCTGGAAAACACGTTTTGACACTTTCTGTACACTGGGGTTAAGGGCTGAGTGTGTGGGCTCTTCTGAGCCTTGCTATTACAAGGAGATTCAGTTGTCTGAAAAAACGCGTTTATTTCGGGCTGAAAAACACGTTTTGAAAAGTGTCTTGTTACTGCCCCATAACTTACATGGGGTTGACCAAACTTGCAGAAACATGTTTATTTCTGCTGAAAAACACGTTTTGACCCTTTCTGCACACTGGGGTTAAGGGCTGAGTGTGTGGGCACTTCTGAGCCTTGCTGTTACAAGTAGATTCAGTTGTCTGAAAAAACGCGTTTATTTCGGGCTGAAAAACACGTTTTGAAAAGTGTGATGTTACTGCCCCATAACTTACATGGGGTTGACCAAACTTGCAGAAACATGTTTATTTCTGCTGGAAAACACGTTTTGACACTTTCTGTACACTGGGGTTAAGGGCTGAGTGTGTGGGCTCTTCTGAGCCTACCAGTTACACTGAGATTCAGTTGTCTGAAAAAACGCGTTTATTTCGGGCTGAAAAACACGTTTTGAAAAGTGTCTTGTTACTGCCCCATAACTTACATGGGGTTGACCAAACTTGCAGAAACATGTTTATTTCTGCTGAAAAACACGTTTTGACCCTTTCTGCACACTGGGGTTAAGGGCTGAGTGTGTGGGCACTTCTGAGCCTTGCTGTTACAAGTAGATTCAGTTGTCTGAAAAAACGCGTTTATTTCGGGCTGAAAAACACGTTTTGAAAAGGGTGATGTTACTGCCTCATAACTTACATGGGGTTGACCAAACTTGCAGAAACATGTTTATTTCTGCTGGAAAACACGTTTTGACACTTTCTGTACACTGGGGTTAAGGGCTGAGTGTGTGGGCTCTTCTGAGCCTTGCTATTACAAGGAGATTCAGTTGTCTGAAAAAACGCGTTTATTTCGGGCTGAAAAACACGTTTTGAAAAGTGTCTTGTTAATGCCCCATAACTTACATGGGGGTGACCAAACTTGCAGAAACATTTTTATTTCTGCTGAAAAACACGTTTGGACACTTTCTGCACACTGGGGTTAAGAGCTGAGTGTGTGGGCTCTTCTGAGCCTAGCAGTTACACTGAGATTCTGCTGTCTGAAAAAACGCGTTTATTTCGGGCTGAAAAACACGTTTTGAAAAGTGTCTTGTTACTGCCCCATAACTTACATGGGGTTGACCAAACTTGCAGAAACATGTTTATTTCTGCTGAAAAACACGTTTTGACCCTTTCTGCACACTGGGGTTAAGGGCTGAGTGTGTGGGCACTTCTGAGCCTTGCTGTTACAAGTAGATTCAGTTGTCTGAAAAAACGCGTTTATTTCGGGCTGAAAAACACGTTTTGAAAAGTGTGATGTTACTGCCCCATAACTTACATGGGGTTGACCAAACTTGCAGAAACGTGTTTATTTCTGCTGGAAAACACGTTTTGACACTTTCTGTACACTGGGGTTAAGGGCTGAGTGTGTGGGCTCTTCTGAGCCTTGCTATTACAAGGAGATTCAGTTGACTGAAAAAACGCGTTTATTTCGGGCTGAAAAACACGTTTTGAAAAGTGTCTTGTTAATGCCCCATAACTTACATGGGGGTGACCAAACTTGCAGAAACATTTTTATTTCTGCTGAAAAACACGTTTGGACACTTTCTGCACACTGGGGTTAAGAGCTGAGTGTGTGGGCTCTTCTGAGCCTAGCAGTTACACTGAGATTCTGCTGTCTGAAAAAACGCGTTTATTTCGGGCTGAAAAACACGTTTTGAAAAGTGTCTTGTTACTGCCCCATAACTTACATGGGGTTGACCAAACTTGCAGAAACATGTTTATTTCTGCTGAAAAACACGTTTTGACCCTTTCTGCACACTGGGGTTAAGGGCTGAGTGTGTGGGCACTTCTGAGCCTTGCTGTTACAAGTAGATTCAGTTGTCTGAAAAAACGCGTTTATTTCGGGCTGAAAAACACGTTTTGAAAAGTGTGATGTTACTGCCCCATAACTTACATGGGGTTGACCAAACTTGCAGAAACGTGTTTATTTCTGCTGGAAAACACGTTTTGACACTTTCTGTACACTGGGGTTAAGGGCTGAGTGTGTGGCTCTTCTGAGCCTTGCTATTACAAGGAGATTCAGTTGTCTGAAAAAACGCGTTTATTTCGGGCTGAAAAACACGTTTTGAAAAGTGTCTTGTTACTGCCCCATATCTTACATGGGGGTGACCAAACTTGCAGAAACATGTTTATTTCTGCTGAAAAACACGTTTGGACACTTTCTGCACACTGGGGTTAAGAGCTGAGTGTGTGGCTCTTCTGAGCCTACCAGTTACACTGAGATTCAGTTGTCTGAAAAAACGCGTTTATTTCGGGCTGAAAAACACGTTTTGAAAAGTGCCTTGTTACTGCCCCATAACTTACATGGGGGTGACCAAACTTGCAGAAACATGTTTATTTCTGCTGAAAAACACGTTTGGACACTTTCTGCACACTGGGGTTAAGACCTGAGTGTGTGAGCTCTTCTGAGCCTACCATTTACACTGAGATTCTGCTGTATGAAAAAAACGCGTTTATTTCGGGCTGAAAAACACGTTTTGAAAAGTGTCTTGTTACTGCCCCATAACTTACATGGGGTTGACCAAACTTGCAGAAACATGTTTATTTCTGCTGAAAAACACGTTTTGACCCTTTCTGCACACTGGGGTTAAGGGCTTAGTGTGTGGGCTCTTCTGAGCCTTGCTGTTACAAGTAGATTCAGTTGTCTGAAAAAACGCGTTTATTTCGGGCTGAAAAACACGTTTTGAAAAGGGTGATGTTACTGCCTCATAACTTACATGGGGTTGACCAAACTTGCAGAAACATGTTTATTTCTGCTGGAAAACACGTTTTGACACTTTCTGTACACTGGGGTTAAGGGCTGAGTGTGTGGGCTCTTCTGAGCCTTGCTATTACAAGGAGATTCAGTTGTCTGAAAAAACGCGTTTATTTCGGGCTGAAAAACACGTTTTGAAAAGTGTCTTGTTACTGCCCAATAACTTACATGGGGGTGACCAAACTTGCAGAAACATGTTTATTTCTGCTGGAAAACACGTTTTGACACTTTCTGTACACTGGGGTTAAGGGCTGAGTGTGTGGGCTCTTCTGAGCCTTGCTATTACAAGGAGATTCAGTTGTCTGAAAAAACGCGTTTATTTCGGGCTGAAAAACACGTTTTGAAAAGTGTCTTGTTACTGCCCCATAACTTACATGGGGTTGACCAAACTTGCAGAAACATGTTTATTTCTGCTGAAAAACACGTTTTGACCCTTTCTGCACACTGGGGTTAAGGGCTGAGTGTGTGGGCACTTCTGAGCCTTGCTGTTACAAGTAGATTCAGTTGTCTGAAAAAACGCGTTTATTTCGGGCTGAAAAACACGTTTTGAAAAGTGTGATGTTACTGCCCCATAACTTACATGGGGTTGACCAAACTTGCAGAAACATGTTTATTTCTGCTGGAAAACACGTTTTGACACTTTCTGTACACTGGGGTTAAGGGCTGAGTGTGTGGGCTCTTCTGAGCCTTGCTATTACAAGGAGATTCAGTTGTCTGAAAAAACGCGTTTATTTCGGGCTGAAAAACACGTTTTGAAAAGTGTCTTGTTACTGCCCCATATCTTACATGGGGGTGACCAAACTTGCAGAAACATGTTTATTTCTGCTGAAAAACACGTTTGGACACTTTCTGCACACTGGGGTTAAGAGCTGAGTGTGTGGGCTCTTCTGAGCCTACCAGTTACACTGAGATTCAGTTGTCTGAAAAAACGCGTTTATTTCGGGCTGAAAAACACGTTTTGAAAAGTGCCTTGTTACTGCCCCATAACTTACATGGGGGTGACCAAACTTGCAGAAACATGTTTATTTCTGCTGAAAAACACGTTTGGACACTTTCTGCACACTGGGGTTAAGACCTGAGTGTGTGAGCTCTTCTGAGCCTACCAGTTACACTGAGATTCTGCTGTATGAAAAAACGCGTTTATTTCGGGCTGAAAAACACGTTTTGAAAAGTGTCTTGTTACTGCCCCATAACTTACATGGGGTTGACCAAACTTGCAGAAACATGTTTATTTCTGCTGAAAAACACGTTTTGACCCTTTCTGCACACTGGGGTTAAGGGCTTAGTGTGTGGGCTCTTCTGAGCCTTGCTGTTACAAGTAGATTCAGTTGTCTGAAAAAACGCGTTTATTTCGGGCTGAAAAACACGTTTTGAAAAGGGTGATGTTACTGCCTCATAACTTACATGGGGTTGACCAAACTTGCAGAAACATGTTTATTTCTGCTGGAAAACACGTTTTGACACTTTCTGTACACTGGGGTTAAGGGCTGAGTGTGTGGGCTCTTCTGAGCCTTGCTATTACAAGGAGATTCAGTTGTCTGAAAAACGCGTTTATTTCGGGCTGAAAAACACGTTTTGAAAAGTGTCTTGTTACTGCCCAATAACTTACATGGGGGTGACCAAACTTGCAGAAACATGTTTATTTCTGCTGGAAAACACGTTTTGACACTTTCTGTACACTGGGGTTAAGGGCTGAGTGTGTGGGCTCTTCTGAGCCTTGCTATTACAAGGAGATTCAGTTGTCTGAAAAAACGCGTTTATTTCGGGCTGAAAAACACGTTTTGAAAAGTGTCTTGTTACTGCCCCATAACTTACATGGGGTTGACCAAACTTGCAGAAACATGTTTATTTCTGCTGAAAAACACGTTTTGACCCTTTCTGCACACTGGGGTTAAGGGCTGAGTGTGTGGGCACTTCTGAGCCTTGCTGTTACAAGTAGATTCAGTTGTCTGAAAAACGCGTTTATTTCGGGCTGAAAAACACGTTTTGAAAAGTGTGATGTTACTGCCCCATAACTTACATGGGGTTGACCAAACTTGCAGAAACATGTTTATTTCTGCTGGAAAACACGTTTTGACACTTTCTGTACACTGGGGTTAAGGGCTGAGTGTGTGGGCTCTTCTGAGCCTTGCTATTACAAGGAGATTCAGTTGTCTGAAAAAACGCGTTTATTTCGGGCTGAAAAACACGTTTTGAAAAGTGTCTTGTTACTGCCCCATAACTTACATGGGGGTGACCAAACTTGCAGAAACATTTTTATTTCTGCTGAAAAACACGTTTGGACACTTTCTGCACACTGGGGTTAAGAGCTGAGTGTGTGGGCTCTTCTGAGCCTAGCAGTTACACTGAGATTCTGCTGTCTGAAAAAACGCGTTTATTTCGGGCTGAAAAACACGTTTTGAAAAGTGTCTTGTTACTGCCCCATAACTTACATGGGGTTGACCAAACTTGCAGAAACATGTTTATTTCTGCTGAAAAACACGTTTTGACCCTTTCTGCACACTGGGGTTAAGGGCTGAGTGTGTGGGCTCTTCTGAGCCTTGCTATTACAAGGAGATTCAGTTGTCTGAAAAAACGTGTTTATTTCGGGCTGAAAAACACGTTTTGAAAAGTGTCTTGTTACTGCCCCATAACTTACATGGGGTTGACCAAACTTGCAGAAACATGTTTATTTCTGCTGAAAAACATGTTTTGACCCTTTCTGCACACTGGGGTTAAGGGCTGAGTGTGTGGGCACTTCTGAGCCTTGCTGTTACAAGTAGATTCAGTTGTCTGAAAAAACGCGTTTATTTCGGGCTGAAAAACACGTTTTGAAAAGTGTGATGTTACTGCCCCATAACTTACATGGGGTTGACCAAACTTGCAGAAACATGTTTACTTCTGCTGGAAAACACGTTTTGACACTTTCTGTACACTGGGGTTAAGGGCTGAGTGTGTGGGCTCTTCTGAGCCTTGCTATTACAAGGAGATTCAGTTGTCTGAAAAAACGCGTTTATTTCGGGCTGAAAAACACGTTTTGAAAAGTGTCTTGTTACTGCCCCATAACTTACATGGGGGTGACCAAACTTGCAGAAACATGTTTATTTCTGCTGAAAAACACGTTTGGACACTTTCTGCACACTGGGGTTAAGAGCTGAGTGTGTGGGCTCTTCTGAGCCTAGCAGTTACACTGAGATTCAGTTGTCTGAAAAAACGCGTTTATTTTGGGCTGAAAAACACGTTTGAAAAGTGTCTTGTTACTGCCCATAACTTACATGGGGTTGACCAAACTTGCAGAAACATGTTTATTTCTGCTGAAAAACACGTTTTGACCCTTTCTGCACACTGGGGTTAAGGGCTGAGTGTGTGGGCACTTCTGAGCCTTGCTGTTACAAGTAGATTCAGTTGTCTGAAAAAACGCGTTTATTTCGGGCTGAAAAACACGTTTTGAAAAGTGTGATGTTACTGCCCCATAACTTACATGGGGTTGACCAAACTTGCAGAAACATGTTTATTTCTGCTGGAAAACACGTTTTGACACTTTCTGTACACTGGGGTTAAGGGCTGAGTGTGTGGGCTCTTCTGAGCCTTGCTATTACAAGGAGATTCAGTTGTCTGAAAAACGCGTTTATTTCGGGCTGAAAAACACGTTTTGAAAAGTGTCTTGTTACTGCCCCATAACTTACATGGGGTTGACCAAACTTGCAGAAACATGTTTATTTCTGCTGAAAAACACGTTTTGACCCTTTCTGCACACTGGGGTTAAGGGCTGAGTGTGTGGGCTCTTCTGAGCCTTGCTATTACAAGGAGATTCAGTTGTCTGAAAAAACGCGTTTATTTCGGGCTGAAAAACACGTTTTGAAAAGTGTCTTGTTACTGCCCCATAACTTACATGGGGGTGACCAAACTTGCAGAAACATGTTTATTTCTGCTGAAAAACATGTTTGGACACTTTCTGTACACTGGGGTTAAGGGCTGAGTGTGTGGGCTCTTCTGAGCCTTACTATTACAAGGAGATTCAGTTGTCTGAAAAAACGCGTTTATTTCGGGCTGAAAAACACGTTTTGAAAAGTGTCTTGTTACTGCCCCATAACTTACATGGGGTTGACCAAACTTGCAGAAACATGTTTATTTCTGCTGAAAAACACGTTTTGACCCTTTCTGCACACTGGGGTTAAGGGCTGAGTGTGTGGGCACTTCTGAGCCTTGCTGTTACAAGTAGATTCAGTTGTCTGAAAAAACGCGTTTATTTCGGGCTGAAAAACACGTTTTGAAAAGTGTGATGTTACTGCCCCATAACTTACATGGGGTTGACCAAACTTGCAGAAACATGTTTATTTCTGCTGAAAAACACGTTTGGACACTTTCTGCACACTGGGGTTAAGAGCTGAGTGTGTGGGCTCTTCTGAGCCTAGCAGTTACACTGAGATTCTGCTGTCTGAAAAAACGCGTTTATTTCGGGCTGAAAAACACGTTTTGAAAAGTGTCTTGTTACTGCCCCATAACTTACATGGGGGTGACCAAACTTGCAGAAACATGTTTATTTCTGCTGAAAAACATGTTTGGACACTTTCTGTACACTGGGGTTAAGGGCTGAGTGTGTGGGCTCTTCTGAGCCTTGCTATTACAAGGAGATTCAGTTGTCTGAAAAAACGCGTTTATTTCGGGCTGAAAAACACGTTTTGAAAAGTGTGATGTTACTGCCCCATAACTTACATGGGGTTGACCAAACTTGCAGAAACATGTTTATTTCTGCTGGAAAACACGTTTTGACACTTTCTGTACACTGGGGTTAAGGGCTGAGTGTGTGGGCTCTTCTGAGCCTTGCTATTACAAGGAGATTCAGTTGTCTGAAAAAACGCGTTTATTTCGGGCTGAAAAACACGTTTTGAAAAGTGTCTTGTTACTGCCCCTTATCTTACATGGGGGTGACCAAACTTGCAGAAACATGTTTATTTCTGCTGAAAAACACGTTTGGACACTTTCTGCACACTGGGGTTAAGAGCTGAGTGTGTGGGCTCTTCTGAGCCTAGCAGTTACACTGAGATTCAGTTGTCTGAAAAAACGCGTTTATTTTGGGCTGAAAAACACGTTTTGAAAAGTGTCTTGTTACTGCCCCATAACTTACATGGGGTTGACCAAACTTGCAGAAACATGTTTATTTCTGCTGAAAAACACGTTTTGACCCTTTCTGCACACTGGGGTTAAGGGCTGAGTGTGTGGGCACTTCTGAGCCTTGCTGTTACAAGTAGATTCAGTTGTCTGAAAAAACGCGTTTATTTCGGGCTGAAAAACACGTTTTGAAAAGTGTGATGTTACTGCCCCATAACTTACATGGGGTTGACCAAACTTGCAGAAACATGTTTATTTCTGCTGGAAAACACGTTTTGACACTTTCTGTACACTGGGGTTAAGGGCTGAGTGTGTGGGCTCTTCTGAGCCTTGCTATTACAAGGAGATTCAGTTGTCTGAAAAAACGCGTTTATTTCGGGCTGAAAAACACGTTTTGAAAAGTGTCTTGTTACTGCCCCATAACTTACATGGGGTTGACCAAACTTGCAGAAACATGTTTATTTCTGCTGAAAAACACGTTTTGACCCTTTCTGCACACTGGGGTTAAGGGCTGAGTGTGTGGGCTCTTCTGAGCCTTGCTATTACAAGGAGATTCAGTTGTCTGAAAAAACGCGTTTATTTCGGGCTGAAAAACACGTTTTGAAAAGTGTCTTGTTACTGCCCCATAACTTACATGGGGGTGACCAAACTTGCAGAAACATGTTTATTTCTGCTGAAAAACATGTTTGGACACTTTCTGTACACTGGGGTTAAGGGCTGAGTGTGTGGGCTCTTCTGAGCCTTACTATTACAAGGAGATTCAGTTGTCTGAAAAAACGCGTTTATTTCGGGCTGAAAAACACGTTTTGAAAAGTGTCTTGTTACTGCCCCATAACTTACATGGGGTTGACCAAACTTGCAGAAACATGTTTATTTCTGCTGAAAAACACGTTTTGACCCTTTCTGCACACTGGGGTTAAGGGCTGAGTGTGTGGGCACTTCTGAGCCTTGCTGTTACAAGTAGATTCAGTTGTCTGAAAAAACGCGTTTATTTCGGGCTGAAAAACACGTTTTGAAAAGTGTGATGTTACTGCCCCATAACTTACATGGGGTTGACCAAACTTGCAGAAACATGTTTATTTCTGCTGAAAAACACGTTTGGACACTTTCTGCACACTGGGGTTAAGAGCTGAGTGTGTGGGCTCTTCTGAGCCTAGCAGTTACACTGAGATTCTGCTGTCTGAAAAAACGCGTTTATTTCGGGCTGAAAAACACGTTTTGAAAAGTGTCTTGTTACTGCCCCATAACTTACATGGGGGTGACCAAACTTGCAGAAACATGTTTATTTCTGCTGAAAAACATGTTTGGACACTTTCTGTACACTGGGGTTAAGGGCTGAGTGTGTGGGCTCTTCTGAGCCTTGCTATTACAAGGAGATTCAGTTGTCTGAAAAAACGCGTTTATTTCGGGCTGAAAAACACGTTTTGAAAAGTGTGATGTTACTGCCCCATAACTTACATGGGGTTGACCAAACTTGCAGAAACATGTTTATTTCTGCTGGAAAACACGTTTTGACACTTTCTGTACACTGGGGTTAAGGGCTGAGTGTGTGGGCTCTTCTGAGCCTTGCTATTACAAGGAGATTCAGTTGTCTGAAAAAACGCGTTTATTTCGGGCTGAAAAACACGTTTTGAAAAGTGTCTTGTTACTGCCCCATATCTTACATGGGGGTGACCAAACTTGCAGAAACATGTTTATTTCTGCTGAAAAACACGTTTGGACACTTTCTGCACACTGGGGTTAAGAGCTGAGTGTGTGGGCTCTTCTGAGCCTACCAGTTACACTGAGATTCAGTTGTCTGAAAAAACGCGTTTATTTCGGGCTGAAAAACACGTTTTGAAAAGTGCCTTGTTACTGCCCCATAACTTACATGGGGGTGACCAAACTTGCAGAAACATGTTTATTTCTGCTGAAAAACACGTTTGGACACTTTCTGCACACTGGGGTTAAGACCTGAGTGTGTGAGCTCTTCTGAGCCTACCAGTTACACTGAGATTCTGCTGTATGAAAAAACGCGTTTATTTCGGGCTGAAAAACACGTTTTGAAAAGTGTCTTGTTACTGCCCCATAACTTACATGGGGTTGACCAAACTTGCAGAAACATGTTTATTTCTGCTGAAAAACACGTTTTGACCCTTTCTGCACACTGGGGTTAAGGGCTTAGTGTGTGGGCTCTTCTGAGCCTTGCTGTTACAAGTAGATTCAGTTGTCTGAAAAAACGCGTTTATTTCGGGCTGAAAAACACGTTTTGAAAAGGGTGATGTTACTGCCTCATAACTTACATGGGGTTGACCAAACTTGCAGAAACATGTTTATTTCTGCTGGAAAACACGTTTTGACACTTTCTGTACACTGGGGTTAAGGGCTGAGTGTGTGGGCTCTTCTGAGCCTTGCTATTACAAGGAGATTCAGTTGTCTGAAAAAACGCGTTTATTTCGGGCTGAAAAACACGTTTTGAAAAGTGTCTTGTTACTGCCCAATAACTTACATGGGGGTGACCAAACTTGCAGAAACATGTTTATTTCTGCTGGAAAACACGTTTTGACACTTTCTGTACACTGGGGTTAAGGGCTGAGTGTGTGGGCTCTTCTGAGCCTTGCTATTACAAGGAGATTCAGTTGTCTGAAAAAACGCGTTTATTTCGGGCTGAAAAACACGTTTTGAAAAGTGTCTTGTTACTGCCCCATAACTTACATGGGGTTGACCAAACTTGCAGAAACATGTTTATTTCTGCTGAAAAACACGTTTTGACCCTTTCTGCACACTGGGGTTAAGGGCTGAGTGTGTGGGCACTTCTGAGCCTTGCTGTTACAAGTAGATTCAGTTGTCTGAAAAAACGCGTTTATTTCGGGCTGAAAAACACGTTTTGAAAAGTGTGATGTTACTGCCCCATAACTTACATGGGGTTGACCAAACTTGCAGAAACATGTTTATTTCTGCTGGAAAACACGTTTTGACACTTTCTGTACACTGGGGTTAAGGGCTGAGTGTGTGGGCTCTTCTGAGCCTACCAGTTACACTGAGATTCAGTTGTCTGAAAAAACGCGTTTATTTCGGGCTGAAAAACACGTTTTGAAAAGTGTCTTGTTACTGCCCCATAACTTACATGGGGTTGACCAAACTTGCAGAAACATGTTTATTTCTGCTGAAAAACACGTTTTGACCCTTTCTGCACACTGGGGTTAAGGGCTGAGTGTGTGGGCACTTCTGAGCCTTGCTGTTACAAGTAGATTCAGTTGTCTGAAAAAACGCGTTTATTTCGGGCTGAAAAACACGTTTTGAAAAGGGTGATGTTACTGCCTCATAACTTACATGGGGTTGACCAAACTTGCAGAAACATGTTTATTTCTGCTGGAAAACACGTTTTGACACTTTCTGTACACTGGGGTTAAGGGCTGAGTGTGTGGGCACTTCTGAGCCTTGCTATTACAAGGAGATTCAGTTGTCTGAAAAAACGCGTTTATTTCGGGCTGAAAAACACGTTTTGAAAAGTGTCTTGTTAATGCCCCATAACTTACATGGGGGTGACCAAACTTGCAGAAACATGTTTATTTCTGCTGAAAAACACGTTTTGACCCTTTCTGCACACTGGGGTTAAGGGCTGAGTGTGTGGGCACTTCTGAGCCTTGCTGTTACAAGTAGATTCAGTTGTCTGAAAAAACGCGTTTATTTCGGGCTGAAAAACACGTTTTGAAAAGTGTGATGTTACTGCCCCATAACTTACATGGGGTTGACCAAACTTGCAGAAACATGTTTATTTCTGCTGGAAAACACGTTTTGACACTTTCTGTACACTGGGGTTAAGGGCTGAGTGTGTGGGCTCTTCTGAGCCTTGCTATTACAAGGAGATTCAGTTGTCTGAAAAAACGCGTTTATTTCGGGCTGAAAAACACGTTTTGAAAAGTGTCTTGTTACTGCCCCATAACTTACATGGGGGTGACCAAACTTGCAGAAACATGTTTATTTCTGCTGAAAAACATGTTTGGACACTTTCTGTACACTGGGGTTAAGGGCTGAGTGTGTGGGCTCTTCTGAGCCTTACTATTACAAGGAGATTCAGTTGTCTGAAAAAACGCGTTTATTTCGGGCTGAAAAACACGTTTTGAAAAGTGTCTTGTTACTGCCCCATAACTTACATGGGGGTGACCAAACTTGCAGAAACATGTTTATTTCTGCTGAAAAACACGTTTGGACACTTTCTGCACACTGGGGTTAAGAGCTGAGTGTGTGGGTTCTTCTGAGCCTAGCAGTTACACTGAGATTCTGCTGTCTGAAAAAACGCGTTTATTTCGGGCTGAAAAACACGTTTTGAAAAGTGTCTTGTTACTGCCCCATAACTTACATGGGGTTGACCAAACTTGCAGAAACATGTTTATTTCTGCTGAAAAACACGTTTTGACCCTTTCTGCACACTGGGGTTAAGGGCTGAGTGTGTGGGCACTTCTGAGCCTTGCTGTTACAAGTAGATTCAGTTGTCTGAAAAAACGCGTTTATTTCGGGCTGAAAAACACGTTTTGAAAAGTGTGATGTTACTGCCCCATTACTTACATGGGGTTGACCAAACTTGCAGAAACATGTTTATTTCTGCTGGAAAACACGTTTTGACACTTTCTGTACACTGGGGTTAAGGGCTGAGTGTGTGGGCTCTTCTGAGCCTTGCTATTACAAGGAGATTCAGTTGTCTGAAAAAACGCGTTTATTTCGGGCTGAAAAACACGTTTTGAAAAGTGTCTTGTTACTGCCCCATAACTTACATGGGGGTGACCAAACTTGCAGAAACATGTTTATTTCTGCTGAAAAACACGTTTGGACACTTTCTGCACACTGGGGTTAAGAGCTGAGTGTGTGGGCTCTTCTGAGCCTAGCAGTTACACTGAGATTCTGCTGTCTGAAAAAACGTGTTTATTTCGGGCTGAAAAACACGTTTTGAAAAGTGTCTTGTTACTGCCCCATAACTTACATGGGGTTGACCAAACTTGCAGAAACATGTTTATTTCTGCTGAAAAACACGTTTTGACCCTTTCTGCACACTGGGGTTAAGGGCTGAGTGTGTGGGCACTTCTGAGCCTTGCTGTTACAAGTAGATTCAGTTGTCTGAAAAAACGCGTTTATTTCGGGCTGAAAAACACGTTTTGAAAAGTGTCTTGTTACTGCCCCATAACTTACATGGGGTTGACCAAACTTGCAGAAACATGTTTATTTCTGCTGAAAAACACGTTTTGACCCTTTCTGCACACTGGGGTTAAGGGCTGAGTGTGTGGGCACTTCTGAGCCTTGCTGTTACAAGTAGATTCAGTTGTCTGAAAAAACGCGTTTATTTCGGGCTGAAAAACACGTTTTGAAAAGTGTCTTGTTACTGCCCCATAACTTACATGGGGGTGACCAAACTTGCAGAAACATGTTTATTTCTGCTGAAAAACACGTTTGGACACTTTCTGCACACTGGGGTTAAGAGCTGAGTGTGTGGGCTCTTCTGAGCCTAGCAGTTACACTGAGATTCTGCTGTCTGAAAAAACGCGTTTATTTCGGGCTGAAAAACACGTTTTGAAAAGTGTGATGTTACTGCCCCATTACTTACATGGGGGTGACCAAACTTGCAGAAACATGTTTATTTCTGCTGAAAAACACGTTTGGACACTTTCTGCACACTGGGGTTAAGAGCTGAGTGTGTGGGCTCTTCTGAGCCTAGCAGTTACACTGAGATTCTGCTGTCTGAAAAAACGCGTTTATTTCGGGCTGAAAAACACGTTTTGAAAAGTGTCTTGTTACTGCCCCATAACTTACATGGGGTTGACCAAACTTGCAGAAACATGTTTATTTCTGCTGAAAAACACGTTTTGACCCTTTCTGCACACTGGGGTTAAGGGCTGAGTGTGTGGGCACTTCTGAGCCTTGCTGTTACAAGTAGATTCAGTTGTCTGAAAAAACGCGTTTATTTCGGGCTGAAAAACACGTTTTGAAAAGTGTGATGTTACTGCCCCATAACTTACATGGGGTTGACCAAACTTGCAGAAACATGTTTATTTCTGCTGGAAAACACGTTTTGACACTTTCTGTACACTGGGGTTAAGGGCTGAGTGTGTGGGCTCTTCTGAGCCTTGCTATTACAAGGAGATTCAGTTGTCTGAAAAAACGCGTTTATTTCGGGCTGAAAAACACGTTTTGAAAAGTGTCTTGTTAATGCCCCATAACTTACATGGGGGTGACCAAACTTGCAGAAACATGTTTATTTCTGCTGAAAAACACGTTTTGACCCTTTCTGCACACTGGGGTTAAGGGCTGAGTGTGTGGGCACTTCTGAGCCTTGCTGTTACAAGTAGATTCAGTTGTCTGAAAAAACGCGTTTATTTCGGGCTGAAAAACACGTTTTGAAAAGTGTGATGTTACTGCCCCATAACTTACATGGGGTTGACCAAACTTGCAGAAACATGTTTATTTCTGCTGGAAAACACGTTTTGACACTTTCTGTACACTGGGGTTAAGGGCTGAGTGTGTGGGCTCTTCTGAGCCTTGCTATTACAAGGAGATTCAGTTGTCTGAAAAAACGCGTTTATTTCGGGCTGAAAAACACGTTTTGAAAAGTGTCTTGTTACTGCCCCATAACTTACATGGGGGTGACCAAACTTGCAGAAACATGTTTATTTCTGCTGAAAAACATGTTTGGACACTTTCTGTACACTGGGGTTAAGGGCTGAGTGTGTGGGCTCTTCTGAGCCTTACTATTACAAGGAGATTCAGTTGTCTGAAAAAACGCGTTTATTTCGGGCTGAAAAACACGTTTTGAAAAGTGTCTTGTTACTGCCCCATAACTTACATGGGGGTGACCAAACTTGCAGAAACATGTTTATTTCTGCTGAAAAACACGTTTGGACACTTTCTGCACACTGGGGTTAAGAGCTGAGTGTGTGGGTTCTTCTGAGCCTAGCAGTTACACTGAGATTCTGCTGTCTGAAAAAACGCGTTTATTTCGGGCTGAAAAACACGTTTTGAAAAGTGTCTTGTTACTGCCCCATAACTTACATGGGGTTGACCAAACTTGCAGAAACATGTTTATTTCTGCTGAAAAACACGTTTTGACCCTTTCTGCACACTGGGGTTAAGGGCTGAGTGTGTGGGCACTTCTGAGCCTTGCTGTTACAAGTAGATTCAGTTGTCTGAAAAAACGCGTTTATTTCGGGCTGAAAAACACGTTTTGAAAAGTGTGATGTTACTGCCCCATTACTTACATGGGGTTGACCAAACTTGCAGAAACATGTTTATTTCTGCTGGAAAACACGTTTTGACACTTTCTGTACACTGGGGTTAAGGGCTGAGTGTGTGGGCTCTTCTGAGCCTTGCTATTACAAGGAGATTCAGTTGTCTGAAAAAACGCGTTTATTTCGGGCTGAAAAACACGTTTTGAAAAGTGTCTTGTTACTGCCCCATAACTTACATGGGGGTGACCAAACTTGCAGAAACATGTTTATTTCTGCTGAAAAACACGTTTGGACACTTTCTGCACACTGGGGTTAAGAGCTGAGTGTGTGGGCTCTTCTGAGCCTAGCAGTTACACTGAGATTCTGCTGTCTGAAAAAACGCGTTTATTTCGGGCTGAAAAACACGTTTTGAAAAGTGTCTTGTTACTGCCCCATAACTTACATGGGGTTGACCAAACTTGCAGAAACATGTTTATTTCTGCTGAAAAACACGTTTTGACCCTTTCTGCACACTGGGGTTAAGGGCTGAGTGTGTGGGCACTTCTGAGCCTTGCTGTTACAAGTAGATTCAGTTGTCTGAAAAAACGCGTTTATTTCGGGCTGAAAAACACGTTTTGAAAAGTGTCTTGTTACTGCCCCATAACTTACATGGGGTTGACCAAACTTGCAGAAACATGTTTATTTCTGCTGAAAAACACGTTTTGACCCTTTCTGCACACTGGGGTTAAGGGCTGAGTGTGTGGGCACTTCTGAGCCTTGCTGTTACAAGTAGATTCAGTTGTCTGAAAAAACGCGTTTATTTCGGGCTGAAAAACACGTTTTGAAAAGTGTCTTGTTACTGCCCCATAACTTACATGGGGGTGACCAAACTTGCAGAAACATGTTTATTTCTGCTGAAAAACACGTTTGGACACTTTCTGCACACTGGGGTTAAGAGCTGAGTGTGTGGGCTCTTCTGAGCCTAGCAGTTACACTGAGATTCTGCTGTCTGAAAAAACGCGTTTATTTCGGGCTGAAAAACACGTTTTGAAAAGTGTGATGTTACTGCCCCATTACTTACATGGGGGTGACCAAACTTGCAGAAACATGTTTATTTCTGCTGAAAAACACGTTTGGACACTTTCTGCACACTGGGGTTAAGAGCTGAGTGTGTGGGCTCTTCTGAGCCTAGCAGTTACACTGAGATTCTGCTGTCTGAAAAAACGCGTTTATTTCGGGCTGAAAAACACGTTTTGAAAAGTGTCTTGTTACTGCCCCATAACTTACATGGGGTTGACCAAACTTGCAGAAACATGTTTATTTCTGCTGAAAAACACGTTTTGACCCTTTCTGCACACTGGGGTTAAGGGCTGAGTGTGTGGGCACTTCTGAGCCTTGCTGTTACAAGTAGATTCAGTTGTCTGAAAAAACGCGTTTATTTCGGGCTGAAAAACACGTTTTGAAAAGTGTGATGTTACTGCCCCATAACTTACATGGGGTTGACCAAACTTGCAGAAACATGTTTATTTCTGCTGGAAAACACGTTTTGACACTTTCTGTACACTGGGGTTAAGGGCTGAGTGTGTGGGCTCTTCTGAGCCTTGCTATTACAAGGAGATTCAGTTGTCTGAAAAAACGCGTTTATTTCGGGCTGAAAAACACGTTTTGAAAAGTGTCTTGTTACTGCCCCATAACTTACATGGGGTTGACCAAACTTGCAGAAACATGTTTATTTCTGCTGGAAAACACGTTTTGACACTTTCTGTACACTGGGGTTAAGGGCTGAGTGTGTGGGCTCTTCTGAGCCTTGCTATTACAAGGAGATTCAGTTGCCTGAAAAAACGCGTTTATTTCGGGCTGAAAAACACGTTTTGAAAAGTGTCTTGTTACTGCCCCATAACTTACATGGGGGTGACCAAACTTGCAGAAACATGTTTATTTCTGCTGAAAAACACGTTTGGACACTTTCTGCACACTGGGGTTAAGAGCTGAGTGTGTGGGCTCTTCTGAGCCTAGCAGTTACACTGAGATTCTGCTGTCTTAAAAAACGCGTTTATTTCGGGCTGAAAAACACGTTTTGAAAAGTGTCTTGTTACTGCCCCATAACTTACATGGGGTTGACCAAACTTGCAGAAACATGTTTATTTCTGCTGAAAAACACGTTTTGACCCTTTCTGCACACTGGGGTTAAGGGCTGAGTGTGTGGGCACTTCTGAGCCTTGCTGTTACAAGTAGATTCAGTTGTCTGAAAAAACGCGTTTATTTCGGGCTGAAAAACACGTTTTGAAAAGTGTCTTGTTACTGCCCCATAACTTACATGGGGTTGACCAAACTTGCAGAAACATGTTTATTTCTGCTGGAAAACACGTTTTGACACTTTCTGTACACTGGGGTTAAGGGCTGAGTGTGTGGGCTCTTCTGAGCCTTGCTATTACAAGGAGATTCAGTTGTCTGAAAAAACGCGTTTATTTCGGGCTGAAAAACACGTTTTGAAAAGTGTGATGTTACTGCCCCATAACTTACATGGGGATGACCAAACTTGCAGAAACATGTTTATTTCTGCTGGAAAACACGTTTTGACACTTTCTGTACACTGGGGTTAAGGGCTGAGTGTGTGGGCTCTTCTGAGCCTTGCTATTACAAGGAGATTCAGTTGTCTGAAAAAACGCGTTTATTTCGGGCTGAAAAACACGTTTTGAAAAGTGTCTTGTTACTGCCCCATAACTTACATGGGGTTGACCAAACTTGCAGAAACATGTTTATTTCTGCTGAAAAACACGTTTTGACCCTTTCTGCACACTGGGGTTAAGGGCTGAGTGTGTGGGCACTTCTGAGCCTTGCTGTTACAAGTAGATTCAGTTGTCTGAAAAAACGCGTTTATTTCGGGCTGAAAAACACGTTTTGAAAAGGGTGATGTTACTGCCTCATAACTTACATGGGGTTGACCAAACTTGCAGAAACATGTTTATTTCTGCTGGAAAACACGTTTTGACACTTTCTGTACACTGGGGTTAAGGGCTGAGTGTGTGGGCTCTTCTGAGCCTTGCTATTACAAGGAGATTCAGTTGTCTGAAAAAACGCGTTTATTTCGGGCTGAAAAACACGTTTTGAAAAGTGTCTTGTTACTGCCCAATAACTTACATGGGGGTGACCAAACTTGCAGAAACATGTTTATTTCTGCTGGAAAACACGTTTTGACACTTTCTGTACACTGGGGTTAAGGGCTGAGTGTGTGGGCTCTTCTGAGCCTTGCTATTACAAGGAGATTCAGTTGTCTGAAAAAACGCGTTTATTTCGGGCTGAAAAACACGTTTTGAAAAGTGTCTTGTTACTGCCCCATAACTTACATGGGGTTGACCAAACTTGCAGAAACATGTTTATTTCTGCTGAAAAACACGTTTTGACCCTTTCTGCACACTGGGGTTAAGGGCTGAGTGTGTGGGCACTTCTGAGCCTTGCTGTTACAAGTAGATTCAGTTGTCTGAAAAAACGCGTTTATTTCGGGCTGAAAAACACGTTTTGAAAAGGGTGATGTTACTGCCTCATAACTTACATGGGGTTGACCAAACTTGCAGAAACATGTTTATTTCTGCTGGAAAACACGTTTTGACACTTTCTGTACACTGGGGTTAAGGGCTGAGTGTGTGGGCTCTTCTGAGCCTTGCTATTACAAGGAGATTCAGTTGTCTGAAAAAACGCGTTTATTTCGGGCTGAAAAACACGTTTTGAAAAGTGTCTTGTTAATGCCCCATAACTTACATGGGGGTGACCAAACTTGCAGAAACATGTTTATTTCTGCTGAAAAACACGTTTTGACCCTTTCTGCACACTGGGGTTAAGGGCTGAGTGTGTGGGCACTTCTGAGCCTTGCTGTTACAAGTAGATTCAGTTGTCTGAAAAAACGCGTTTATTTCGGGCTGAAAAACACGTTTTGAAAAGTGTGATGTTACTGCCCCATAACTTACATGGGGTTGACCAAACTTGCAGAAACATGTTTATTTCTGCTGGAAAACACGTTTTGACACTTTCTGTACACTGGGGTTAAGGGCTGAGTGTGTGGGCTCTTCTGAGCCTTGCTATTACAAGGAGATTCAGTTGTCAGAAAAAACGCGTTTATTTCGGGCTGAAAAACACGTTTTGAAAAGTGTCTTGTTACTGCCCCATAACTTACATGGGGGTGACCAAACTTGCAGAAACATGTTTATTTCTGCTGAAAAACATGTTTGGACACTTTCTGTACACTGGGGTTAAGGGCTGAGTGTGTGGGCTCTTCTGAGCCTTACTATTACAAGGAGATTCAGTTGTCTGAAAAAACGCGTTTATTTCGGGCTGAAAAACACGTTTTGAAAAGTGTCTTGTTACTGCCCCATAACTTACATGGGGGTGACCAAACTTGCAGAAACATGTTTATTTCTGCTGAAAAACACGTTTGGACACTTTCTGCACACTGGGGTTAAGAGCTGAGTGTGTGGGTTCTTCTGAGCCTAGCAGTTACACTGAGATTCTGCTGTCTGAAAAAACGCGTTTATTTCGGGCTGAAAAACACGTTTTGAAAAGTGTCTTGTTACTGCCCCATAACTTACATGGGGTTGACCAAACTTGCAGAAACATGTTTATTTCTGCTGAAAAACACGTTTTGACCCTTTCTGCACACTGGGGTTAAGGGCTGAGTGTGTGGGCACTTCTGAGCCTTGCTGTTACAAGTAGATTCAGTTGTCTGAAAAAACGCGTTTATTTCGGGCTGAAAAACACGTTTTGAAAAGTGTGATGTTACTGCCCCATTACTTACATGGGGTTGACCAAACTTGCAGAAACATGTTTATTTCTGCTGGAAAACACGTTTTGACACTTTCTGTACACTGGGGTTAAGGGCTGAGTGTGTGGGCTCTTCTGAGCCTTGCTATTACAAGGAGATTCAGTTGTCTGAAAAAACGCGTTTATTTCGGGCTGAAAAACACGTTTTGAAAAGTGTCTTGTTACTGCCCCATAACTTACATGGGGGTGACCAAACTTGCAGAAACATGTTTATTTCTGCTGAAAAACACGTTTGGACACTTTCTGCACACTGGGGTTAAGAGCTGAGTGTGTGGGCTCTTCTGAGCCTAGCAGTTACACTGAGATTCTGCTGTCTGAAAAAACGCGTTTATTTCGGGCTGAAAAACACGTTTTGAAAAGTGTCTTGTTACTGCCCCATAACTTACATGGGGTTGACCAAACTTGCAGAAACATGTTTATTTCTGCTGAAAAACACGTTTTGACCCTTTCTGCACACTGGGGTTAAGGGCTGAGTGTGTGGGCACTTCTGAGCCTTGCTGTTACAAGTAGATTCAGTTGTCTGAAAAAACGCGTTTATTTCGGGCTGAAAAACACGTTTTGAAAAGTGTCTTGTTACTGCCCCATAACTTACATGGGGTTGACCAAACTTGCAGAAACATGTTTATTTCTGCTGAAAAACACGTTTTGACCCTTTCTGCACACTGGGGTTAAGGGCTGAGTGTGTGGGCACTTCTGAGCCTTGCTGTTACAAGTAGATTCAGTTGTCTGAAAAAACGCGTTTATTTCGGGCTGAAAAACACGTTTTGAAAAGTGTCTTGTTACTGCCCCATAACTTACATGGGGGTGACCAAACTTGCAGAAACATGTTTATTTCTGCTGAAAAACACGTTTGGACACTTTCTGCACACTGGGGTTAAGAGCTGAGTGTGTGGGCTCTTCTGAGCCTAGCAGTTACACTGAGATTCTGCTGTCTGAAAAAACGCGTTTATTTCGGGCTGAAAAACACGTTTTGAAAAGTGTGATGTTACTGCCCCATTACTTACATGGGGGTGACCAAACTTGCAGAAACATGTTTATTTCTGCTGAAAAACACGTTTGGACACTTTCTGCACACTGGGGTTAAGAGCTGAGTGTGTGGGCTCTTCTGAGCCTAGCAGTTACACTGAGATTCTGCTGTCTGAAAAAACGCGTTTATTTCGGGCTGAAAAACACGTTTTGAAAAGTGTCTTGTTACTGCCCCATAACTTACATGGGGTTGACCAAACTTGCAGAAACATGTTTATTTCTGCTGAAAAACACGTTTTGACCCTTTCTGCACACTGGGGTTAAGGGCTGAGTGTGTGGGCACTTCTGAGCCTTGCTGTTACAAGTAGATTCAGTTGTCTGAAAAAACGCGTTTATTTCGGGCTGAAAAACACGTTTTGAAAAGTGTGATGTTACTGCCCCATAACTTACATGGGGTTGACCAAACTTGCAGAAACATGTTTATTTCTGCTGGAAAACACGTTTTGACACTTTCTGTACACTGGGGTTAAGGGCTGAGTGTGTGGGCTCTTCTGAGCCTTGCTATTACAAGGAGATTCAGTTGTCTGAAAAAACGCGTTTATTTCGGGCTGAAAAACACGTTTTGAAAAGTGTCTTGTTACTGCCCCATAACTTACATGGGGTTGACCAAACTTGCAGAAACATGTTTATTTCTGCTGGAAAACACGTTTTGACACTTTCTGTACACTGGGGTTAAGGGCTGAGTGTGTGGGCTCTTCTGAGCCTTGCTATTACAAGGAGATTCAGTTGCCTGAAAAAACGCGTTTATTTCGGGCTGAAAAACACGTTTTGAAAAGTGTCTTGTTACTGCCCCATAACTTACATGGGGGTGACCAAACTTGCAGAAACATGTTTATTTCTGCTGAAAAACACGTTTGGACACTTTCTGCACACTGGGGTTAAGAGCTGAGTGTGTGGGCTCTTCTGAGCCTAGCAGTTACACTGAGATTCTGCTGTCTTAAAAAACGCGTTTATTTCGGGCTGAAAAACACGTTTTGAAAAGTGTCTTGTTACTGCCCCATAACTTACATGGGGTTGACCAAACTTGCAGAAACATGTTTATTTCTGCTGAAAAACACGTTTTGACCCTTTCTGCACACTGGGGTTAAGGGCTGAGTGTGTGGGCACTTCTGAGCCTTGCTGTTACAAGTAGATTCAGTTGTCTGAAAAAACGCGTTTATTTCGGGCTGAAAAACACGTTTTGAAAAGTGTCTTGTTACTGCCCCATAACTTACATGGGGTTGACCAAACTTGCAGAAACATGTTTATTTCTGCTGGAAAACACGTTTTGACACTTTCTGTACACTGGGGTTAAGGGCTGAGTGTGTGGGCTCTTCTGAGCCTTGCTATTACAAGGAGATTCAGTTGTCTGAAAAAACGCGTTTATTTCGGGCTGAAAAACACGTTTTGAAAAGTGTGATGTTACTGCCCCATAACTTACATGGGGATGACCAAACTTGCAGAAACATGTTTATTTCTGCTGGAAAACACGTTTTGACACTTTCTGTACACTGGGGTTAAGGGCTGAGTGTGTGGGCTCTTCTGAGCCTTGCTATTACAAGGAGATTCAGTTGTCTGAAAAAACGCGTTTATTTCGGGCTGAAAAACACGTTTTGAAAAGTGTCTTGTTACTGCCCCATAACTTACATGGGGTTGACCAAACTTGCAGAAACATGTTTATTTCTGCTGAAAAACACGTTTTGACCCTTTCTGCACACTGGGGTTAAGGGCTGAGTGTGTGGGCACTTCTGAGCCTTGCTGTTACAAGTAGATTCAGTTGTCTGAAAAAACGCGTTTATTTCGGGCTGAAAAACACGTTTTGAAAAGTGTGATGTTACTGCCCCATAACTTACATGGGGTTGACCAAACTTGCAGAAACATGTTTATTTCTGCTGGAAAACACGTTTTGACACTTTCTGTACACTGGGGTTAAGGGCTGAGTGTGTGGGCTCTTCTGAGCCTTGCTATTACAAGGAGATTCAGTTGTCTGAAAAAACGCGTTTATTTCGGGCTGAAAAACACGTTTTGAAAAGTGTCTTGTTACTGCCCCATAACTTACATGGGGGTGACCAAACTTGCAGAAACATGTTTATTTCTGCTGAAAAACACGTTTGGACACTTTCTGCACACTGGGGTTAAGAGCTGAGTGTGTGGGCTCTTCTGAGCCTAGCAGTTACACTGAGATGCTGCTGTCTGAAAAAACGCGTTTATTTCGGGCTGAAAAACACGTTTTGAAAAGTGTCTTGTTACTGCCCCATAACTTACATGGGGTTGACCAAACTTGCAGAAACATGTTTATTTCTGCTGAAAAACACGTTTTGACCCTTTCTGCACACTGGGGTTAAGGGCTGAGTGTGTGGGCACTTCTGAGCCTTGCTGTTACAAGTAGATTCAGTTGTCTGAAAAAACGCGTTTATTTCGGGCTGAAAAACACGTTCTGAAAAGTGTGATGTTACTGCCCCATAACTTACATGGGGTTGACCAAACTTGCAGAAACATGTTTATTTCTGCTGGAAAACACGTTTTGACACTTTCTGTACACTGGGGTTAAGGGCTGAGTGTGTGGGCTCTTCTGAGCCTACCAGTTACACTGAGATTCAGTTGTCTGAAAAAACGCGTTTATTTCGGGCTGAAAAACACGTTTTGAAAAGTGTCTTGTTACTGCCCCATAACTTACATGGGGTTGACCAAACTTGCAGAAACATGTTTATTTCTGCTGAAAAACACGTTTTGACCCTTTCTGCACACTGGGGTTAAGGGCTGAGTGTGTGGGCACTTCTGAGCCTTGCTGTTACAAGTAGATTCAGTTGTCTGAAAAAACGCGTTTATTTCGGGCTGAAAAACACGTTTTGAAAAGTGTGATGTTACTGCCTCATAACTTACATGGGGTTGACCAAACTTGCAGAAACATGTTTATTTCTGCTGGAAAACACGTTTTTACACTTTCTGTACACTGGGGTTAAGGGCTGAGTGTGTGGGCTCTTCTGAGCCTAGCAGTTACACTGAGATTCAGTTGTCTGAAAAAACGCGTTTATTTCGGGCTGAAAAACACGTTTTGAAAAGTGTCTTGTTACTGCCCCATAACTTACATGGGGTTGACCAAACTTGCAGAAACATGTTTATTTCTGCTGAAAAACACGTTTTGACCCTTTCTGCACACTGGGGTTAAGGGCTGAGTGTGTGGGCACTTCTGAGCCTTGCTGTTACAAGTAGATTCAGTTGTCTGAAAAAACGCGTTTATTTCGGGCTGAAAAACACGTTTTGAAAAGTGTGATGTTACTGCCCCATAACTTACATGGGGTTGACCAAACTTGCAGAAACATGTTTATTTCTGCTGGAAAACACGTTTTGACACTTTCTGTACACTGGGGTTAAGGGCTGAGTGTGTGGGCACTTCTGAGCCTTGCTGTTACAAGTAGATTCAGTTGTCTGAAAAAACGCGTTTATTTCGGGCTGAAAAACACGTTTTGAAAAGTGTGATGTTACTGCCCCATAACTTACATGGGGTTGACCAAACTTGCAGAAACATGTTTATTTCTGCTGGAAAACACGTTTTGACACTTTCTGTACACTGGGGTTAAGGGCTGAGTGTGTGGGCTCTTCTGAGCCTTGCTATTACAAGGAGATTCAGTTGTCTGAAAAAACGCGTTTATTTCGGGCTGAAAAACACGTTTTGAAAAGTGTCTTGTTAATGCCCCATAACTTACATGGGGGTGACCAAACTTGCAGAAACATTTTTATTTCTGCTGAAAAACACGTTTGGACACTTTCTGCACACTGGGGTTAAGAGCTGAGTGTGTGGGCTCTTCTGAGCCTAGCAGTTACACTGAGATTCTGCTGTCTGAAAAAACGCGTTTATTTCGGGCTGAAAAACACGTTTTGAAAAGTGTCTTGTTACTGCCCCATAACTTACATGGGGTTGACCAAACTTGCAGAAACATGTTTATTTCTGCTGAAAAACACGTTTTGACCCTTTCTGCACACTGGGGTTAAGGGCTGAGTGTGTGGGCACTTCTGAGCCTTGCTGTTACAAGTAGATTCAGTTGTCTGAAAAAACGCGTTTATTTCGGGCTGAAAAACACGTTTTGAAAAGGGTGATGTTACTGCCTCATAACTTACATGGGGTTGACCAAACTTGCAGAAACATGTTTATTTCTGCTGGAAAACACGTTTTGACACTTTCTGTACACTGGGGTTAAGGGCTGAGTGTGTGGGCTCTTCTGAGCCTTGCTATTACAAGGAGATTCAGTTGTCTGAAAAAACGCGTTTATTTCGGGCTGAAAAACACGTTTTGAAAAGTGTCTTGTTAATGCCCCATAACTTACATGGGGGTGACCAAACTTGCAGAAACATGTTTATTTCTGCTGAAAAACACGTTTTGACCCTTTCTGCACACTGGGGTTAAGGGCTGAGTGTGTGGGCACTTCTGAGCCTTGCTGTTACAAGTAGATTCAGTTGTCTGAAAAAACGCGTTTATTTCGGGCTGAAAAACACGTTTTGAAAAGTGTGATGTTACTGCCCCATAACTTACATGGGGTTGACCAAACTTGCAGAAACATGTTTATTTCTGCTGGAAAACACGTTTTGACACTTTCTGTACACTGGGGTTAAGGGCTGAGTGTGTGGGCTCTTCTGAGCCTTGCTATTACAAGGAGATTCAGTTGTCTGAAAAAACGCGTTTATTTCGGGCTGAAAAACACGTTTTGAAAAGTGTCTTGTTACTGCCCCATAACTTACATGGGGGTGACCAAACTTGCAGAAACATGTTTATTTCTGCTGAAAAACATGTTTGGACACTTTCTGTACACTGGGGTTAAGGGCTGAGTGTGTGGGCTCTTCTGAGCCTTACTATTACAAGGAGATTCAGTTGTCTGAAAAAACGCGTTTATTTCGGGCTGAAAAACACGTTTTGAAAAGTGTCTTGTTACTGCCCCATAACTTACATGGGGGTGACCAAACTTGCAGAAACATGTTTATTTCTGCTGAAAAACACGTTTGGACACTTTCTGCACACTGGGGTTAAGAGCTGAGTGTGTGGGTTCTTCTGAGCCTAGCAGTTACACTGAGATTCTGCTGTCTGAAAAAACGCGTTTATTTCGGGCTGAAAAACACGTTTTGAAAAGTGTCTTGTTACTGCCCCATAACTTACATGGGGTTGACCAAACTTGCAGAAACATGTTTATTTCTGCTGAAAAACACGTTTTGACCCTTTCTGCACACTGGGGTTAAGGGCTGAGTGTGTGGGCACTTCTGAGCCTTGCTGTTACAAGTAGATTCAGTTGTCTGAAAAAACGCGTTTATTTCGGGCTGAAAAACACGTTTTGAAAAGTGTGATGTTACTGCCCCATTACTTACATGGGGTTGACCAAACTTGCAGAAACATGTTTATTTCTGCTGGAAAACACGTTTTGACACTTTCTGTACACTGGGGTTAAGGGCTGAGTGTGTGGGCTCTTCTGAGCCTTGCTATTACAAGGAGATTCAGTTGTCTGAAAAAACGCGTTTATTTCGGGCTGAAAAACACGTTTTGAAAAGTGTCTTGTTACTGCCCCATAACTTACATGGGGGTGACCAAACTTGCAGAAACATGTTTATTTCTGCTGAAAAACACGTTTGGACACTTTCTGCACACTGGGGTTAAGAGCTGAGTGTGTGGGCTCTTCTGAGCCTAGCAGTTACACTGAGATTCTGCTGTCTGAAAAAACGCGTTTATTTCGGGCTGAAAAACACGTTTTGAAAAGTGTCTTGTTACTGCCCCATAACTTACATGGGGTTGACCAAACTTGCAGAAACATGTTTATTTCTGCTGAAAAACACGTTTTGACCCTTTCTGCACACTGGGGTTAAGGGCTGAGTGTGTGGGCACTTCTGAGCCTTGCTGTTACAAGTAGATTCAGTTGTCTGAAAAAACGCGTTTATTTCGGGCTGAAAAACACGTTTTGAAAAGTGTCTTGTTACTGCCCCATAACTTACATGGGGTTGACCAAACTTGCAGAAACATGTTTATTTCTGCTGAAAAACACGTTTTGACCCTTTCTGCACACTGGGGTTAAGGGCTGAGTGTGTGGGCACTTCTGAGCCTTGCTGTTACAAGTAGATTCAGTTGTCTGAAAAAACGCGTTTATTTCGGGCTGAAAAACACGTTTTGAAAAGTGTCTTGTTACTGCCCCATAACTTACATGGGGGTGACCAAACTTGCAGAAACATGTTTATTTCTGCTGAAAAACACGTTTGGACACTTTCTGCACACTGGGGTTAAGAGCTGAGTGTGTGGGCTCTTCTGAGCCTAGCAGTTACACTGAGATTCTGCTGTCTGAAAAAACGCGTTTATTTCGGGCTGAAAAACACGTTTTGAAAAGTGTGATGTTACTGCCCCATTACTTACATGGGGGTGACCAAACTTGCAGAAACATGTTTATTTCTGCTGAAAAACACGTTTGGACACTTTCTGCACACTGGGGTTAAGAGCTGAGTGTGTGGGCTCTTCTGAGCCTAGCAGTTACACTGAGATTCTGCTGTCTGAAAAAACGCGTTTATTTCGGGCTGAAAAACACGTTTTGAAAAGTGTCTTGTTACTGCCCCATAACTTACATGGGGTTGACCAAACTTGCAGAAACATGTTTATTTCTGCTGAAAAACACGTTTTGACCCTTTCTGCACACTGGGGTTAAGGGCTGAGTGTGTGGGCACTTCTGAGCCTTGCTGTTACAAGTAGATTCAGTTGTCTGAAAAAACGCGTTTATTTCGGGCTGAAAAACACGTTTTGAAAAGTGTGATGTTACTGCCCCATAACTTACATGGGGTTGACCAAACTTGCAGAAACATGTTTATTTCTGCTGGAAAACACGTTTTGACACTTTCTGTACACTGGGGTTAAGGGCTGAGTGTGTGGGCTCTTCTGAGCCTTGCTATTACAAGGAGATTCAGTTGTCTGAAAAAACGCGTTTATTTCGGGCTGAAAAACACGTTTTGAAAAGTGTCTTGTTACTGCCCCATAACTTACATGGGGTTGACCAAACTTGCAGAAACATGTTTATTTCTGCTGGAAAACACGTTTTGACACTTTCTGTACACTGGGGTTAAGGGCTGAGTGTGTGGGCTCTTCTGAGCCTTGCTATTACAAGGAGATTCAGTTGCCTGAAAAAACGCGTTTATTTCGGGCTGAAAAACACGTTTTGAAAAGTGTCTTGTTACTGCCCCATAACTTACATGGGGGTGACCAAACTTGCAGAAACATGTTTATTTCTGCTGAAAAACACGTTTGGACACTTTCTGCACACTGGGGTTAAGAGCTGAGTGTGTGGGCTCTTCTGAGCCTAGCAGTTACACTGAGATTCTGCTGTCTTAAAAAACGCGTTTATTTCGGGCTGAAAAACACGTTTTGAAAAGTGTCTTGTTACTGCCCCATAACTTACATGGGGTTGACCAAACTTGCAGAAACATGTTTATTTCTGCTGAAAAACACGTTTTGACCCTTTCTGCACACTGGGGTTAAGGGCTGAGTGTGTGGGCACTTCTGAGCCTTGCTGTTACAAGTAGATTCAGTTGTCTGAAAAAACGCGTTTATTTCGGGCTGAAAAACACGTTTTGAAAAGTGTCTTGTTACTGCCCCATAACTTACATGGGGTTGACCAAACTTGCAGAAACATGTTTATTTCTGCTGGAAAACACGTTTTGACACTTTCTGTACACTGGGGTTAAGGGCTGAGTGTGTGGGCTCTTCTGAGCCTTGCTATTACAAGGAGATTCAGTTGTCTGAAAAAACGCGTTTATTTCGGGCTGAAAAACACGTTTTGAAAAGTGTGATGTTACTGCCCCATAACTTACATGGGGATGACCAAACTTGCAGAAACATGTTTATTTCTGCTGGAAAACACGTTTTGACACTTTCTGTACACTGGGGTTAAGGGCTGAGTGTGTGGGCTCTTCTGAGCCTTGCTATTACACGGAGATTCAGTTGTCTGAAAAAACGCGTTTATTTCGGGCTGAAAAACACGTTTTGAAAAGTGTCTTGTTACTGCCCCATAACTTACATGGGGTTGACCAAACTTGCAGAAACATGTTTATTTCTGCTGAAAAACACGTTTTGACCCTTTCTGCACACTGGGGTTAAGGGCTGAGTGTGTGGGCACTTCTGAGCCTTGCTGTTACAAGTAGATTCAGTTGTCTGAAAAAACGCGTTTATTTCGGGCTGAAAAACACGTTTTGAAAAGTGTGATGTTACTGCCCCATAACTTACATGGGGTTGACCAAACTTGCAGAAACATGTTTATTTCTGCTGGAAAACACGTTTTGACACTTTCTGTACACTGGGGTTAAGGGCTGAGTGTGTGGGCTCTTCTGAGCCTTGCTATTACAAGGAGATTCAGTTGTCTGAAAAAACGCGTTTATTTCGGGCTGAAAAACACGTTTTGAAAAGTGTCTTGTTACTGCCCCATAACTTACATGGGGGTGACCAAACTTGCAGAAACATGTTTATTTCTGCTGAAAAACACGTTTGGACACTTTCTGCACACTGGGGTTAAGAGCTGAGTGTGTGGGCTCTTCTGAGCCTAGCAGTTACACTGAGATGCTGCTGTCTGAAAAAACGCGTTTATTTCGGGCTGAAAAACACGTTTTGAAAAGTGTCTTGTTACTGCCCCATAACTTACATGGGGTTGACCAAACTTGCAGAAACATGTTTATTTCTGCTGAAAAACACGTTTTGACCCTTTCTGCACACTGGGGTTAAGGGCTGAGTGTGTGGGCACTTCTGAGCCTTGCTGTTACAAGTAGATTCAGTTGTCTGAAAAAACGCGTTTATTTCGGGCTGAAAAACACGTTCTGAAAAGTGTGATGTTACTGCCCCATAACTTACATGGGGTTGACCAAACTTGCAGAAACATGTTTATTTCTGCTGGAAAACACGTTTTGACACTTTCTGTACACTGGGGTTAAGGGCTGAGTGTGTGGGCTCTTCTGAGCCTACCAGTTACACTGAGATTCAGTTGTCTGAAAAACGCGTTTATTTCGGGCTGAAAAACACGTTTTGAAAAGTGTCTTGTTACTGCCCCATAACTTACATGGGGTTGACCAAACTTGCAGAAACATGTTTATTTCTGCTGAAAAACACGTTTTGACCCTTTCTGCACACTGGGGTTAAGGGCTGAGTGTGTGGGCACTTCTGAGCCTTGCTGTTACAAGTAGATTCAGTTGTCTGAAAAACGCGTTTATTTCGGGCTGAAAAACACGTTTTGAAAAGTGTGATGTTACTGCCTCATAACTTACATGGGGTTGACCAAACTTGCAGAAACATGTTTATTTCTGCTGGAAAACACGTTTTTACACTTTCTGTACACTGGGGTTAAGGGCTGAGTGTGTGGGCTCTTCTGAGCCTAGCAGTTACACTGAGATTCAGTTGTCTGAAAAAACGCGTTTATTTCGGGCTGAAAAACACGTTTTGAAAAGTGTCTTGTTACTGCCCCATAACTTACATGGGGTTGACCAAACTTGCAGAAACATGTTTATTTCTGCTGAAAAACACGTTTTGACCCTTTCTGCACACTGGGGTTAAGGGCTGAGTGGGTGGGCACTTCTGAGCCTTGCTGTTACAAGTAGATTCAGTTGTCTGAAAAAACGCGTTTATTTCGGGCTGAAAAACACGTTTTGAAAAGTGTGATGTTACTGCCCCATAACTTACATGGGGTTGACCAAACTTGCAGAAACATGTTTATTTCTGCTGGAAAACACGTTTTGACACTTTCTGTACACTGGGGTTAAGGGCTGAGTGTGTGGGCTCTTCTGAGCCTTGCTATTACAAGGAGATTCAGTTGTCTGAAAAAACGCGTTTATTTCGGGATGAAAAACACGTTTTGAAAAGTGTCTTGTTACTGCCCCATAACTTACATGGGGTTGACCAAACTTGCAGAAACATGTTTATTTCTGCTGAAAAACACGTTTTGACCCTTTCTGCACACTGGGGTTAAGGGCTGAGTGTGTGGGCACTTCTGAGCCTTGCTGTTACAAGTAGATTCAGTTGTCTGAAAAACGCGTTTATTTCGGGCTGAAAAACACGTTTTGAAAAGTGTGATGTTACTGCCCCATAACTTACATGGGGTTGACCAAACTTGCAGAAACATGTTTATTTCTGCTGGAAAACACGTTTGACACTTTCTGTACACTGGGGTTAAGGGCTGAGTGTGTGGGCTCTTCTGAGCCTTGCTATTACAAGGAGATTCAGTTGTCTGAAAAAACGCGTTTATTTCGGGCTGAAAAACACGTTTTGAAAAGTGTCTTGTTACTGCCCCATAACTTACATGGGGGTGTACCAAACTTGCAGAAACATGTTTATTTCTGCTGAAAAACATGTTTGGACACTTTCTGTACACTGGGGTTAAGGGCTGAGTGTGTGGGCTCTTCTGAGCCTTACTATTACAAGGAGATTCAGTTGTCTGAAAAAACGCGTTTATTTCGGGCTGAAAAACACGTTTTGAAAAGTGTCTTGTTACTGCCCCATAACTTACATGGGGGTGACCAAACTTGCAGAAACATGTTTATTTCTGCTGAAAAACACGTTTGGACACTTTCTGCACACTGGGGTTAAGAGCTGAGTGTGTGGGTTCTTCTGAGCCTAGCAGTTACACTGAGATTCTGCTGTCTGAAAAAACGCGTTTATTTCGGGCTGAAAAACACGTTTTGAAAAGTGTCTTGTTACTGCCCCATAACTTACATGGGGTTGACCAAACTTGCAGAAACATGTTTATTTCTGCTGAAAAACACGTTTTGACCCTTTCTGCACACTGGGGTTAAGGGCTGAGTGTGTGGGCACTTCTGAGCCTTGCTGTTACAAGTAGATTCAGTTGTCTGAAAAAACGCGTTTATTTCGGGCTGAAAAACACGTTTTGAAAAGTGTGATGTTACTGCCCCATAACTTACATGGGGTTGACCAAACTTGCAGAAACATGTTTATTTCTGCTGGAAAACACATTTTGACACTTTCTGTACACTGGGGTTAAGGGCTGAGTGTGTGGGCTCTTCTGAGCCTTGCTATTACAAGGAGATTCAGTTGTCTGAAAAAACGCGTTTATTTCGGGCTGAAAAACACGTTTTGAAAAGTGTCTTGTTACTGCCCCATAACTTACATGGGGTTGACCAAACTTGCAGAAACATGTTTATTTCTGCTGGAAAACACGTTTTGACACTTTCTGTACACTGGGGTTAAGGGCTGAGTGTGTGGGCTCTTCTGAGCCTTGCTATTACAAGGAGATTCAGTTGTCTGAAAAAACGCGTTTATTTCGGGCTGAAAAACACGTTTTGAAAAGTGTCTTGTTACTGCCCCATAACTTACATGGGGTTGACCAAACTTGCAGAAACATGTTTATTTCTGCTGAAAAACACGTTTTGACCCTTTCTGCACACTGGGGTTAAGGGCTGAGTGTGTGGGCACTTCTGAGCCTTGCTGTTACAAGTAGATTCAGTTGTCTGAAAAAACGCGTTTATTTCGGGCTGAAAAACACGTTTTGAAAAGTGTGATGTTACTGCCCCATAACTTACATGGGGTTGACCAAACTTGCAGAAACATGTTTATTTCTGCTGGAAAACACGTTTTGACACTTTCTGTACACTGGGGTTAAGGGCTGAGTGTGTGGGCTCTTCTGAGCCTTGCTATTACAAGGAGATTCAGTTGTCTGAAAAAACGCGTTTATTTCGGGCTGAAAAACACGTTTTGAAAAGTGTCTTGTTACTGCCCCATATCTTACATGGGGGTGACCAAACTTGCAGAAACATGTTTATTTCTGCTGAAAAACACGTTTGGACACTTTCTGCACACTGGGGTTAAGAGCTGAGTGTGTGGGCTCTTCTGAGCCTACCAGTTACACTGAGATTCAGTTGTCTGAAAAAACGCGTTTATTTCGGGCTGAAAAACACGTTTTGAAAAGTGCCTTGTTACTGCCCCATAACTTACATGGGGGTGACCAAACTTGCAGAAACATGTTTATTTCTGCTGAAAAACACGTTTGGACACTTTCTGCACACTGGGGTTAAGACCTGAGTGTGTGAGCTCTTCTGAGCCTACCAGTTACACTGAGATTCTGCTGTATGAAAAAACGCGTTTATTTCGGGCTGAAAAACACGTTTTGAAAAGTGTCTTGTTACTGCCCCATAACTTACATGGGGTTGACCAAACTTGCAGAAACATGTTTATTTCTGCTGAAAAACACGTTTTGACCCTTTCTGCACACTGGGGTTAAGGGCTTAGTGTGTGGGCTCTTCTGAGCCTTGCTGTTACAAGTAGATTCAGTTGTCTGAAAAAACGCGTTTATTTCGGGCTGAAAAACACGTTTTGAAAAGGGTGATGTTACTGCCTCATAACTTACATGGGGTTGACCAAACTTGCAGAAACATGTTTATTTCTGCTGGAAAACACGTTTTGACACTTTCTGTACACTGGGGTTAAGGGCTGAGTGTGTGGGCTCTTCTGAGCCTTGCTATTACAAGGAGATTCAGTTGTCTGAAAAAACGCGTTTATTTCGGGCTGAAAAACACGTTTTGAAAAGTGTCTTGTTACTGCCCAATAACTTACATGGGGGTGACCAAACTTGCAGAAACATGTTTATTTCTGCTGGAAAACACGTTTTGACACTTTCTGTACACTGGGGTTAAGGGCTGAGTGTGTGGGCTCTTCTGAGCCTTGCTATTACAAGGAGATTCAGTTGTCTGAAAAAACGCGTTTATTTCGGGCTGAAAAACACGTTTTGAAAAGTGTCTTGTTACTGCCCCATAACTTACATGGGGTTGACCAAACTTGCAGAAACATGTTTATTTCTGCTGAAAAACACGTTTTGACCCTTTCTGCACACTGGGGTTAAGGGCTGAGTGTGTGGGCACTTCTGAGCCTTGCTGTTACAAGTAGATTCAGTTGTCTGAAAAAACGCATTTATTTCGGGCTGAAAAACACGTTTTGAAAAGTGTGATGTTACTGCCCCATAACTTACATGGGGTTGACCAAACTTGCAGAAACATGTTTATTTCTGCTGGAAAACACGTTTTGACACTTTCTGTACACTGGGGTTAAGGGCTGAGTGTGTGGGCTCTTCTGAGCCTTGCTATTACAAGGAGATTCAGTTGTCTGAAAAAACGCGTTTATTTCGGGCTGAAAAACACGTTTTGAAAAGTGTCTTGTTACTGCCCCATATCTTACATGGGGGTGACCAAACTTGCAGAAACATGTTTATTTCTGCTGAAAAACACGTTTGGACACTTTCTGCACACTGGGGTTAAGAGCTGAGTGTGTGGGCTCTTCTGAGCCTACCAGTTACACTGAGATTCAGTTGTCTGAAAAAACGCGTTTATTTCGGGCTGAAAAACACGTTTTGAAAAGTGCCTTGTTACTGCCCCATAACTTACATGGGGGTGACCAAACTTGCAGAAACATGTTTATTTCTGCTGAAAAACACGTTTGGACACTTTCTGCACACTGGGGTTAAGACCTGAGTGTGTGAGCTCTTCTGAGCCTACCAGTTACACTGAGATTCTGCTGTATGAAAAAACGCGTTTATTTCGGGCTGAAAAACACGTTTTGAAAAGTGTCTTGTTACTGCCCCATAACTTACATGGGGTTGACCAAACTTGCAGAAACATGTTTATTTCTGCTGAAAAACACGTTTTGACCCTTTCTGCACACTGGGGTTAAGGGCTTAGTGTGTGTGCTCTTCTGAGCCTTGCTGTTACAAGTAGATTCAGTTGTCTGAAAAAACGCGTTTATTTCGGGCTGAAAAACACGTTTTGAAAAGGGTGATGTTACTGCCTCATAACTTACATGGGGTTGACCAAACTTGCAGAAACATGTTTATTTCTGCTGGAAAACACGTTTTGACACTTTCTGTACACTGGGGTTAAGGGCTGAGTGTGTGGGCTCTTCTGAGCCTTGCTATTACAAGGAGATTCAGTTGTCTGAAAAAACGCGTTTATTTCGGGCTGAAAAACACGTTTTGAAAAGTGTCTTGTTACTGCCCAATAACTTACATGGGGGTGACCAAACTTGCAGAAACATGTTTATTTCTGCTGGAAAACACGTTTTGACACTTTCTGTACACTGGGGTTAAGGGCTGAGTGTGTGGGCTCTTCTGAGCCTTGCTATTACAAGGAGATTCAGTTGTCTGAAAAAACGCGTTTATTTCGGGCTGAAAAACACGTTTTGAAAAGTGTCTTGTTACTGCCCCATAACTTACATGGGGTTGACCAAACTTGCAGAAACATGTTTATTTCTGCTGAAAAACACGTTTTGACCCTTTCTGCACACTGGGGTTAAGGGCTGAGTGTGTGGGCACTTCTGAGCCTTGCTGTTACAAGTAGATTCAGTTGTCTGAAAAAACGCGTTTATTTCGGGCTGAAAAACACGTTTTGAAAAGTGTGATGTTACTGCCCCATAACTTACATGGGGTTGACCAAACTTGCAGAAACATGTTTATTTCTGCTGGAAAACACGTTTTGACACTTTCTGTACACTGGGGTTAAGGGCTGAGTGTGTGGGCTCTTCTGAGCCTACCAGTTACACTGAGATTCAGTTGTCTGAAAAAACGCGTTTATTTCGGGCTGAAAAACACGTTTTGAAAAGTGTCTTGTTACTGCCCCATAACTTACATGGGGTTGACCAAACTTGCAGAAACATGTTTATTTCTGCTGAAAAACACGTTTTGACCCTTTCTGCACACTGGGGTTAAGGGCTGAGTGTGTGGGCACTTCTGAGCCTTGCTGTTACAAGTAGATTCAGTTGTCTGAAAAAACGCGTTTATTTCGGGCTGAAAAACACGTTTTGAAAAGGGTGATGTTACTGCCTCATAACTTACATGGGGTTGACCAAACTTGCAGAAACATGTTTATTTCTGCTGGAAAACACGTTTTGACACTTTCTGTACACTGGGGTTAAGGGCTGAGTGTGTGGGCTCTTCTGAGCCTTGCTATTACAAGGAGATTCAGTTGTCTGAAAAAACGCGTTTATTTCGGGCTGAAAAACACGTTTTGAAAAGTGTCTTGTTACTGCCCCATAACTTACATGGGGGTGACCAAACTTGCAGAAACATTTTTATTTCTGCTGAAAAACACGTTTGGACACTTTCTGCACACTGGGGTTAAGAGCTGAGTGTGTGGGCTCTTCTGAGCCTAGCAGTTACACTGAGATTCTGCTGTCTGAAAAAACGCGTTTATTTCGGGCTGAAAAACACGTTTTGAAAAGTGTCTTGTTACTGCCCCATAACTTACATGGGGTTGACCAAACTTGCAGAAACATGTTTATTTCTGCTGAAAAACACGTTTTGACCCTTTCTGCACACTGGGGTTAAGGGCTGAGTGTGTGGGCACTTCTGAGCCTTGCTGTTACAAGTAGATTCAGTTGTCTGAAAAAACGCGTTTATTTCGGGCTGAAAAACACGTTTTGAAAAGTGTGATGTTACTGCCCCATAACTTACATGGGGTTGACCAAACTTGCAGAAACATGTTTATTTCTGCTGGAAAACACGTTTTGACACTTTCTGTACACTGGGGTTAAGGGCTGAGTGTGTGGGCTCTTCTGAGCCTTGCTATTACAAGGAGATTCAGTTGTCTGAAAAAACGTGTTTATTTCGGGCTGAAAAACACGTTTTGAAAATTGTCTTGTTACTGCCCCATAACTTACATGGGGTTGACCAAACTTGCAGAAACATGTTTATTTCTGCTGAAAAACATGTTTTGACCCTTTCTGCACACTGGGGTTAAGGGCTGAGTGTGTGGGCACTTCTGAGCCTTGCTGTTACAAGTAGATTCAGTTGTCTGAAAAAACGCGTTTATTTCGGGCTGAAAAACACGTTTTGAAAAGTGTGATGTTACTGCCCCATAACTTACATGGGGTTGACCAAACTTGCAGAAACATGTTTACTTCTGCTGGAAAACACGTTTTGACACTTTCTGTACACTGGGGTTAAGGGCTGAGTGTGTGGGCTCTTCTGAGCCTTGCTATTACAAGGAGATTCAGTTGTCTGAAAAAACGCGTTTATTTCGGGCTGAAAAACACGTTTTGAAAAGTGTCTTGTTACTGCCCCATAACTTACATGGGGGTGACCAAACTTGCAGAAACATGTTTATTTCTGCTGAAAAACACGTTTGGACACTTTCTGCACACTGGGGTTAAGAGCTGAGTGTGTGGGCTCTTCTGAGCCTAGCAGTTACACTGAGATTCAGTTGTCTGAAAAAACGCGTTTATTTTGGGCTGAAAAACACGTTTTGAAAAGTGTCTTGTTACTGCCCCATAACTTACATGGGGTTGACCAAACTTGCAGAAACATGTTTATTTCTGCTGAAAAACACGTTTTGACCCTTTCTGCACACTGGGGTTAAGGGCTGAGTGTGTGGGCACTTCTGAGCCTTGCTGTTACAAGTAGATTCAGTTGTCTGAAAAAACGCGTTTATTTCGGGCTGAAAAACACGTTTTGAAAAGTGTGATGTTACTGCCCCATAACTTACATGGGGTTGACCAAACTTGCAGAAACATGTTTATTTCTGCTGGAAAACACGTTTTGACACTTTCTGTACACTGGGGTTAAGGGCTGAGTGTGTGGGCTCTTCTGAGCCTTGCTATTACAAGGAGATTCAGTTGTCTGAAAAAACGCGTTTATTTCGGGCTGAAAAACACGTTTTGAAAAGTGTCTTGTTACTGCCCCATAACTTACATGGGGTTGACCAAACTTGCAGAAACATGTTTATTTCTGCTGAAAAACACGTTTTGACCCTTTCTGCACACTGGGGTTAAGGGCTGAGTGTGTGGGCTCTTCTGAGCCTTGCTATTACAAGGAGATTCAGTTGTCTGAAAAAACGCGTTTATTTCGGGCTGAAAAACACGTTTTGAAAAGTGTCTTGTTACTGCCCCATAACTTACATGGGGGTGACCAAACTTGCAGAAACATGTTTATTTCTGCTGAAAAACATGTTTGGACACTTTCTGTACACTGGGGTTAAGGGCTGAGTGTGTGGGCTCTTCTGAGCCTTACTATTACAAGGAGATTCAGTTGTCTGAAAAAACGCGTTTATTTCGGGCTGAAAAACACGTTTTGAAAAGTGTCTTGTTACTGCCCCATAACTTACATGGGGTTGACCAAACTTGCAGAAACATGTTTATTTCTGCTGAAAAACACGTTTTGACCCTTTCTGCACACTGGGGTTAAGGGCTGAGTGTGTGGGCACTTCTGAGCCTTGCTGTTACAAGTAGATTCAGTTGTCTGAAAAAACGCGTTTATTTCGGGCTGAAAAACACGTTTTGAAAAGTGTGATGTTACTGCCCCATAACTTACATGGGGTTGACCAAACTTGCAGAAACATGTTTATTTCTGCTGAAAAACACGTTTGGACACTTTCTGCACACTGGGGTTAAGAGCTGAGTGTGTGGGCTCTTCTGAGCCTAGCAGTTACACTGAGATTCTGCTGTCTGAAAAAACGCGTTTATTTCGGGCTGAAAAACACGTTTTGAAAAGTGTCTTGTTACTGCCCCATAACTTACATGGGGGTGACCAAACTTGCAGAAACATGTTTATTTCTGCTGAAAAACATGTTTGGACACTTTCTGTACACTGGGGTTAAGGGCTGAGTGTGTGGGCTCTTCTGAGCCTTGCTATTACAAGGAGATTCAGTTGTCTGAAAAAACGCGTTTATTTCGGGCTGAAAAACACGTTTTGAAAAGTGTGATGTTACTGCCCCATAACTTACATGGGGTTGACCAAACTTGCAGAAACATGTTTATTTCTGCTGGAAAACACGTTTTGACACTTTCTGTACACTGGGGTTAAGGGCTGAGTGTGTGGGCTCTTCTGAGCCTTGCTATTACAAGGAGATTCAGTTGTCTGAAAAAACGCGTTTATTTCGGGCTGAAAAACACGTTTTGAAAAGTGTCTTGTTACTGCCCCATATCTTACATGGGGGTGACCAAACTTGCAGAAACATGTTTATTTCTGCTGAAAAACACGTTTGGACACTTTCTGCACACTGGGGTTAAGAGCTGAGTGTGTGGGCTCTTCTGAGCCTACCAGTTACACTGAGATTCAGTTGTCTGAAAAAACGCGTTTATTTCGGGCTGAAAAACACGTTTTGAAAAGTGCCTTGTTACTGCCCCATAACTTACATGGGGGTGACCAAACTTGCAGAAACATGTTTATTTCTGCTGAAAAACACGTTTGGACACTTTCTGCACACTGGGGTTAAGACCTGAGTGTGTGAGCTCTTCTGAGCCTACCAGTTACACTGAGATTCTGCTGTATGAAAAAACGCGTTTATTTCGGGCTGAAAAACACGTTTTGAAAAGTGTCTTGTTACTGCCCCATAACTTACATGGGGTTGACCAAACTTGCAGAAACATGTTTATTTCTGCTGAAAAACACGTTTTGACCCTTTCTGCACACTGGGGTTAAGGGCTTAGTGTGTGGGCTCTTCTGAGCCTTGCTGTTACAAGTAGATTCAGTTGTCTGAAAAAACGCGTTTATTTCGGGCTGAAAAACACGTTTTGAAAAGGGTGATGTTACTGCCTCATAACTTACATGGGGTTGACCAAACTTGCAGAAACATGTTTATTTCTGCTGGAAAACACGTTTTGACACTTTCTGTACACTGGGGTTAAGGGCTGAGTGTGTGGGCTCTTCTGAGCCTTGCTATTACAAGGAGATTCAGTTGTCTGAAAAAACGCGTTTATTTCGGGCTGAAAAACACGTTTTGAAAAGTGTCTTGTTACTGCCCAATAACTTACATGGGGGTGACCAAACTTGCAGAAACATGTTTATTTCTGCTGGAAAACACGTTTTGACACTTTCTGTACACTGGGGTTAAGGGCTGAGTGTGTGGGCTCTTCTGAGCCTTGCTATTACAAGGAGATTCAGTTGTCTGAAAAAACGCGTTTATTTCGGGCTGAAAAACACGTTTTGAAAAGTGTCTTGTTACTGCCCCATAACTTACATGGGGTTGACCAAACTTGCAGAAACATGTTTATTTCTGCTGAAAAACACGTTTTGACCCTTTCTGCACACTGGGGTTAAGGGCTGAGTGTGTGGGCACTTCTGAGCCTTGCTGTTACAAGTAGATTCAGTTGTCTGAAAAAACGCGTTTATTTCGGGCTGAAAAACACGTTTTGAAAAGTGTGATGTTACTGCCCCATAACTTACATGGGGTTGACCAAACTTGCAGAAACATGTTTATTTCTGCTGGAAAACACGTTTTGACACTTTCTGTACACTGGGGTTAAGGGCTGAGTGTGTGGGCTCTTCTGAGCCTACCAGTTACACTGAGATTCAGTTGTCTGAAAAAACGCGTTTATTTCGGGCTGAAAAACACGTTTTGAAAAGTGTCTTGTTACTGCCCCATAACTTACATGGGGTTGACCAAACTTGCAGAAACATGTTTATTTCTGCTGAAAAACACGTTTTGACCCTTTCTGCACACTGGGGTTAAGGGCTGAGTGTGTGGGCACTTCTGAGCCTTGCTGTTACAAGTAGATTCAGTTGTCTGAAAAAACGCGTTTATTTCGGGCTGAAAAACACGTTTTGAAAAGGGTGATGTTACTGCCTCATAACTTACATGGGGTTGACCAAACTTGCAGAAACATGTTTATTTCTGCTGGAAAACACGTTTTGACACTTTCTGTACACTGGGGTTAAGGGCTGAGTGTGTGGGCTCTTCTGAGCCTTGCTATTACAAGGAGATTCAGTTGTCTGAAAAAACGCGTTTATTTCGGGCTGAAAAACACGTTTTGAAAAGTGTCTTGTTAATGCCCCATAACTTACATGGGGGTGACCAAACTTGCAGAAACATTTTTATTTCTGCTGAAAAACACGTTTGGACACTTTCTGCACACTGGGGTTAAGAGCTGAGTGTGTGGGCTCTTCTGAGCCTAGCAGTTACACTGAGATTCTGCTGTCTGAAAAAACGCGTTTATTTCGGGCTGAAAAACACGTTTTGAAAAGTGTCTTGTTACTGCCCCATAACTTACATGGGGTTGACCAAACTTGCAGAAACATGTTTATTTCTGCTGAAAAACACGTTTTGACCCTTTCTGCACACTGGGGTTAAGGGCTGAGTGTGTGGGCACTTCTGAGCCTTGCTGTTACAAGTAGATTCAGTTGTCTGAAAAAACGCGTTTATTTCGGGCTGAAAAACACGTTTTGAAAAGTGTGATGTTACTGCCCCATAACTTACATGGGGTTGACCAAACTTGCAGAAACGTGTTTATTTCTGCTGGAAAACACGTTTTGACACTTTCTGTACACTGGGGTTAAGGGCTGAGTGTGTGGGCTCTTCTGAGCCTTGCTATTACAAGGTGATTCAGTTGTCTGAAAAAACGCGTTTATTTCGGGCTGAAAAACACGTTTTGAAAAGTGTCTTGTTACTGCCCAATAACTTACATGGGGGTGACCAAACTTGCAGAAACATGTTTATTTCTGCTGGAAAACACGTTTTGACACTTTCTGTACACTGGGGTTAAGGGCTGAGTGTGTGGGCTCTTCTGAGCCTTGCTATTACAAGGAGATTCAGTTGTCTGAAAAAACGCGTTTATTTCGGGCTGAAAAACACGTTTTGAAAAGTGTCTTGTTACTGCCCCATAACTTACATGGGGTTGACCAAACTTGCAGAAACATGTTTATTTCTGCTGAAAAACACGTTTTGACCCTTTCTGCACACTGGGGTTAAGGGCTGAGTGTGTGGGCACTTCTGAGCCTTGCTGTTACAAGTAGATTCAGTTGTCTGAAAAAACGCGTTTATTTCGGGCTGAAAAACACGTTTTGAAAAGTGTGATGTTACTGCCCCATAACTTACATGGGGTTGACCAAACTTGCAGAAACATGTTTATTTCTGCTGGAAAACACGTTTTGACACTTTCTGTACACTGGGGTTAAGGGCTGAGTGTGTGGGCTCTTCTGAGCCTTGCTATTACAAGGAGATTCAGTTGTCTGAAAAAACGCGTTTATTTCGGGCTGAAAAACACGTTTTGAAAAGTGTCTTGTTACTGCCCCATATCTTACATGGGGGTGACCAAACTTGCAGAAACATGTTTATTTCTGCTGAAAAACACGTTTGGACACTTTCTGCACACTGGGGTTAAGAGCTGAGTGTGTGGGCTCTTCTGAGCCTACCAGTTACACTGAGATTCAGTTGTCTGAAAAAACGCGTTTATTTCGGGCTGAAAAACACGTTTTGAAAAGTGCCTTGTTACTGCCCCATAACTTACATGGGGGTGACCAAACTTGCAGAAACATGTTTATTTCTGCTGAAAAACACGTTTGGACACTTTCTGCACACTGGGGTTAAGACCTGAGTGTGTGAGCTCTTCTGAGCCTACCAGTTACACTGAGATTCTGCTGTATGAAAAAACGCGTTTATTTCGGGCTGAAAAACACGTTTTGAAAAGTGTCTTGTTACTGCCCCATAACTTACATGGGGTTGACCAAACTTGCAGAAACATGTTTATTTCTGCTGAAAAACACGTTTTGACCCTTTCTGCACACTGGGGTTAAGGGCTTAGTGTGTGGGCTCTTCTGAGCCTTGCTGTTACAAGTAGATTCAGTTGTCTGAAAAAACGCGTTTATTTCGGGCTGAAAAACACGTTTTGAAAAGGGTGATGTTACTGCCTCATAACTTACATGGGGTTGACCAAACTTGCAGAAACATGTTTATTTCTGCTGGAAAACACGTTTTGACACTTTCTGTACACTGGGGTTAAGGGCTGAGTGTGTGGGCTCTTCTGAGCCTTGCTATTACAAGGAGATTCAGTTGTCTGAAAAAACGCGTTTATTTCGGGCTGAAAAACACGTTTTGAAAAGTGTCTTGTTACTGCCCAATAACTTACATGGGGGTGACCAAACTTGCAGAAACATGTTTATTTCTGCTGGAAAACACGTTTTGACACTTTCTGTACACTGGGGTTAAGGGCTGAGTGTGTGGGCTCTTCTGAGCCTTGCTATTACAAGGAGATTCAGTTGTCTGAAAAAACGCGTTTATTTCGGGCTGAAAAACACGTTTTGAAAAGTGTCTTGTTACTGCCCCATAACTTACATGGGGTTGACCAAACTTGCAGAAACATGTTTATTTCTGCTGAAAAACACGTTTTGACCCTTTCTGCACACTGGGGTTAAGGGCTGAGTGTGTGGGCACTTCTGAGCCTTGCTGTTACAAGTAGATTCAGTTGTCTGAAAAAACGCGTTTATTTCGGGCTGAAAAACACGTTTTGAAAAGTGTGATGTTACTGCCCCATAACTTACATGGGGTTGACCAAACTTGCAGAAACATGTTTATTTCTGCTGGAAAACACGTTTTGACACTTTCTGTACACTGGGGTTAAGGGCTGAGTGTGTGAGCTCTTCTGAGCCTACCAGTTACACTGAGATTCTGCTGTATGAAAAAACGCGTTTATTTCGGGCTGAAAAACACGTTTTGAAAAGTGTCTTGTTACTGCCCCATAACTTACATGGGGTTGACCAAACTTGCAGAAACATGTTTATTTCTGCTGAAAAACACGTTTTGACCCTTTCTGCACACTGGGGTTAAGGGCTTAGTGTGTGGGCTCTTCTGAGCCTTGCTGTTACAAGTAGATTCAGTTGTCTGAAAAAACGCGTTTATTTCGGGCTGAAAAACACGTTTTGAAAAGGGTGATGTTACTGCCTCATAACTTACATGGGGTTGACCAAACTTGCAGAAACATGTTTATTTCTGCTGGAAAACACGTTTTGACACTTTCTGTACACTGGGGTTAAGGGCTGAGTGTGTGGGCTCTTCTGAGCCTTGCTATTACAAGGAGATTCAGTTGTCTGAAAAAACGCGTTTATTTCGGGCTGAAAAACACGTTTTGAAAAGTGTCTTGTTACTGCCCAATAACTTACATGGGGGTGACCAAACTTGCAGAAACATGTTTATTTCTGCTGGAAAACACGTTTTGACACTTTCTGTACACTGGGGTTAAGGGCTGAGTGTGTGGGCTCTTCTGAGCCTTGCTATTACAAGGAGATTCAGTTGTCTGAAAAAACGCGTTTATTTCGGGCTGAAAAACACGTTTTGAAAAGTGTCTTGTTACTGCCCCATAACTTACATGGGGTTGACCAAACTTGCAGAAACATGTTTATTTCTGCTGAAAAACACGTTTTGACCCTTTCTGCACACTGGGGTTAAGGGCTGAGTGTGTGGGCACTTCTGAGCCTTGCTGTTACAAGTAGATTCAGTTGTCTGAAAAAACGCGTTTATTTCGGGCTGAAAAACACGTTTTGAAAAGTGTGATGTTACTGCCCCATAACTTACATGGGGTTGACCAAACTTGCAGAAACATGTTTATTTCTGCTGGAAAACACGTTTTGACACTTTCTGTACACTGGGGTTAAGGGCTGAGTGTGTGGGCTCTTCTGAGCCTACCAGTTACACTGAGATTCAGTTGTCTGAAAAAACGCGTTTATTTCGGGCTGAAAAACACGTTTTGAAAAGTGTCTTGTTACTGCCCCATAACTTACATGGGGTTGACCAAACTTGCAGAAACATGTTTATTTCTGCTGAAAAACACGTTTTGACCCTTTCTGCACACTGGGGTTAAGGGCTGAGTGTGTGGGCACTTCTGAGCCTTGCTGTTACAAGTAGATTCAGTTGTCTGAAAAAACGCGTTTATTTCGGGCTGAAAAACACGTTTTGAAAAGGGTGATGTTACTGCCTCATAACTTACATGGGGTTGACCAAACTTGCAGAAACATGTTTATTTCTGCTGGAAAACACGTTTTGACACTTTCTGTACACTGGGGTTAAGGGCTGAGTGTGTGGGCTCTTCTGAGCCTTGCTATTACAAGGAGATTCAGTTGTCTGAAAAAACGCGTTTATTTCGGGCTGAAAAACACGTTTTGAAAAGTGTCTTGTTAATGCCCCATAACTTACATGGGGGTGACCAAACTTGCAGAAACATTTTTATTTCTGCTGAAAAACACGTTTGGACACTTTCTGCACACTGGGGTTAAGAGCTGAGTGTGTGGGCTCTTCTGAGCCTAGCAGTTACACTGAGATTCTGCTGTCTGAAAAAACGCGTTTATTTCGGGCTGAAAAACACGTTTTGAAAAGTGTCTTGTTACTGCCCCATAACTTACATGGGGTTGACCAAACTTGCAGAAACATGTTTATTTCTGCTGAAAAACACGTTTTGACCCTTTCTGCACACTGGGGTTAAGGGCTGAGTGTGTGGGCACTTCTGAGCCTTGCTGTTACAAGTAGATTCAGTTGTCTGAAAAAACGCGTTTATTTCGGGCTGAAAAACACGTTTTGAAAAGTGTGATGTTACTGCCCCATAACTTACATGGGGTTGACCAAACTTGCAGAAACATGTTTATTTCTGCTGGAAAACACGTTTTGACACTTTCTGTACACTGGGGTTAAGGGCTGAGTGTGTGGGCTCTTCTGAGCCTTGCTATTACAAGGAGATTCAGTTGTCTGAAAAAACGCGTTTATTTCGGGCTGAAAAACACGTTTTGAAAAGTGTCTTGTTACTGCCCCATAACTTACATGGGGGTGACCAAACTTGCAGAAACATGTTTATTTCTGCTGAAAAACATGTTTGGACACTTTCTGTACACTGGGGTTAAGGGCTGAGTGTGTGGGCTCTTCTGAGCCTTACTATTACAAGGAGATTCAGTTGTCTGAAAAAACGCGTTTATTTCGGGCTGAAAAACACGTTTTGAAAAGTGTCTTGTTACTGCCCCATAACTTACATGGGGGTGACCAAACTTGCAGAAACATGTTTATTTCTGCTGAAAAACACGTTTGGACACTTTCTGCACACTGGGGTTAAGAGCTGAGTGTGTGGGTTCTTCTGAGCCTAGCAGTTACACTGAGATTCTGCTGTCTGAAAAAACGCGTTTATTTCGGGCTGAAAAACACGTTTTGAAAAGTGTCTTGTTACTGCCCCATAACTTACATGGGGTTGACCAAACTTGCAGAAACATGTTTATTTCTGCTGAAAAACACGTTTTGACCCTTTCTGCACACTGGGGTTAAGGGCTGAGTGTGTGGGCACTTCTGAGCCTTGCTGTTACAAGTAGATTCAGTTGTCTGAAAAAACGCGTTTATTTCGGGCTGAAAAACACGTTTTGAAAAGTGTGATGTTACTGCCCCATAACTTACATGGGGTTGACCAAACTTGCAGAAACATGTTTATTTCTGCTGGAAAACACATTTTGACACTTTCTGTACACTGGGGTTAAGGGCTGAGTGTGTGGGCTCTTCTGAGCCTTGCTATTACAAGGAGATTCAGTTGTCTGAAAAAACGCGTTTATTTCGGGCTGAAAAACACGTTTTGAAAAGTGTCTTGTTACTGCCCCATAACTTACATGGGGTTGACCAAACTTGCAGAAACATGTTTACTTCTGCTGGAAAACACGTTTTGACACTTTCTGTACACTGGGGTTAAGGGCTGAGTGTGTGGGCTCTTCTGAGCCTTGCTATTACAAGGAGATTCAGTTGTCTGAAAAAACGCGTTTATTTCGGGCTGAAAAACACGTTTTGAAAAGTGTCTTGTTACTGCCCCATAACTTACATGGGGGTGACCAAACTTGCAGAAACATGTTTATTTCTGCTGAAAAACACGTTTGGACACTTTCTGCACACTGGGGTTAAGAGCTGAGTGTGTGGGCTCTTCTGAGCCTAGCAGTTACACTGAGATTCAGTTGTCTGAAAAAACGCGTTTATTTTGGGCTGAAAAACACGTTTTGAAAAGTGTCTTGTTACTGCCCCATAACTTACATGGGGTTGACCAAACTTGCAGAAACATGTTTATTTCTGCTGAAAAACACGTTTTGACCCTTTCTGCACACTGGGGTTAAGGGCTGAGTGTGTGGGCACTTCTGAGCCTTGCTGTTACAAGTAGATTCAGTTGTCTGAAAAAACGCGTTTATTTCGGGCTGAAAAACACGTTTTGAAAAGTGTGATGTTACTGCCCCATAACTTACATGGGGTTGACCAAACTTGCAGAAACATGTTTATTTCTGCTGGAAAACACGTTTTGACACTTTCTGTACACTGGGGTTAAGGGCTGAGTGTGTGGGCTCTTCTGAGCCTTGCTATTACAAGGAGATTCAGTTGTCTGAAAAAACGCGTTTATTTCGGGCTGAAAAACACGTTTTGAAAAGTGTCTTGTTACTGCCCCATAACTTACATGGGGTTGACCAAACTTGCAGAAACATGTTTATTTCTGCTGAAAAACACGTTTTGACCCTTTCTGCACACTGGGGTTAAGGGCTGAGTGTGTGGGCTCTTCTGAGCCTTGCTATTACAAGGAGATTCAGTTGTCTGAAAAAACGCGTTTATTTCGGGCTGAAAAACACGTTTTGAAAAGTGTCTTGTTACTGCCCCATAACTTACATGGGGGTGACCAAACTTGCAGAAACATGTTTATTTCTGCTGAAAAACATGTTTGGACACTTTCTGTACACTGGGGTTAAGGGCTGAGTGTGTGGGCTCTTCTGAGCCTTACTATTACAAGGAGATTCAGTTGTCTGAAAAAACGCGTTTATTTCGGGCTGAAAAACACGTTTTGAAAAGTGTGATGTTACTGCCCCATAACTTACATGGGGTTGACCAAACTTGCAGAAACATGTTTATTTCTGCTGAAAAACACGTTTGGACACTTTCTGCACACTGGGGTTAAGAGCTGAGTGTGTGGGCTCTTCTGAGCCTAGCAGTTACACTGAGATTCTGCTGTCTGAAAAAACGCGTTTATTTCGGGCTGAAAAACACGTTTTGAAAAGTGTCTTGTTACTGCCCCATAACTTACATGGGGGTGACCAAACTTGCAGAAACATGTTTATTTCTGCTGAAAAACATGTTTGGACACTTTCTGTACACTGGGGTTAAGGGCTGAGTGTGTGGGCTCTTCTGAGCCTTGCTATTACAAGGAGATTCAGTTGTCTGAAAAAACGCGTTTATTTCGGGCTGAAAAACACGTTTTGAAAAGTGTGATGTTACTGCCCCATAACTTACATGGGGTTGACCAAACTTGCAGAAACATGTTTATTTCTGCTGGAAAACACGTTTTGACACTTTCTGTACACTGGGGTTAAGGGCTGAGTGTGTGGGCTCTTCTGAGCCTTGCTATTACAAGGAGATTCAGTTGTCTGAAAAAACGCGTTTATTTCGGGCTGAAAAACACGTTTTGAAAAGTGTCTTGTTACTGCCCCATATCTTACATGGGGGTGACCAAACTTGCAGAAACATGTTTATTTCTGCTGAAAAACACGTTTGGACACTTTCTGCACACTGGGGTTAAGAGCTGAGTGTGTGGGCTCTTCTGAGCCTACCAGTTACACTGAGATTCAGTTGTCTGAAAAAACGCGTTTATTTCGGGCTGAAAAACACGTTTTGAAAAGTGCCTTGTTACTGCCCCATAACTTACATGGGGGTGACCAAACTTGCAGAAACATGTTTATTTCTGCTGAAAAACACGTTTGGACACTTTCTGCACACTGGGGTTAAGACCTGAGTGTGTGAGCTCTTCTGAGCCTACCAGTTACACTGAGATTCTGCTGTATGAAAAAACGCGTTTATTTCGGGCTGAAAAACACGTTTTGAAAAGTGTCTTGTTACTGCCCCATAACTTACATGGGGTTGACCAAACTTGCAGAAACATGTTTATTTCTGCTGAAAAACACGTTTTGACCCTTTCTGCACACTGGGGTTAAGGGCTTAGTGTGTGGGCTCTTCTGAGCCTTGCTATTACAAGGAGATTCAGTTGTCTGAAAAAACGCGTTTATTTCGGGCTGAAAAACACGTTTTGAAAAGTGTGATGTTACTGCCCCATAACTTACATGGGGTTGACCAAACTTGCAGAAACATGTTTATTTCTGCTGGAAAACACGTTTTGACACTTTCTGTACACTGGGGTTAAGGGCTGAGTGTGTGGGCTCTTCTGAGCCTTGCTATTACAAGGAGATTCAGTTGTCTGAAAAAACGCGTTTATTTCGGGCTGAAAAACACGTTTTGAAAAGTGTCTTGTTACTGCCCAATAACTTACATGGGGGTGACCAAACTTGCAGAAACATGTTTATTTCTGCTGGAAAACACGTTTTGACACTTTCTGTACACTGGGGTTAAGGGCTGAGTGTGTGGGCTCTTCTGAGCCTTGCTATTACAAGGAGATTCAGTTGTCTGAAAAAACGCGTTTATTTCGGGCTGAAAAACACGTTTTGAAAAGTGTCTTGTTACTGCCCCATAACTTACATGGGGTTGACCAAACTTGCAGAAACATGTTTATTTCTGCTGAAAAACACGTTTTGACCCTTTCTGCACACTGGGGTTAAGGGCTGAGTGTGTGGGCACTTCTGAGCCTTGCTGTTACAAGTAGATTCAGTTGTCTGAAAAAACGCGTTTATTTCGGGCTGAAAAACACGTTTTGAAAAGTGTGATGTTACTGCCCCATAACTTACATGGGGTTGACCAAACTTGCAGAAACATGTTTATTTCTGCTGGAAAACACGTTTTGACACTTTCTGTACACTGGGGTTAAGGGCTGAGTGTGTGGGCTCTTCTGAGCCTACCAGTTACACTGAGATTCAGTTGTCTGAAAAAACGCGTTTATTTCGGGCTGAAAAACACGTTTTGAAAAGTGTCTTGTTACTGCCCCATAACTTACATGGGGTTGACCAAACTTGCAGAAACATGTTTATTTCTGCTGAAAAACACGTTTTGACCCTTTCTGCACACTGGGGTTAAGGGCTGAGTGTGTGGGCACTTCTGAGCCTTGCTGTTACAAGTAGATTCAGTTGTCTGAAAAAACGCGTTTATTTCGGGCTGAAAAACACGTTTTGAAAAGGGTGATGTTACTGCCTCATAACTTACATGGGGTTGACCAAACTTGCAGAAACATGTTTATTTCTGCTGGAAAACACGTTTTGACACTTTCTGTACACTGGGGTTAAGGGCTGAGTGTGTGGGCTCTTCTGAGCCTTGCTATTACAAGGAGATTCAGTTGTCTGAAAAAACGCGTTTATTTCGGGCTGAAAAACACGTTTTGAAAAGTGTCTTGTTAATGCCCCATAACTTACATGGGGGTGACCAAACTTGCAGAAACATTTTTATTTCTGCTGAAAGACACGTTTGGACACTTTCTGCACACTGGGGTTAAGAGCTGAGTGTGTGGGCTCTTCTGAGCCTAGCAGTTACACTGAGATTCTGCTGTCTGAAAAAACGCGTTTATTTCGGGCTGAAAAACACGTTTTGAAAAGTGTCTTGTTACTGCCCCATAACTTACATGGGGTTGACCAAACTTGCAGAAACATGTTTATTTCTGCTGAAAAACACGTTTTGACCCTTTCTGCACACTGGGGTTAAGGGCTGAGTGTGTGGGCACTTCTGAGCCTTGCTGTTACAAGTAGATTCAGTTGTCTGAAAAAACGCGTTTATTTCGGGCTGAAAAACACGTTTTGAAAAGTGTGATGTTACTGCCCCATAACTTACATGGGGTTGACCAAACTTGCAGAAACATGTTTATTTCTGCTGGAAAACACGTTTTGACACTTTCTGTACACTGGGGTTAAGGGCTGAGTGTGTGGGCTCTTCTGAGCCTTGCTATTACAAGGAGATTCAGTTGTCTGAAAAAACGCGTTTATTTCGGGCTGAAAAACACGTTTTGAAAAGTGTCTTGTTACTGCCCCATAACTTACATGGGGGTGACCAAACTTGCAGAAACATGTTTATTTCTGCTGAAAAACACGTTTGGACACTTTCTGCACACTGGGGTTAAGAGCTGAGTGTGTGGGTTCTTCTGAGCCTAGCAGTTACACTGAGATTCTGCTGTCTGAAAAAACGCGTTTATTTCGGGCTGAAAAACACGTTTTGAAAAGTGTCTTGTTACTGCCCCATAACTTACATGGGGTTGACCAAACTTGCAGAAACATGTTTATTTCTGCTGAAAAACACGTTTTGACCCTTTCTGCACACTGGGGTTAAGGGCTGAGTGTGTGGGTTCTTCTGAGCCTAGCAGTTACACTGAGATTCTGCTGTCTGAAAAAACGCGTTTATTTCGGGCTGAAAAACACGTTTTGAAAAGTGTCTTGTTACTGCCCCATAACTTACATGGGGTTGACCAAACTTGCAGAAACATGTTTATTTCTGCTGAAAAACACGTTTTGACCCTTTCTGCACACTGGGGTTAAGGGCTGAGTGTGTGGGCACTTCTGAGCCTTGCTGTTACAAGTAGATTCAGTTGTCTGAAAAAACGCGTTTATTTCGGGCTGAAAAACACGTTTTGAAAAGTGTGATGTTACTGCCCCATAACTTACATGGGGTTGACCAAACTTGCAGAAACATGTTTATTTCTGCTGGAAAACACGTTTTGACACTTTCTGTACACTGGGGTTAAGGGCTGAGTGTGTGGGCTCTTCTGAGCCTTGCTATTACAAGGAGATTCAGTTGTCTGAAAAAACGCGTTTATTTCGGGCTGAAAAACACGTTTTGAAAAGTGTCTTGTTACTGCCCCATAACTTACATGGGGGTGACCAAACTTGCAGAAACATGTTTATTTCTGCTGAAAAACACGTTTGGACACTTTCTGCACACTGGGGTTAAGAGCTGAGTGTGTGGGCTCTTCTGAGCCTAGCAGTTACACTGAGATTCTGCTGTCTGAAAAAACGCGTTTATTTCGGGCTGAAAAACACGTTTTGAAAAGTGTCTTGTTACTGCCCCATAACTTACATGGGGTTGACCAAACTTGCAGAAACATGTTTATTTCTGCTGAAAAACACGTTTTGACCCTTTCTGCACACTGGGGTTAAGGGCTGAGTGTGTGGGCACTTCTGAGCCTTGCTGTTACAAGTAGATTCAGTTGTCTGAAAAAACGCGTTTATTTCGGGCTGAAAAACACGTTTTGAAAAGTGTGATGTTACTGCCCCATAACTTACATGGGGTTGACCAAACTTGCAGAAACATGTTTATTTCTGCTGGAAAACACGTTTTGACACTTTCTGTACACTGGGGTTAAGGGCTGAGTGTGTGGGCTCTTCTGAGCCTTGCTATTACAAGGAGATTCAGTTGTCTGAAAAAACGCGTTTATTTCGGGCTGAAAAACACGTTTTGAAAAGTGTCTTGTTACTGCCCCATAACTTACATGGGGGTGACCAAACTTGCAGAAACATGTTTATTTCTGCTGAAAAACATGTTTGGACACTTTCTGTACACTGGGGTTAAGGGCTGAGTGTGTGGGCTCTTCTGAGCCTTACTATTACAAGGAGATTCAGTTGTCTGAAAAAACGCGTTTATTTCGGGCTGAAAAACACGTTTTGAAAAGTGTCTTGTTACTGCCCCATAACTTACATGGGGGTGACCAAACTTGCAGAAACATGTTTATTTCTGCTGAAAAACACGTTTGGACACTTTCTGCACACTGGGGTTAAGAGCTGAGTGTGTGGGTTCTTCTGAGCCTAGCAGTTACACTGAGATTCTGCTGTCTGAAAAAACGCGTTTATTTCGGGCTAAAAAACACGTTTTGAAAAGTGTCTTGTTACTGCCCCATAACTTACATGGGGTTGACCAAACTTGCAGAAACATGTTTATTTCTGCTGAAAAACACGTTTTGACCCTTTCTGCACACTGGGGTTAAGGGCTGAGTGTGTGGGCACTTCTGAGCCTTGCTGTTACAAGTAGATTCAGTTGTCTGAAAAAACGCGTTTATTTCGGGCTGAAAAACACGTTTTGAAAAGTGTGATGTTACTGCCCCATAACTTACATGGGGTTGACCAAACTTGCAGAAACATGTTTATTTCTGCTGGAAAACACATTTTGACACTTTCTGTACACTGGGGTTAAGGGCTGAGTGTGTGGGCTCTTCTGAGCCTTGCTATTACAAGGAGATTCAGTTGTCTGAAAAAACGCGTTTATTTCGGGCTGAAAAACACGTTTTGAAAAGTGTCTTGTTACTGCCCCATAACTTACATGGGGTTGACCAAACTTGCAGAAACATGTTTACTTCTGCTGGAAAACACGTTTTGACACTTTCTGTACACTGGGGTTAAGGGCTGAGTGTGTGGGCTCTTCTGAGCCTTGCTATTACAAGGAGATTCAGTTGTCTGAAAAAACGCGTTTATTTCGGGCTGAAAAACACGTTTTGAAAAGTGTCTTGTTACTGCCCCATAACTTACATGGGGGTGACCAAACTTGCAGAAACATGTTTATTTCTGCTGAAAAACACGTTTGGACACTTTCTGCACACTGGGGTTAAGAGCTGAGTGTGTGGGCTCTTCTGAGCCTAGCAGTTACACTGAGATTCAGTTGTCTGAAAAAACGCGTTTATTTTGGGCTGAAAAACACGTTTTGAAAAGTGTCTTGTTACTGCCCCATAACTTACATGGGGTTGACCAAACTTGCAGAAACATGTTTATTTCTGCTGAAAAACACGTTTTGACCCTTTCTGCACACTGGGGTTAAGGGCTGAGTGTGTGGGCACTTCTGAGCCTTGCTGTTACAAGTAGATTCAGTTGTCTGAAAAAACGCGTTTATTTCGGGCTGAAAAACACGTTTTGAAAAGTGTGATGTTACTGCCCCATAACTTACATGGGGTTGACCAAACTTGCAGAAACATGTTTATTTCTGCTGGAAAACACGTTTTGACACTTTCTGTACACTGGGGTTAAGGGCTGAGTGTGTGGGCTCTTCTGAGCCTTGCTATTACAAGGAGATTCAGTTGTCTGAAAAAACGCGTTTATTTCGGGCTGAAAAACACGTTTTGAAAAGTGTCTTGTTACTGCCCCATAACTTACATGGGGTTGACCAAACTTGCAGAAACATGTTTATTTCTGCTGAAAAACACGTTTTGACCCTTTCTGCACACTGGGGTTAAGGGCTGAGTGTGTGGGCTCTTCTGAGCCTTGCTATTACAAGGAGATTCAGTTGTCTGAAAAAACGCGTTTATTTCGGGCTGAAAAACACGTTTTGAAAAGTGTCTTGTTACTGCCCCATAACTTACATGGGGGTGACCAAACTTGCAGAAACATGTTTATTTCTGCTGAAAAACATGTTTGGACACTTTCTGTACACTGGGGTTAAGGGCTGAGTGTGTGGGCTCTTCTGAGCCTTACTATTACAAGGAGATTCAGTTGTCTGAAAAAACGCGTTTATTTCGGGCTGAAAAACACGTTTTGAAAAGTGTGATGTTACTGCCCCATAACTTACATGGGGTTGACCAAACTTGCAGAAACATGTTTATTTCTGCTGAAAAACACGTTTGGACACTTTCTGCACACTGGGGTTAAGAGCTGAGTGTGTGGGCTCTTCTGAGCCTAGCAGTTACACTGAGATTCTGCTGTCTGAAAAAACGCGTTTATTTCGGGCTGAAAAACACGTTTTGAAAAGTGTCTTGTTACTGCCCCATAACTTACATGGGGGTGACCAAACTTGCAGAAACATGTTTATTTCTGCTGAAAAACATGTTTGGACACTTTCTGTACACTGGGGTTAAGGGCTGAGTGTGTGGGCTCTTCTGAGCCTTGCTATTACAAGGAGATTCAGTTGTCTGAAAAAACGCGTTTATTTCGGGCTGAAAAACACGTTTTGAAAAGTGTGATGTTACTGCCCCATAACTTACATGGGGTTGACCAAACTTGCAGAAACATGTTTATTTCTGCTGGAAAACACGTTTTGACACTTTCTGTACACTGGGGTTAAGGGCTGAGTGTGTGGGCTCTTCTGAGCCTTGCTATTACAAGGAGATTCAGTTGTCTGAAAAAACGCGTTTATTTCGGGCTGAAAAACACGTTTTGAAAAGTGTCTTGTTACTGCCCCATATCTTACATGGGGGTGACCAAACTTGCAGAAACATGTTTATTTCTGCTGAAAAACACGTTTGGACACTTTCTGCACACTGGGGTTAAGAGCTGAGTGTGTGGGCTCTTCTGAGCCTACCAGTTACACTGAGATTCAGTTGTCTGAAAAAACGCGTTTATTTCGGGCTGAAAAACACGTTTTGAAAAGTGCCTTGTTACTGCCCCATAACTTACATGGGGGTGACCAAACTTGCAGAAACATGTTTATTTCTGCTGAAAAACACGTTTGGACACTTTCTGCACACTGGGGTTAAGACCTGAGTGTGTGAGCTCTTCTGAGCCTACCAGTTACACTGAGATTCTGCTGTATGAAAAAACGCGTTTATTTCGGGCTGAAAAACACGTTTTGAAAAGTGTCTTGTTACTGCCCCATAACTTACATGGGGTTGACCAAACTTGCAGAAACATGTTTATTTCTGCTGAAAAACACGTTTTGACCCTTTCTGCACACTGGGGTTAAGGGCTTAGTGTGTGGGCTCTTCTGAGCCTTGCTGTTACAAGTAGATTCAGTTGTCTGAAAAAACGCGTTTATTTCGGGCTGAAAAACACGTTTTGAAAAGGGTGATGTTACTGCCTCATAACTTACATGGGGTTGACCAAACTTGCAGAAACATGTTTATTTCTGCTGGAAAACACGTTTTGACACTTTCTGTACACTGGGGTTAAGGGCTGAGTGTGTGGGCTCTTCTGAGCCTTGCTATTACAAGGAGATTCAGTTGTCTGAAAAAACGCGTTTATTTCGGGCTGAAAAACACGTTTTGAAAAGTGTCTTGTTACTGCCCAATAACTTACATGGGGGTGACCAAACTTGCAGAAACATGTTTATTTCTGCTGGAAAACACGTTTTGACACTTTCTGTACACTGGGGTTAAGGGCTGAGTGTGTGGGCTCTTCTGAGCCTTGCTATTACAAGGAGATTCAGTTGTCTGAAAAAACGCGTTTATTTCGGGCTGAAAAACACGTTTTGAAAAGTGTCTTGTTACTGCCCCATAACTTACATGGGGTTGACCAAACTTGCAGAAACATGTTTATTTCTGCTGAAAAACACGTTTTGACCCTTTCTGCACACTGGGGTTAAGGGCTGAGTGTGTGGGCACTTCTGAGCCTTGCTGTTACAAGTAGATTCAGTTGTCTGAAAAAACGCGTTTATTTCGGGCTGAAAAACACGTTTTGAAAAGTGTGATGTTACTGCCCCATAACTTACATGGGGTTGACCAAACTTGCAGAAACATGTTTATTTCTGCTGGAAAACACGTTTTGACACTTTCTGTACACTGGGGTTAAGGGCTGAGTGTGTGGGCTCTTCTGAGCCTACCAGTTACACTGAGATTCAGTTGTCTGAAAAAACGCGTTTATTTCGGGCTGAAAAACACGTTTTGAAAAGTGTCTTGTTACTGCCCCATAACTTACATGGGGTTGACCAAACTTGCAGAAACATGTTTATTTCTGCTGAAAAACACGTTTTGACCCTTTCTGCACACTGGGGTTAAGGGCTGAGTGTGTGGGCACTTCTGAGCCTTGCTGTTACAAGTAGATTCAGTTGTCTGAAAAAACGCGTTTATTTCGGGCTGAAAAACACGTTTTGAAAAGGGTGATGTTACTGCCTCATAACTTACATGGGGTTGACCAAACTTGCAGAAACATGTTTATTTCTGCTGGAAAACACGTTTTGACACTTTCTGTACACTGGGGTTAAGGGCTGAGTGTGTGGGCTCTTCTGAGCCTTGCTATTACAAGGAGATTCAGTTGTCTGAAAAAACGCGTTTATTTCGGGCTGAAAAACACGTTTTGAAAAGTGTCTTGTTAATGCCCCATAACTTACATGGGGGTGACCAAACTTGCAGAAACATTTTTATTTCTGCTGAAAGACACGTTTGGACACTTTCTGCACACTGGGGTTAAGAGCTGAGTGTGTGGGCTCTTCTGAGCCTAGCAGTTACACTGAGATTCTGCTGTCTGAAAAAACGCGTTTATTTCGGGCTGAAAAACACGTTTTGAAAAGTGTCTTGTTACTGCCCCATAACTTACATGGGGTTGACCAAACTTGCAGAAACATGTTTATTTCTGCTGAAAAACACGTTTTGACCCTTTCTGCACACTGGGGTTAAGGGCTGAGTGTGTGGGCACTTCTGAGCCTTGCTGTTACAAGTAGATTCAGTTGTCTGAAAAAACGCGTTTATTTCGGGCTGAAAAACACGTTTTGAAAAGTGTGATGTTACTGCCCCATAACTTACATGGGGTTGACCAAACTTGCAGAAACATGTTTATTTCTGCTGGAAAACACGTTTTGACACTTTCTGTACACTGGGGTTAAGGGCTGAGTGTGTGGGCTCTTCTGAGCCTTGCTATTACAAGGAGATTCAGTTGTCTGAAAAAACGCGTTTATTTCGGGCTGAAAAACACGTTTTGAAAAGTGTCTTGTTACTGCCCCATAACTTACATGGGGGTGACCAAACTTGCAGAAACATGTTTATTTCTGCTGAAAAACATGTTTGGACACTTTCTGTACACTGGGGTTAAGGGCTGAGTGTGTGGGCTCTTCTGAGCCTTACTATTACAAGGAGATTCAGTTGTCTGAAAAAACGCGTTTATTTCGGGCTGAAAAACACGTTTTGAAAAGTGTCTTGTTACTGCCCCATAACTTACATGGGGGTGACCAAACTTGCAGAAACATGTTTATTTCTGCTGAAAAACACGTTTGGACACTTTCTGCACACTGGGGTTAAGAGCTGAGTGTGTGGGTTCTTCTGAGCCTAGCAGTTACACTGAGATTCTGCTGTCTGAAAAAACGCGTTTATTTCGGGCTGAAAAACACGTTTTGAAAAGTGTCTTGTTACTGCCCCATAACTTACATGGGGTTGACCAAACTTGCAGAAACATGTTTATTTCTGCTGAAAAACACGTTTTGACCCTTTCTGCACACTGGGGTTAAGGGCTGAGTGTGTGGGCACTTCTGAGCCTTGCTGTTACAAGTAGATTCAGTTGTCTGAAAAAACGCGTTTATTTCGGGCTGAAAAACACGTTTTGAAAAGTGTGATGTTACTGCCCCATAACTTACATAGGGTTGACCAAACTTGCAGAAACATGTTTATTTCTGCTGGAAAACACGTTTTGACACTTTCTGTACACTGGGGTTAAGGGCTGAGTGTGTGGGCTCTTCTGAGCCTTGCTATTACAAGGAGATTCAGTTGTCTGAAAAAACGCGTTTATTTCGGGCTGAAAAACACGTTTTGAAAAGTGTCTTGTTACTGCCCCATAACTTACATGGGGGTGACCAAACTTGCAGAAACATGTTTATTTCTGCTGAAAAACACGTTTGGACACTTTCTGCACACTGGGGTTAAGAGCTGAGTGTGTGGGCTCTTCTGAGCCTAGCAGTTACACTGAGATTCTGCTGTCTGAAAAAACGCGTTTATTTCGGGCTGAAAAACACGTTTTGAAAAGTGTCTTGTTACTGCCCCATAACTTACATGGGGTTGACCAAACTTGCAGAAACATGTTTATTTCTGCTGAAAAACACGTTTTGACCCTTTCTGCACACTGGGGTTAAGGGCTGAGTGTGTGGGCACTTCTGAGCCTTGCTGTTACAAGTAGATTCAGTTGTCTGAAAAAACGCGTTTATTTCGGGCTGAAAAACACGTTTTGAAAAGTGTCTTGTTACTGCCCCATAACTTACATGGGGTTGACCAAACTTGCAGAAACATGTTTATTTCTGCTGAAAAACACGTTTTGACCCTTTCTGCACACTGGGGTTAAGGGCTGAGTGTGTGGGCACTTCTGAGCCTTGCTGTTACAAGTAGATTCAGTTGTCTGAAAAAACGCGTTTATTTCGGGCTGAAAAACACGTTTTGAAAAGTGTCTTGTTACTGCCCCATAACTTACATGGGGGTGACCAAACTTGCAGAAACATGTTTATTTCTGCTGAAAAACACGTTTGGACACTTTCTGCACACTGGGGTTAAGAGCTGAGTGTGTGGGCTCTTCTGAGCCTAGCAGTTACACTGAGATTCTGCTGTCTGAAAAAACGCGTTTATTTCGGGCTGAAAAACACGTTTTGAAAAGTGTGATGTTACTGCCCCATTACTTACATGGGGGTGACCAAACTTGCAGAAACATGTTTATTTCTGCTGAAAAACACGTTTGGACACTTTCTGCACACTGGGGTTAAGAGCTGAGTGTGTGGGCTCTTCTGAGCCTAGCAGTTACACTGAGATTCTGCTGTCTGAAAAAACGCGTTTATTTCGGGCTGAAAAACACGTTTTGAAAAGTGTCTTGTTACTGCCCCATAACTTACATGGGGTTGACCAAACTTGCAGAAACATGTTTATTTCTGCTGAAAAACACGTTTTGACCCTTTCTGCACACTGGGGTTAAGGGCTGAGTGTGTGGGCACTTCTGAGCCTTGCTGTTACAAGTAGATTCAGTTGTCTGAAAAAACGCGTTTATTTCGGGCTGAAAAACACGTTTTGAAAAGTGTGATGTTACTGCCCCATAACTTACATGGGGTTGACCAAACTTGCAGAAACATGTTTATTTCTGCTGGAAAACACGTTTTGACACTTTCTGTACACTGGGGTTAAGGGCTGAGTGTGTGGGCTCTTCTGAGCCTTGCTATTACAAGGAGATTCAGTTGTCTGAAAAAACGCGTTTATTTCGGGCTGAAAAACACGTTTTGAAAAGTGTCTTGTTACTGCCCCATAACTTACATGGGGTTGACCAAACTTGCAGAAACATGTTTATTTCTGCTGGAAAACACGTTTTGACACTTTCTGTACACTGGGGTTAAGGGCTGAGTGTGTGGGCTCTTCTGAGCCTTGCTATTACAAGGAGATTCAGTTGCCTGAAAAAACGCGTTTATTTCGGGCTGACAAACACGTTTTGAAAAGTGTCTTGTTACTGCCCCATAACTTACATGGGGGTGACCAAACTTGCAGAAACATGTTTATTTCTGCTGAAAAACACGTTTGGACACTTTCTGCACACTGGGGTTAAGAGCTGAGTGTGTGGGCTCTTCTGAGCCTAGCAGTTACACTGAGATTCTGCTGTCTTAAAAAACGCGTTTATTTCGGGCTGAAAAACACGTTTTGAAAAGTGTCTTGTTACTGCCCCATAACTTACATGGGGTTGACCAAACTTGCAGAAACATGTTTATTTCTGCTGAAAAACACGTTTTGACCCTTTCTGCACACTGGGGTTAAGGGCTGAGTGTGTGGGCACTTCTGAGCCTTGCTGTTACAAGTAGATTCAGTTGTCTGAAAAAACGCGTTTATTTCGGGCTGAAAAACACGTTTTGAAAAGTGTCTTGTTACTGCCCCATAACTTACATGGGGTTGACCAAACTTGCAGAAACATGTTTATTTCTGCTGGAAAACACGTTTTGACACTTTCTGTACACTGGGGTTAAGGGCTGAGTGTGTGGGCTCTTCTGAGCCTTGCTATTACAAGGAGATTCAGTTGTCTGAAAAAACGCGTTTATTTCGGGCTGAAAAACACGTTTTGAAAAGTGTGATGTTACTGCCCCATAACTTACATGGGGATGACCAAACTTGCAGAAACATGTTTATTTCTGCTGGAAAACACGTTTTGACACTTTCTGTACACTGGGGTTAAGGGCTGAGTGTGTGGGCTCTTCTGAGCCTTGCTATTACAAGGAGATTCAGTTGTCTGAAAAAACGCGTTTATTTCGGGCTGAAAAACACGTTTTGAAAAGTGTCTTGTTACTGCCCCATAACTTACAAGGGGTTGACCAAACTTGCAGAAACATGTTTATTTCTGCTGAAAAACACGTTTTGACCCTTTCTGCACACTGGGGTTAAGGGCTGAGTGTGTGGGCACTTCTGAGCCTTGCTGTTACAAGTAGATTCAGTTGTCTGAAAAAACGCGTTTATTTCGGGCTGAAAAACACGTTTTGAAAAGTGTGATGTTACTGCCCCATAACTTACATGGGGTTGACCAAACTTGCAGAAACATGTTTATTTCTGCTGGAAAACACGTTTTGACACTTTCTGTACACTGGGGTTAAGGGCTGAGTGTGTGGGCTCTTCTGAGCCTTGCTATTACAAGGAGATTAAGTTGTCTGAAAAAATGCGTTTATTTCGGGCTGAAAAACACGTTTTGAAAAGTGTCTTGTTACTGCCCCATAACTTACATGGGGGTGACCAAACTTGCAGAAACATGTTTATTTCTGCTGAAAAACACGTTTGGACACTTTCTGCACACTGGGGTTAAGAGCTGAGTGTGTGGGCTCTTCTGAGCCTAGCAGTTACACTGAGATGCTGCTGTCTGAAAAAACGCGTTTATTTCGGGCTGAAAAACACGTTTTGAAAAGTGTCTTGTTACTGCCCCATAACTTACATGGGGTTGACCAAACTTGCAGAAACATGTTTATTTCTGCTGAAAAACACGTTTTGACCCTTTCTGCACACTGGGGTTAAGGGCTGAGTGTGTGGGCACTTCTGAGCCTTGCTGTTACAAGTAGATTCAGTTGTCTGAAAAAACGCGTTTATTTCGGGCTGAAAAACACGTTCTGAAAAGTGTGATGTTACTGCCCCATAACTTACATGGGGTTGACCAAACTTGCAGAAACATGTTTATTTCTGCTGGAAAACACGTTTTGACACTTTCTGTACACTGGGGTTAAGGGCTGAGTGTGTGGGCTCTTCTGAGCCTACCAGTTACACTGAGATTCAGTTGTCTGAAAAAACGCGTTTATTTCGGGCTGAAAAACACGTTTTGAAAAGTGTCTTGTTACTGCCCCATAACTTACATGGGGTTGACCAAACTTGCAGAAACATGTTTATTTCTGCTGAAAAACACGTTTTGACCCTTTCTGCACACTGGGGTTAAGGGCTGAGTGTGTGGGCACTTCTGAGCCTTGCTGTTACAAGTAGATTCAGTTGTCTGAAAAAACGCGTTTATTTCGGGCTGAAAAACACGTTTTGAAAAGTGTGATGTTACTGCCTCATAACTTACATGGGGTTGACCAAACTTGCAGAAACATGTTTATTTCTGCTGGAAAACACGTTTTTACACTTTCTGTACACTGGGGTTAAGGGCTGAGTGTGTGGGCTCTTCTGAGCCTAGCAGTTACACTGAGATTCAGTTGTCTGAAAAAACGCGTTTATTTCGGGCTGAAAAACACGTTTTGAAAAGTGTCTTGTTACTGCCCCATAACTTACATGGGGTTGACCAAACTTGCAGAAACATGTTTATTTCTGCTGAAAAACACGTTTTGACCCTTTCTGCACACTGGGGTTAAGGGCTGAGTGGGTGGGCACTTCTGAGCCTTGCTGTTACAAGTAGATTCAGTTGTCTGAAAAAACGCGTTTATTTCGGGCTGAAAAACACGTTTTGAAAAGTGTGATGTTACTGCCCCATAACTTACATGGGGTTGACCAAACTTGCAGAAACATGTTTATTTCTGCTGGAAAACACGTTTTGACACTTTCTGTACACTGGGGTTAAGGGCTGAGTGTGTGGGCTCTTCTGAGCCTTGCTATTACAAGGAGATTCAGTTGTCTGAAAAAACGCGTTTATTTCGGGATGAAAAACACGTTTTGAAAAGTGTCTTGTTACTGCCCCATAACTTACATGGGGTTGACCAAACTTGCAGAAACATGTTTATTTCTGCTGAAAAACACGTTTTGACCCTTTCTGCACACTGGGGTTAAGGGCTGAGTGTGTGGGCTCTTCTGAGCCTTACTATTACAAGGAGATTCAGTTGTCTGAAAAAACGCGTTTATTTCGGGCTGAAAAACACGTTTTGAAAAGTGTCTTGTTACTGCCCCATAACTTACATGGGGTTGACCAAACTTGCAGAAACATGTTTATTTCTGCTGGAAAACACATTTTGACACTTTCTGTACACTGGGGTTAAGGGCTGAGTGTGTGGGCTCTTCTGAGCCTTGCTATTACAAGGAGATTCAGTTGTCTGAAAAAACGCGTTTATTTCGGGCTGAAAAACACGTTTTGAAAAGTGTCTTGTTACTGCCCCATAACTTACATGGGGTTGACCAAACTTGCAGAAACATGTTTATTTCTGCTGGAAAACACGTTTTGACACTTTCTGTACACTGGGGTTAAGGGCTGAGTGTGTGGGCTCTTCTGAGCCTTGCTATTACAAGGAGATTCAGTTGTCTGAAAAAACGCGTTTATTTCGGGCTGAAAAACACGTTTTGAAAAGTGTCTTGTTACTGCCTCATAACTTACATGGGGTTGACCAAACTTGCAGAAACATGTTTATTTCTGCTGAAAAACACGTTTTGACCCTTTCTGCACACTGGGGTTAAGGGCTGAGTGTGTGGGCACTTCTGAGCCTTGCTGTTACAAGTAGATTCAGTTGTCTGAAAAAACGCGTTTATTTCGGGCTGAAAAACACGTTTTGAAAAGTGTGATGTTACTGCCTCATAACTTACATGGGGTTGACCAAACTTGCAGAAACATGTTTATTTCTGCTGGAAAACACGTTTTTACACTTTCTGTACACTGGGGTTAAGGGCTGAGTGTGTGGGCTCTTCTGAGCCTAGCAGTTACACTGAGATTCAGTTGTCTGAAAAAACGCGTTTATTTCGGGCTGAAAAACACGTTTTGAAAAGTGTCTTGTTACTGCCCCATAACTTACATGGGGTTGACCAAACTTGCAGAAACATGTTTATTTCTGCTGAAAAACACGTTTTGACCCTTTCTGCACACTGGGGTTAAGGGCTGAGTGGGTGGGCACTTCTGAGCCTTGCTGTTACAAGTAGATTCAGTTGTCTGAAAAAACGCGTTTATTTCGGGCTGAAAAACACGTTTTGAAAAGTGTGATGTTACTGCCCCATAACTTACATGGGGTTGACCAAACTTGCAGAAACATGTTTATTTCTGCTGGAAAACACGTTTTGACACTTTCTGTACACTGGGGTTAAGGGCTGAGTGTGTGGGCTCTTCTGAGCCTTGCTATTACAAGGAGATTCAGTTGTCTGAAAAAACGCGTTTATTTCGGGATGAAAAACACGTTTTGAAAAGTGTCTTGTTACTGCCCCATAACTTACATGGGGTTGACCAAACTTGCAGAAACATGTTTATTTCTGCTGAAAAACACGTTTTGACCCTTTCTGCACACTGGGGTTAAGGGCTGAGTGTGTGGGCACTTCTGAGCCTTGCTGTTACAAGTAGATTCAGTTGTCTGAAAAAACGCGTTTATTTCGGGCTGAAAAACACGTTTTGAAAAGTGTGATGTTACTGCCCCATAACTTACATGGGGTTGACCAAACTTGCAGAAACATGTTTATTTCTGCTGGAAAACACGTTTTGACACTTTCTGTACACTGGGGTTAAGGGCTGAGTGTGTGGGCTCTTCTGAGCCTTGCTATTACAAGGAGATTCAGTTGTCTGAAAAAACGCGTTTATTTCGGGCTGAAAAACACGTTTTGAAAAGTGTCTTGTTACTGCCCCATAACTTACATGGGGGTGACCAAACTTGCAGAAACATGTTTATTTCTGCTGAAAAACATGTTTGGACACTTTCTGTACACTGGGGTTAAGGGCTGAGTGTGTGGGCTCTTCTGAGCCTTACTATTACAAGGAGATTCAGTTGTCTGAAAAAACGCGTTTATTTCGGGCTGAAAAACACGTTTTGAAAAGTGTCTTGTTACTGCCCCATAACTTACATGGGGTTGACCAAACTTGCAGAAACATGTTTATTTCTGCTGGAAAACACATTTTGACACTTTCTGTACACTGGGGTTAAGGGCTGAGTGTGTGGGCTCTTCTGAGCCTTGCTATTACAAGGAGATTCAGTTGTCTGAAAAAACGCGTTTATTTCGGGCTGAAAAACACGTTTTGAAAAGTGTCTTGTTACTGCCCCATAACTTACATGGGGTTGACCAAACTTGCAGAAACATGTTTATTTCTGCTGGAAAACACGTTTTGACACTTTCTGTACACTGGGGTTAAGGGCTGAGTGTGTGGGCTCTTCTGAGCCTTGCTATTACAAGGAGATTCAGTTGTCTGAAAAAACGCGTTTATTTCGGGCTGAAAAACACGTTTTGAAAAGTGTCTTGTTACTGCCCCATAACTTACATGGGGTTGACCAAACTTGCAGAAACATGTTTATTTCTGCTGAAAAACACGTTTTGACCCTTTCTGCACACTGGGGTTAAGGGCTGAGTGTGTGGGCACTTCTGAGCCTTGCTGTTACAAGTAGATTCAGTTGTCTGAAAAAACGCGTTTATTTCGGGCTGAAAAACACGTTTTGAAAAGTGTGATGTTACTGCCCCATAACTTACATGGGGTTGACCAAACTTGCAGAAACATGTTTATTTCTGCTGGAAAACACGTTTTGACACTTTCTGTACACTGGGGTTAAGGGCTGAGTGTGTGGGCTCTTCTGAGCCTTTCTATTACAAGGAGATTCAGTTGTCTGAAAAAACGCGTTTATTTCGGGCTGAAAAACACGTTTTGAAAAGTGTCTTGTTACTGCCCCATATCTTACATGGGGGTGACCAAACTTGCAGAAACATGTTTATTTCTGCTGAAAAACACGTTTGGACACTTTCTGCACACTGGGGTTAAGAGCTGAGTGTGTGGGCTCTTCTGAGCCTACCAGTTACACTGAGATTCAGTTGTCTGAAAAAACGCGTTTATTTCGGGCTGAAAAACACGTTTTGAAAAGTGCCTTGTTACTGCCCCATAACTTACATGGGGGTGACCAAACTTGCAGAAACATGTTTATTTCTGCTGAAAAACACGTTTGGACACTTTCTGCACACTGGGGTTAAGACCTGAGTGTGTGAGCTCTTCTGAGCCTACCAGTTACACTGAGATTCTGCTGTATGAAAAAACGCGTTTATTTCGGGCTGAAAAACACGTTTTGAAAAGTGTCTTGTTACTGCCCCATAACTTACATGGGGTTGACCAAACTTGCAGAAACATGTTTATTTCTGCTGAAAAACACGTTTTGACCCTTTCTGCACACTGGGGTTAAGGGCTTAGTGTGTGGGCTCTTCTGAGCCTTGCTGTTACAAGTAGATTCAGTTGTCTGAAAAAACGCGTTTATTTCGGGCTGAAAAACACGTTTTGAAAAGGGTGATGTTACTGCCTCATAACTTACATGGGGTTGACCAAACTTGCAGAAACATGTTTATTTCTGCTGGAAAACACGTTTTGACACTTTCTGTACACTGGGGTTAAGGGCTGAGTGTGTGGGCTCTTCTGAGCCTTGCTATTACAAGGAGATTCAGTTGTCTGAAAAAACGCGTTTATTTCGGGCTGAAAAACACGTTTTGAAAAGTGTCTTGTTACTGCCCAATAACTTACATGGGGGTGACCAAACTTGCAGAAACATGTTTATTTCTGCTGGAAAACACGTTTTGACACTTTCTGTACACTGGGGTTAAGGGCTGAGTGTGTGGGCTCTTCTGAGCCTTGCTATTACAAGGAGATTCAGTTGTCTGAAAAAACGCGTTTATTTCGGGCTGAAAAACACGTTTTGAAAAGTGTCTTGTTACTGCCCCATAACTTACATGGGGTTGACCAAACTTGCAGAAACATGTTTATTTCTGCTGAAAAACACGTTTTGACCCTTTCTGCACACTGGGGTTAAGGGCTGAGTGTGTGGGCACTTCTGAGCCTTGCTGTTACAAGTAGATTCAGTTGTCTGAAAAAACGCGTTTATTTCGGGCTGAAAAACACGTTTTGAAAAGTGTGATGTTACTGCCCCATAACTTACATGGGGTTGACCAAACTTGCAGAAACATGTTTATTTCTGCTGGAAAACACGTTTTGACACTTTCTGTACACTGGGGTTAAGGGCTGAGTGTGTGGGCTCTTCTGAGCCTTGCTATTACAAGGAGATTCAGTTGTCTGAAAAAACGCGTTTATTTCGGGCTGAAAAACACGTTTTGAAAAGTGTCTTGTTACTGCCCCATATCTTACATGGGGGTGACCAAACTTGCAGAAACATGTTTATTTCTGCTGAAAAACACGTTTGGACACTTTCTGCACACTGGGGTTAAGAGCTGAGTGTGTGGGCTCTTCTGAGCCTACCAGTTACACTGAGATTCAGTTGTCTGAAAAAACGCGTTTATTTCGGGCTGAAAAACACGTTTTGAAAAGTGCCTTGTTACTGCCCCATAACTTACATGGGGGTGACCAAACTTGCAGAAACATGTTTATTTCTGCTGAAAAACACGTTTGGACACTTTCTGCACACTGGGGTTAAGACCTGAGTGTGTGAGCTCTTCTGAGCCTACCAGTTACACTGAGATTCTGCTGTATGAAAAAACGCGTTTATTTCGGGCTGAAAAACACGTTTTGAAAAGTGTCTTGTTACTGCCCCATAACTTACATGGGGTTGACCAAACTTGCAGAAACATGTTTATTTCTGCTGAAAAACACGTTTTGACCCTTTCTGCACACTGGGGTTAAGGGCTTAGTGTGTGGGCTCTTCTGAGCCTTGCTGTTACAAGTAGATTCAGTTGTCTGAAAAAACGCGTTTATTTCGGGCTGAAAAACACGTTTTGAAAAGGGTGATGTTACTGCCTCATAACTTACATGGGGTTGACCAAACTTGCAGAAACATGTTTATTTCTGCTGGAAAACACGTTTTGACACTTTCTGTACACTGGGGTTAAGGGCTGAGTGTGTGGGCTCTTCTGAGCCTTGCTATTACAAGGAGATTCAGTTGTCTGAAAAAACGCGTTTATTTCGGGCTGAAAAACACGTTTTGAAAAGTGTCTTGTTACTGCCCAATAACTTACATGGGGGTGACCAAACTTGCAGAAACATGTTTATTTCTGCTGGAAAACACGTTTTGACACTTTCTGTACACTGGGGTTAAGGGCTGAGTGTGTGGGCTCTTCTGAGCCTTGCTATTACAAGGAGATTCAGTTGTCTGAAAAAACGCGTTTATTTCGGGCTGAAAAACACGTTTTGAAAAGTGTCTTGTTACTGCCCCATAACTTACATGGGGTTGACCAAACTTGCAGAAACATGTTTATTTCTGCTGAAAAACACGTTTTGACCCTTTCTGCACACTGGGGTTAAGGGCTGAGTGTGTGGGCACTTCTGAGCCTTGCTGTTACAAGTAGATTCAGTTGTCTGAAAAAACGCGTTTATTTCGGGCTGAAAAACACGTTTTGAAAAGTGTGATGTTACTGCCCCATAACTTACATGGGGTTGACCAAACTTGCAGAAACATGTTTATTTCTGCTGGAAAACACGTTTTGACACTTTCTGTACACTGGGGTTAAGGGCTGAGTGTGTGGGCTCTTCTGAGCCTAGCAGTTACACTGAGATTCAGTTGTCTGAAAAAACGCGTTTATTTCGGGCTGAAAAACACGTTTTGAAAAGTGTGATGTTACTGCCCCATAACTTACATGGGGTTGACCAAACTTGCAGAAACATGTTTATTTCTGCTGGAAAACACGTTTTGACACTTTCTGTACACTGGGGTTAAGGGCTGAGTGTGTGGGCTCTTCTGAGCCTTGCTATTACAAGGAGATTCAGTTGTCTGAAAAAACGCGTTTATTTCGGGCTGAAAAACACGTTTTGAAAAGTGTCTTGTTACTGCCCCATATCTTACATGGGGGTGACCAAACTTGCAGAAACATGTTTATTTCTGCTGAAAAACACGTTTGGACACTTTCTGCACACTGGGGTTAAGAGCTGAGTGTGTGGGCTCTTCTGAGCCTACCAGTTACACTGAGATTCAGTTGTCTGAAAAAACGCGTTTATTTCGGGCTGAAAAACACGTTTTGAAAAGTGCCTTGTTACTGCCCCATAACTTACATGGGGGTGACCAAACTTGCAGAAACATGTTTATTTCTGCTGAAAAACACGTTTGGACACTTTCTGCACACTGGGGTTAAGACCTGAGTGTGTGAGCTCTTCTGAGCCTACCAGTTACACTGAGATTCTGCTGTATGAAAAAACGCGTTTATTTCGGGCTGAAAAACACGTTTTGAAAAGTGTCTTGTTACTGCCCCATAACTTACATGGGGTTGACCAAACTTGCAGAAACATGTTTATTTCTGCTGAAAAACACGTTTTGACCCTTTCTGCACACTGGGGTTAAGGGCTTAGTGTGTGGGCTCTTCTGAGCCTTGCTGTTACAAGTAGATTCAGTTGTCTGAAAAAACGCGTTTATTTCGGGCTGAAAAACACGTTTTGAAAAGGGTGATGTTACTGCCTCATAACTTACATGGGGTTGACCAAACTTGCAGAAACATGTTTATTTCTGCTGGAAAACACGTTTTGACACTTTCTGTACACTGGGGTTAAGGGCTGAGTGTGTGGGCTCTTCTGAGCCTTGCTATTACAAGGAGATTCAGTTGTCTGAAAAAACGCGTTTATTTCGGGCTGAAAAACACGTTTTGAAAAGTGTCTTGTTACTGCCCAATAACTTACATGGGGGTGACCAAACTTGCAGAAACATGTTTATTTCTGCTGGAAAACACGTTTTGACACTTTCTGTACACTGGGGTTAAGGGCTGAGTGTGTGGGCTCTTCTGAGCCTTGCTATTACAAGGAGATTCAGTTGTCTGAAAAAACGCGTTTATTTCGGGCTGAAAAACACGTTTTGAAAAGTGTCTTGTTACTGCCCCATAACTTACATGGGGTTGACCAAACTTGCAGAAACATGTTTATTTCTGCTGAAAAACACGTTTTGACCCTTTCTGCACACTGGGGTTAAGGGCTGAGTGTGTGGGCACTTCTGAGCCTTGCTGTTACAAGTAGATTCAGTTGTCTGAAAAAACGCGTTTATTTCGGGCTGAAAAACACGTTTTGAAAAGTGTGATGTTACTGCCCCATAACTTACATGGGGTTGACCAAACTTGCAGAAACATGTTTATTTCTGCTGGAAAACACGTTTTGACACTTTCTGTATACTGGGGTTAAGGGCTGAGTGTGTGGGCTCTTCTGAGCCTACCAGTTACACTGAGATTCAGTTGTCTGAAAAAACGCGTTTATTTCGGGCTGAAAAACACGTTTTGAAAAGTGTCTTGTTACTGCCCCATAACTTACATGGGGTTGACCAAACTTGCAGAAACATGTTTATTTCTGCTGAAAAACACGTTTTGACCCTTTCTGCACACTGGGGTTAAGGGCTGAGTGTGTGGGCACTTCTGAGCCTTGCTGTTACAAGTAGATTCAGTTGTCTGAAAAAACGCGTTTATTTCGGGCTGAAAAACACGTTTTGAAAAGGGTGATGTTACTGCCTCATAACTTACATGGGGTTGACCAAACTTGCAGAAACATGTTTATTTCTGCTGGAAAACACGTTTTGACACTTTCTGTACACTGGGGTTAAGGGCTGAGTGTGTGGGCTCTTCTGAGCCTTGCTATTACAAGGAGATTCAGTTGTCTGAAAAAACGCGTTTATTTCGGGCTGAAAAACACGTTTTGAAAAGTGTCTTGTTAATGCCCCATAACTTACATGGGGGTGACCAAACTTGCAGAAACATTTTTATTTCTGCTGAAAGACACGTTTGGACACTTTCTGCACACTGGGGTTAAGAGCTGAGTGTGTGGGCTCTTCTGAGCCTAGCAGTTACACTGAGATTCTGCTGTCTGAAAAAACGCGTTTATTTCGGGCTGAAAAACACGTTTTGAAAAGTGTCTTGTTACTGCCCCATAACTTACATGGGGTTGACCAAACTTGCAGAAACATGTTTTTTTCTGCTGAAAAACACGTTTTGACCCTTTCTGCACACTGGGGTTAAGGGCTGAGTGTGTGGGCACTTCTGAGCCTTGCTGTTACAAGTAGATTCAGTTGTCTGAAAAAACGCGTTTATTTCGGGCTGAAAAACACGTTTTGAAAAGTGTGATGTTACTGCCCCATAACTTACATGGGGTTGACCAAACTTGCAGAAACATGTTTATTTCTGCTGGAAAACACGTTTTGACACTTTCTGTACACTGGGGTTAAGGGCTGAGTGTGTGGGCTCTTCTGAGCCTTGCTATTACAAGGAGATTCAGTTGTCTGAAAAAACGCGTTTATTTCGGGCTGAAAAACACGTTTTGAAAAGTGTCTTGTTACTGCCCCATAACTTACATGGGGGTGACCAAACTTGCAGAAACATGTTTATTTCTGCTGAAAAACATGTTTGGACACTTTCTGTACACTGGGGTTAAGGGCTGAGTGTGTGGGCTCTTCTGAGCCTTACTATTACAAGGAGATTCAGTTGTCTGAAAAAACGCGTTTATTTCGGGCTGAAAAACACGTTTTGAAAAGTGTCTTGTTACTGCCCCATAACTTACATGGGGGTGACCAAACTTGCAGAAACATGTTTATTTCTGCTGAAAAACACGTTTGGACACTTTCTGCACACTGGGGTTAAGAGCTGAGTGTGTGGGTTCTTCTGAGCCTAGCAGTTACACTGAGATTCTGCTGTCTGAAAAAACGCGTTTATTTCGGGCTGAAAAACACGTTTTGAAAAGTGTCTTGTTACTGCCCCATAACTTACATGGGGTTGACCAAACTTGCAGAAACATGTTTATTTCTGCTGAAAAACACGTTTTGACCCTTTCTGCACACTGGGGTTAAGGGCTGAGTGTGTGGGCACTTCTGAGCCTTGCTGTTACAAGTAGATTCAGTTGTCTGAAAAAACGCGTTTATTTCGGGCTGAAAAACACGTTTTGAAAAGTGTGATGTTACTGCCCCATAACTTACATGGGGTTGACCAAACTTGCAGAAACATGTTTATTTCTGCTGGAAAACACGTTTTGACACTTTCTGTACACTGGGGTTAAGGGCTGAGTGTGTGGGCTCTTCTGAGCCTTGCTATTACAAGGAGATTCAGTTGTCTGAAAAAACGCGTTTATTTCGGGCTGAAAAACACGTTTTGAAAAGTGTCTTGTTACTGCCCCATAACTTACATGGGGGTGACCAAACTTGCAGAAACATGTTTATTTCTGCTGAAAAACACGTTTGGACACTTTCTGCACACTGGGGTTAAGAGCTGAGTGTGTGGGCTCTTCTGAGCCTAGCAGTTACACTGAGATTCTGCTGTCTGAAAAAACGCGTTTATTTCGGGCTGAAAAACACGTTTTGAAAAGTGTCTTGTTACTGCCCCATAACTTACATGGGGTTGACCAAACTTGCAGAAACATGTTTATTTCTGCTGAAAAACACGTTTTGACCCTTTCTGCACACTGGGGTTAAGGGCTGAGTGTGTGGGCACTTCTGAGCCTTGCTGTTACAAGTAGATTCAGTTGTCTGAAAAAACGCGTTTATTTCGGGCTGAAAAACACGTTTTGAAAAGTGTCTTGTTACTGCCCCATAACTTACATGGGGTTGACCAAACTTGCAGAAACATGTTTATTTCTGCTGAAAAACACGTTTTGACCCTTTCTGCACACTGGGGTTAAGGGCTGAGTGTGTGGGCACTTCTGAGCCTTGCTGTTACAAGTAGATTCAGTTGTCTGAAAAAACGCGTTTATTTCGGGCTGAAAAACACGTTTTGAAAAGTGTCTTGTTACTGCCCCATAACTTACATGGGGGTGACCAAACTTGCAGAAACATGTTTATTTCTGCTGAAAAACACGTTTGGACACTTTCTGCACACTGGGGTTAAGAGCTGAGTGTGTGGGCTCTTCTGAGCCTAGCAGTTACACTGAGATTCTGCTGTCTGAAAAAACGCGTTTATTTCGGGCTGAAAAACACGTTTTGAAAAGTGTGATGTTACTGCCCCATTACTTACATGGGGGTGACCAAACTTGCAGAAACATGTTTATTTCTGCTGAAAAACACGTTTGGACACTTTCTGCACACTGGGGTTAAGAGCTGAGTGTGTGGGCTCTTCTGAGCCTAGCAGTTACACTGAGATTCTGCTGTCTGAAAAAACGCGTTTATTTCGGGCTGAAAAACACGTTTTGAAAAGTGTCTTGTTACTGCCCCATAACTTACATGGGGTTGACCAAACTTGCAGAAACATGTTTATTTCTGCTGAAAAACACGTTTTGACCCTTTCTGCACACTGGGGTTAAGGGCTGAGTGTGTGGGCACTTCTGAGCCTTGCTGTTACAAGTAGATTCAGTTGTCTGAAAAAACGCGTTTATTTCGGGCTGAAAAACACGTTTTGAAAAGTGTGATGTTACTGCCCCATAACTTACATGGGGTTGACCAAACTTGCAGAAACATGTTTATTTCTGCTGGAAAACACGTTTTGACACTTTCTGTACACTGGGGTTAAGGGCTGAGTGTGTGGGCTCTTCTGAGCCTTGCTATTACAAGGAGATTCAGTTGTCTGAAAAAACGCGTTTATTTCGGGCTGAAAAACACGTTTTGAAAAGTGTCTTGTTACTGCCCCATAACTTACATGGGGTTGACCAAACTTGCAGAAACATGTTTATTTCTGCTGGAAAACACGTTTTGACACTTTCTGTACACTGGGGTTAAGGGCTGAGTGTGTGGGCTCTTCTGAGCCTTGCTATTACAAGGAGATTCAGTTGCCTGAAAAAACGCGTTTATTTCGGGCTGACAAACACGTTTTGAAAAGTGTCTTGTTACTGCCCCATAACTTACATGGGGGTGACCAAACTTGCAGAAACATGTTTATTTCTGCTGAAAAACACGTTTGGACACTTTCTGCACACTGGGGTTAAGAGCTGAGTGTGTGGGCTCTTCTGAGCCTAGCAGTTACACTGAGATTCTGCTGTCTTAAAAAACGCGTTTATTTCGGGCTGAAAAACACGTTTTGAAAAGTGTCTTGTTACTGCCCCATAACTTACATGGGGTTGACCAAACTTGCAGAAACATGTTTATTTCTGCTGAAAAACACGTTTTGACCCTTTCTGCACACTGGGGTTAAGGGCTGAGTGTGTGGGCACTTCTGAGCCTTGCTGTTACAAGTAGATTCAGTTGTCTGAAAAAACGCGTTTATTTCGGGCTGAAAAACACGTTTTGAAAAGTGTCTTGTTACTGCCCCATAACTTACATGGGGTTGACCAAACTTGCAGAAACATGTTTATTTCTGCTGGAAAACACGTTTTGACACTTTCTGTACACTGGGGTTAAGGGCTGAGTGTGTGGGCTCTTCTGAGCCTTGCTATTACAAGGAGATTCAGTTGTCTGAAAAAACGCGTTTATTTCGGGCTGAAAAACACGTTTTGAAAAGTGTGATGTTACTGCCCCATAACTTACATGGGGATGACCAAACTTGCAGAAACATGTTTATTTCTGCTGGAAAACACGTTTTGACACTTTCTGTACACTGGGGTTAAGGGCTGAGTGTGTGGGCTCTTCTGAGCCTTGCTATTACAAGGAGATTCAGTTGTCTGAAAAAACGCGTTTATTTCGGGCTGAAAAACACGTTTTGAAAAGTGTCTTGTTACTGCCCCATAACTTACATGGGGTTGACCAAACTTGCAGAAACATGTTTATTTCTGCTGAAAAACACGTTTTGACCCTTTCTGCACACTGGGGTTAAGGGCTGAGTGTGTGGGCACTTCTGAGCCTTGCTGTTACAAGTAGATTCAGTTGTCTGAAAAAACGCGTTTATTTCGGGCTGAAAAACACGTTTTGAAAAGTGTGATGTTACTGCCCCATAACTTACATGGGGTTGACCAAACTTGCAGAAACATGTTTATTTCTGCTGGAAAACACGTTTTGACACTTTCTGTACACTGGGGTTAAGGGCTGAGTGTGTGGGCTCTTCTGAGCCTTGCTATTACAAGGAGATTCAGTTGTCTGAAAAAACGCGTTTATTTCGGGCTGAAAAACACGTTTTGAAAAGTGTCTTGTTACTGCCCCATAACTTACATGGGGGTGACCAAACTTGCAGAAACATGTTTATTTCTGCTGAAAAACACGTTTGGACACTTTCTGCACACTGGGGTTAAGAGCTGAGTGTGTGGGCTCTTCTGAGCCTAGCAGTTACACTGAGATTCAGTTGTCTGAAAAAACACGTTTATTTTGGGCTGAAAAACACGTTTTGAAAAGTGTCTTGTTACTGCCCCATAACTTACATGGGGTTGACCAAACTTGCAGAAACATGTTTATTTCTGCTGAAAAACATGTTTGGACACTTTCTGTACACTGGGGTTAAGGGCTGAGTGTGTGGGCTCTTCTGAGCCTTACTATTACAAGGAGATTCAGTTGTCTGAAAAAACGCGTTTATTTCGGGCTGAAAAACACGTTTTGAAAAGTGTCTTGTTACTGCCCCATAACTTACATGGGGTTGACCAAACTTGCAGAAACATGTTTATTTCTGCTGAAAAACACGTTTTGACCCTTTCTGCACACTGGGGTTAAGGGCTGAGTGTGTGGGCACTTCTGAGCCTTGCTGTTACAAGTAGATTCAGTTGTCTGAAAAAACGCGTTTATTTCGGGCTGAAAAACACGTTTTGAAAAGTGTGATGTTACTGCCCCATAACTTACATGGGGTTGACCAAACTTGCAGAAACATGTTTATTTCTGCTGAAAAACACGTTTGGACACTTTCTGCACACTGGGGTTAAGAGCTGAGTGTGTGGGCTCTTCTGAGCCTAGCAGTTACACTGAGATTCTGCTGTCTGAAAAAACGCGTTTATTTCGGGCTGAAAAACACGTTTTGAAAAGTGTCTTGTTACTGCCCCATAACTTACATGGGGGTGACCAAACTTGCAGAAACATGTTTATTTCTGCTGAAAAACATGTTTGGACACTTTCTGTACACTGGGGTTAAGGGCTGAGTGTGTGGGCTCTTCTGAGCCTTGCTATTACAAGGAGATTCAGTTGTCTGAAAAAACGCGTTTATTTCGGGCTGAAAAACACGTTTTGAAAAGTGTGATGTTACTGCCCCATAACTTACATGGGGTTGACCAAACTTGCAGAAACATGTTTATTTCTGCTGGAAAACACATTTTGACACTTTCTGTACACTGGGGTTAAGGGCTGAGTGTGTGGGCTCTTCTGAGCCTTGCTATTACAAGGAGATTCAGTTGTCTGAAAAAACGCGTTTATTTCGGGCTGAAAAACACGTTTTGAAAAGTGTCTTGTTACTGCCCCATATCTTACATGGGGGTGACCAAACTTGCAGAAACATGTTTATTTCTGCTGAAAAACACGTTTGGACACTTTCTGCACACTGGGGTTAAGAGCTGAGTGTGTGGGCTCTTCTGAGCCTACCAGTTACACTGAGATTCAGTTGTCTGAAAAAACGCGTTTATTTCGGGCTGAAAAACACGTTTTGAAAAGTGCCTTGTTACTGCCCCATAACTTACATGGGGGTGACCAAACTTGCAGAAACATGTTTATTTCTGCTGAAAAACACGTTTGGACACTTTCTGCACACTGGGGTTAAGACCTGAGTGTGTGAGCTCTTCTGAGCCTACCAGTTACACTGAGATTCTGCTGTATGAAAAAACGCGTTTATTTCGGGCTGAAAAACACGTTTTGAAAAGTGTCTTGTTACTGCCCCATAACTTACATGGGGTTGACCAAACTTGCAGAAACATGTTTATTTCTGCTGAAAAACACGTTTTGACCCTTTCTGCACACTGGGGTTAAGGGCTTAGTGTGTGGGCTCTTCTGAGCCTTGCTGTTACAAGTAGATTCAGTTGTCTGAAAAAACGCGTTTATTTCGGGCTGAAAAACACGTTTTGAAAAGGGTGATGTTACTGCCTCATAACTTACATGGGGTTGACCAAACTTGCAGAAACATGTTTATTTCTGCTGGAAAACACGTTTTGACACTTTCTGTACACTGGGGTTAAGGGCTGAGTGTGTGGGCTCTTCTGAGCCTTGCTATTACAAGGAGATTCAGTTGTCTGAAAAAACGCGTTTATTTCGGGCTGAAAAACACGTTTTGAAAAGTGTCTTGTTACTGCCCCATAACTTACATGGGGGTGACCAAACTTGCAGAAACATGTTTATTTCTGCTGAAAAACACGTTTGGACACTTTCTGCACACTGGGGTTAAGAGCTGAGTGTGTGGGCTCTTCTGAGCCTAGCAGTTACACTGAGATTCAGTTGTCTGAAAAAACGCGTTTATTTTGGGCTGAAAAACACGTTTTGAAAAGTGTCTTGTTACTGCCCCATAACTTACATGGGGTTGACCAAACTTGCAGAAACATGTTTATTTCTGCTGAAAAACATGTTTGGACACTTTCTGTACACTGGGGTTAAGGGCTGAGTGTGTGGGCTCTTCTGAGCCTTACTATTACAAGGAGATTCAGTTGTCTGAAAAAACGCGTTTATTTCGGGCTGAAAAACACGTTTTGAAAAGTGTCTTGTTACTGCCCCATAACTTACATGGGGTTGACCAAACTTGCAGAAACATGTTTATTTCTGCTGAAAAACACGTTTTGACCCTTTCTGCACACTGGGGTTAAGGGCTGAGTGTGTGGGCACTTCTGAGCCTTGCTGTTACAAGTAGATTCAGTTGTCTGAAAAAACGCGTTTATTTCGGGCTGAAAAACACGTTTTGAAAAGTGTGATGTTACTGCCCCATAACTTACATGGGGTTGACCAAACTTGCAGAAACATGTTTATTTCTGCTGAAAAACACGTTTGGACACTTTCTGCACACTGGGGTTAAGAGCTGAGTGTGTGGGCTCTTCTGAGCCTAGCAGTTACACTGAGATTCTGCTGTCTGAAAAAACGCGTTTATTTCGGGCTGAAAAACACGTTTTGAAAAGTGTCTTGTTACTGCCCCATAACTTACATGGGGGTGACCAAACTTGCAGAAACATGTTTATTTCTGCTGAAAAACATGTTTGGACACTTTCTGTACACTGGGGTTAAGGGCTGAGTGTGTGGGCTCTTCTGAGCCTTGCTATTACAAGGAGATTCAGTTGTCTGAAAAAACGCGTTTATTTCGGGCTGAAAAACACGTTTTGAAAAGTGTGATGTTACTGCCCCATAACTTACATGGGGTTGACCAAACTTGCAGAAACATGTTTATTTCTGCTGGAAAACACGTTTTGACACTTTCTGTACACTGGGGTTAAGGGCTGAGTGTGTGGGCTCTTCTGAGCCTTGCTATTACAAGGAGATTCAGTTGTCTGAAAAAACGCGTTTATTTCGGGCTGAAAAACACGTTTTGAAAAGTGTCTTGTTACTGCCCCATATCTTACATGGGGGTGACCAAACTTGCAGAAACATGTTTATTTCTGCTGAAAAACACGTTTGGACACTTTCTGCACACTGGGGTTAAGAGCTGAGTGTGTGGGCTCTTCTGAGCCTACCAGTTACACTGAGATTCAGTTGTCTGAAAAAACGCGTTTATTTCGGGCTGAAAAACACGTTTTGAAAAGTGCCTTGTTACTGCCCCATAACTTACATGGGGGTGACCAAACTTGCAGAAACATGTTTATTTCTGCTGAAAAACACGTTTGGACACTTTCTGCACACTGGGGTTAAGACCTGAGTGTGTGAGCTCTTCTGAGCCTACCAGTTACACTGAGATTCTGCTGTATGAAAAAACGCGTTTATTTCGGGCTGAAAAACACGTTTTGAAAAGTGTCTTGTTACTGCCCCATAACTTACATGGGGTTGACCAAACTTGCAGAAACATGTTTATTTCTGCTGAAAAACACGTTTTGACCCTTTCTGCACACTGGGGTTAAGGGCTTAGTGTGTGGGCTCTTCTGAGCCTTGCTGTTACAAGTAGATTCAGTTGTCTGAAAAAACGCGTTTATTTCGGGCTGAAAAACACGTTTTGAAAAGGGTGATGTTACTGCCTCATAACTTACATGGGGTTGACCAAACTTGCAGAAACATGTTTATTTCTGCTGGAAAACACGTTTTGACACTTTCTGTACACTGGGGTTAAGGGCTGAGTGTGTGGGCTCTTCTGAGCCTTGCTATTACAAGGAGATTCAGTTGTCTGAAAAAACGCGTTTATTTCGGGCTGAAAAACACGTTTTGAAAAGTGTCTTGTTACTGCCCAATAACTTACATGGGGGTGACCAAACTTGCAGAAACATGTTTATTTCTGCTGGAAAACACGTTTTGACACTTTCTGTACACTGGGGTTAAGGGCTGAGTGTGTGGGCTCTTCTGAGCCTTGCTATTACAAGGAGATTCAGTTGTCTGAAAAAACGCGTTTATTTCGGGCTGAAAAACACGTTTTGAAAAGTGTCTTGTTACTGCCCCATAACTTACATGGGGTTGACCAAACTTGCAGAAACATGTTTATTTCTGCTGAAAAACACGTTTTGACCCTTTCTGCACACTGGGGTTAAGGGCTGAGTGTGTGGGCACTTCTGAGCCTTGCTGTTACAAGTAGATTCAGTTGTCTGAAAAAACGCGTTTATTTCGGGCTGAAAAACACGTTTTGAAAAGTGTGATGTTACTGCCCCATAACTTACATGGGGTTGACCAAACTTGCAGAAACATGTTTATTTCTGCTGGAAAACACGTTTTGACACTTTCTGTACACTGGGGTTAAGGGCTGAGTGTGTGGGCTCTTCTGAGCCTACCAGTTACACTGAGATTCAGTTGTCTGAAAAAACGCGTTTATTTCGGGCTGAAAAACACGTTTTGAAAAGTGTCTTGTTACTGCCCCATAACTTACATGGGGTTGACCAAACTTGCAGAAACATGTTTATTTCTGCTGAAAAACACGTTTTGACCCTTTCTGCACACTGGGGTTAAGGGCTGAGTGTGTGGGCACTTCTGAGCCTTGCTGTTACAAGTAGATTCAGTTGTCTGAAAAAACGCGTTTATTTCGGGCTGAAAAACACGTTTTGAAAAGGGTGATGTTACTGCCTCATAACTTACATGGGGTTGACCAAACTTGCAGAAACATGTTTATTTCTGCTGGAAAACACGTTTTGACACTTTCTGTACACTGGGGTTAAGGGCTGAGTGTGTGGGCTCTTCTGAGCCTTGCTATTACAAGGAGATTCAGTTGTCTGAAAAAACGCGTTTATTTCGGGCTGAAAAACACGTTTTGAAAAGTGTCTTCTTAATGCCCCATAACTTACATGGGGGTGACCAAACTTGCAGAAACATTTTTATTTCTGCTGAAAAACACGTTTGGACACTTTCTGCACACTGGGGTTAAGAGCTGAGTGTGTGGGCTCTTCTGAGCCTAGCAGTTACACTGAGATTCTGCTGTCTGAAAAAACGCGTTTATTTCGGGCTGAAAAACACGTTTTGAAAAGTGTCTTGTTACTGCCCCATAACTTACATGGGGTTGACCAAACTTGCAGAAACATGTTTATTTCTGCTGGAAAACACGTTTTGACCCTTTCTGCACACTGGGGTTAAGGGCTGAGTGTGTGGGCACTTCTGAGCCTTGCTGTTACAAGTAGATTCAGTTGTCTGAAAAAACGCGTTTATTTCGGGCTGAAAAACACGTTTTGAAAAGTGTGATGTTACTGCCCCATAACTTACATGGGGGTGACCAAACTTGCAGAAACATGTTTATTTCTGCTGAAAAACATGTTTGGACACTTTCTGTACACTGGGGTTAAGGGCTGAGTGTGTGGGCTCTTCTGAGCCTTACTATTACAAGGAGATTCAGTTGTCTGAAAAAACGCGTTTATTTCGGGCTGAAAAACACGTTTTGAAAAGTGTCTTGTTACTGCCCCATAACTTACATGGGGGTGACCAAACTTGCAGAAACATGTTTATTTCTGCTGAAAAACACGTTTGGACACTTTCTGCACACTGGGGTTAAGAGCTGAGTGTGTGGGTTCTTCTGAGCCTAGCAGTTACACTGAGATTCTGCTGTCTGAAAAAACGCGTTTATTTCGGGCTGAAAAACACGTTTTGAAAAGTGTCTTGTTACTGCCCCATAACTTACATGGGGTTGACCAAACTTGCAGAAACATGTTTATTTCTGCTGAAAAACACGTTTTGACCCTTTCTGCACACTGGGGTTAAGGGCTGAGTGTGTGGGCACTTCTGAGCCTTGCTGTTACAAGTAGATTCAGTTGTCTGAAAAAAAGCGTTTATTTCGGGCTGAAAAACACGTTTTGAAAAGTGTGATGTTACTGCCCCATAACTTACATGGGGTTGACCAAACTTGCAGAAACATGTTTATTTCTGCTGGAAAACACATTTTGACACTTTCTGTACACTGGGGTTAAGGGCTGAGTGTGTGGGCTCTTCTGAGCCTTGCTATTACAAGGAGATTCAGTTGTCTGAAAAAACGCGTTTATTTCGGGCTGAAAAACACGTTTTGAAAAGTGTCTTGTTACTGCCCCATAACTTACATGGGGTTGACCAAACTTGCAGAAACATGTTTATTTCTGCTGGAAAACACGTTTTGACACTTTCTGTACACTGGGGTTAAGGGCTGAGTGTGTGGGCTCTTCTGAGCCTTGCTATTACAAGGAGATTCAGTTGTCTGAAAAAACGCGTTTATTTCGGGCTGAAAAACACGTTTTGAAAAGTGTCTTGTTACTGCCCCATAACTTACATGGGGTTGACCAAACTTGCAGAAACATGTTTATTTCTGCTGAAAAACACGTTTTGACCCTTTCTGCACACTGGGGTTAAGGGCTGAGTGTGTGGGCACTTCTGAGCCTTGCTGTTACAAGTAGATTCAGTTGTCTGAAAAAACGCGTTTATTTCGGGCTGAAAAACACGTTTTGAAAAGTGTGATGTTACTGCCCCATAACTTACATGGGGTTGACCAAACTTGCAGAAACATGTTTATTTCTGCTGGAAAACACGTTTTGACACTTTCTGTACACTGGGGTTAAGGGCTGAGTGTGTGGGCTCTTCTGAGCCTTGCTATTACAAGGAGATTCAGTTGTCTGAAAAAACGCGTTTATTTCGGGCTGAAAAACACGTTTTGAAAAGTGTCTTGTTACTGCCCCATATCTTACATGGGGGTGACCAAACTTGCAGAAACATGTTTATTTCTGCTGAAAAACACGTTTGGACACTTTCTGCACACTGGGGTTAAGAGCTGAGTGTGTGGGCTCTTCTGAGCCTACCAGTTACACTGAGATTCAGTTGTCTGAAAAAACGCGTTTATTTCGGGCTGAAAAACACGTTTTGAAAAGTGCCTTGTTACTGCCCCATAACTTACATGGGGGTGACCAAACTTGCAGAAACATGTTTATTTCTGCTGAAAAACACGTTTGGACACTTTCTGCACACTGGGGTTAAGACCTGAGTGTGTGAGCTCTTCTGAGCCTACCAGTTACACTGAGATTCTGCTGTATGAAAAAACGCGTTTATTTCGGGCTGAAAAACACGTTTTGAAAAGTGTCTTGTTACTGCCCCATAACTTACATGGGGTTGACCAAACTTGCAGAAACATGTTTATTTCTGCTGAAAAACACGTTTTGACCCTTTCTGCACACTGGGGTTAAGGGCTTAGTGTGTGGGCTCTTCTGAGCCTTGCTGTTACAAGTAGATTCAGTTGTCTGAAAAAACGCGTTTATTTCGGGCTGAAAAACACGTTTTGAAAAGGGTGATGTTACTGCCTCATAACTTACATGGGGTTGACCAAACTTGCAGAAACATGTTTATTTCTGCTGGAAAACACGTTTTGACACTTTCTGTACACTGGGGTTAAGGGCTGAGTGTGTGGGCTCTTCTGAGCCTTGCTATTACAAGGAGATTCAGTTGTCTGAAAAAACGCGTTTATTTCGGGCTGAAAAACACGTTTTGAAAAGTGTCTTGTTACTGCCCAATAACTTACATGGGGGTGACCAAACTTGCAGAAACATGTTTATTTCTGCTGGAAAACACGTTTTGACACTTTCTGTACACTGGGGTTAAGGGCTGAGTGTGTGGGCTCTTCTGAGCCTTGCTATTACAAGGAGATTCAGTTGTCTGAAAAAACGCGTTTATTTCGGGCTGAAAAACACGTTTTGAAAAGTGTCTTGTTACTGCCCCATAACTTACATGGGGTTGACCAAACTTGCAGAAACATGTTTATTTCTGCTGAAAAACACGTTTTGACCCTTTCTGCACACTGGGGTTAAGGGCTGAGTGTGTGGGCACTTCTGAGCCTTGCTGTTACAAGTAGATTCAGTTGTCTGAAAAAACGCGTTTATTTCGGGCTGAAAAACACGTTTTGAAAAGTGTGATGTTACTGCCCCATAACTTACATGGGGTTGACCAAACTTGCAGAAACATGTTTATTTCTGCTGGAAAACACGTTTTGACACTTTCTGTACACTGGGGTTAAGGGCTGAGTGTGTGAGCTCTTCTGAGCCTACCAGTTACACTGAGATTCTGCTGTATGAAAAAACGCGTTTATTTCGGGCTGAAAAACACGTTTTGAAAAGTGTCTTGTTACTGCCCCATAACTTACATGGGGTTGACCAAACTTGCAGAAACATGTTTATTTCTGCTGAAAAACACGTTTTGACCCTTTCTGCACACTGGGGTTAAGGGCTTAGTGTGTGGGCTCTTCTGAGCCTTGCTGTTACAAGTAGATTCAGTTGTCTGAAAAAACGCGTTTATTTCGGGCTGAAAAACACGTTTTGAAAAGGGTGATGTTACTGCCTCATAACTTACATGGGGTTGACCAAACTTGCAGAAACATGTTTATTTCTGCTGGAAAACACGTTTTGACACTTTCTGTACACTGGGGTTAAGGGCTGAGTGTGTGGGCTCTTCTGAGCCTTGCTATTACAAGGAGATTCAGTTGTCTGAAAAAACGCGTTTATTTCGGGCTGAAAAACACGTTTTGAAAAGTGTCTTGTTACTGCCCAATAACTTACATGGGGGTGACCAAACTTGCAGAAACATGTTTATTTCTGCTGGAAAACACGTTTTGACACTTTCTGTACACTGGGGTTAAGGGCTGAGTGTGTGGGCTCTTCTGAGCCTTGCTATTACAAGGAGATTCAGTTGTCTGAAAAAACGCGTTTATTTCGGGCTGAAAAACACGTTTTGAAAAGTGTCTTGTTACTGCCCCATAACTTACATGGGGTTGACCAAACTTGCAGAAACATGTTTATTTCTGCTGAAAAACACGTTTTGACCCTTTCTGCACACTGGGGTTAAGGGCTGAGTGTGTGGGCACTTCTGAGCCTTGCTGTTACAAGTAGATTCAGTTGTCTGAAAAAACGCGTTTATTTCGGGCTGAAAAACACGTTTTGAAAAGTGTGATGTTACTGCCCCATAACTTACATGGGGTTGACCAAACTTGCAGAAACATGTTTATTTCTGCTGGAAAACACGTTTTGACACTTTCTGTACACTGGGGTTAAGGGCTGAGTGTGTGGGCTCTTCTGAGCCTACCAGTTACACTGAGATTCAGTTGTCTGAAAAAACGCGTTTATTTCGGGCTGAAAAACACGTTTTGAAAAGTGTCTTGTTACTGCCCCATAACTTACATGGGGTTGACCAAACTTGCAGAAACATGTTTATTTCTGCTGAAAAACACGTTTTGACCCTTTCTGCACACTGGGGTTAAGGGCTGAGTGTGTGGGCACTTCTGAGCCTTGCTGTTACAAGTAGATTCAGTTGTCTGAAAAAACGCGTTTATTTCGGGCTGAAAAACACGTTTTGAAAAGGGTGATGTTACTGCCTCATAACTTACATGGGGTTGACCAAACTTGCAGAAACATGTTTATTTCTGCTGGAAAACACGTTTTGACACTTTCTGTACACTGGGGTTAAGGGCTGAGTGTGTGGGCTCTTCTGAGCCTTGCTATTACAAGGAGATTCAGTTGTCTGAAAAAACGCGTTTATTTCGGGCTGAAAAACACGTTTTGAAAAGTGTCTTGTTAATGCCCCATAACTTACATGGGGGTGACCAAACTTGCAGAAACATTTTTATTTCTGCTGAAAAACACGTTTGGACACTTTCTGCACACTGGGGTTAAGAGCTGAGTGTGTGGGCTCTTCTGAGCCTAGCAGTTACACTGAGATTCTGCTGTCTGAAAAAACGCGTTTATTTCGGGCTGAAAAACACGTTTTGAAAAGTGTCTTGTTACTGCCCCATAACTTACATGGGGTTGACCAAACTTGCAGAAACATGTTTATTTCTGCTGAAAAACACGTTTTGACCCTTTCTGCACACTGGGGTTAAGGGCTGAGTGTGTGGGCACTTCTGAGCCTTGCTGTTACAAGTAGATTCAGTTGTCTGAAAAAACGCGTTTATTTCGGGCTGAAAAACACGTTTTGAAAAGTGTGATGTTACTGCCCCATAACTTACATGGGGTTGACCAAACTTGCAGAAACATGTTTATTTCTGCTGGAAAACACGTTTTGACACTTTCTGTACACTGGGGTTAAGGGCTGAGTGTGTGGGCTCTTCTGAGCCTTGCTATTACAAGGAGATTCAGTTGTCTGAAAAAACGCGTTTATTTCGGGCTGAAAAACACGTTTTGAAAAGTGTCTTGTTACTGCCCCATAACTTACATGGGGGTGACCAAACTTGCAGAAACATGTTTATTTCTGCTGAAAAACATGTTTGGACACTTTCTGTACACTGGGGTTAAGGGCTGAGTGTGTGGGCTCTTCTGAGCCTTACTATTACAAGGAGATTCAGTTGTCTGAAAAAACGCGTTTATTTCGGGCTGAAAAACACGTTTTGAAAAGTGTCTTGTTACTGCCCCATAACTTACATGGGGGTGACCAAACTTGCAGAAACATGTTTATTTCTGCTGAAAAACACGTTTGGACACTTTCTGCACACTGGGGTTAAGAGCTGAGTGTGTGGGTTCTTCTGAGCCTAGCAGTTACACTGAGATTCTGCTGTCTGAAAAAACGCGTTTATTTCGGGCTGAAAAACACGTTTTGAAAAGTGTCTTGTTACTGCCCCATAACTTACATGGGGTTGACCAAACTTGCAGAAACATGTTTATTTCTGCTGAAAAACACGTTTTGACCCTTTCTGCACACTGGGGTTAAGGGCTGAGTGTGTGGGCACTTCTGAGCCTTGCTGTTACAAGTAGATTCAGTTGTCTGAAAAAACGCGTTTATTTCGGGCTGAAAAACACGTTTTGAAAAGTGTGATGTTACTGCCCCATAACTTACATGGGGTTGACCAAACTTGCAGAAACATGTTTATTTCTGCTGGAAAACACATTTTGACACTTTCTGTACACTGGGGTTAAGGGCTGAGTGTGTGGGCTCTTCTGAGCCTTGCTATTACAAGGAGATTCAGTTGTCTGAAAAAACGCGTTTATTTCGGGCTGAAAAACACGTTTTGAAAAGTGTCTTGTTACTGCCCCATAACTTACATGGGGTTGACCAAACTTGCAGAAACATGTTTACTTCTGCTGGAAAACACGTTTTGACACTTTCTGTACACTGGGGTTAAGGGCTGAGTGTGTGGGCTCTTCTGAGCCTTGCTATTACAAGGAGATTCAGTTGTCTGAAAAAACGCGTTTATTTCGGGCTGAAAAACACGTTTTGAAAAGTGTCTTGTTACTGCCCCATAACTTACATGGGGGTGACCAAACTTGCAGAAACATGTTTATTTCTGCTGAAAAACACGTTTGGACACTTTCTGCACACTGGGGTTAAGAGCTGAGTGTGTGGGCTCTTCTGAGCCTAGCAGTTACACTGAGATTCAGTTGTCTGAAAAAACGCGTTTATTTTGGGCTGAAAAACACGTTTTGAAAAGTGTCTTGTTACTGCCCCATAACTTACATGGGGTTGACCAAACTTGCAGAAACATGTTTATTTCTGCTGAAAAACACGTTTTGACCCTTTCTGCACACTGGGGTTAAGGGCTGAGTGTGTGGGCACTTCTGAGCCTTGCTGTTACAAGTAGATTCAGTTGTCTGAAAAAACGCGTTTATTTCGGGCTGAAAAACACGTTTTGAAAAGTGTGATGTTACTGCCCCATAACTTACATGGGGTTGACCAAACTTGCAGAAACATGTTTATTTCTGCTGGAAAACACGTTTTGACACTTTCTGTACACTGGGGTTAAGGGCTGAGTGTGTGGGCTCTTCTGAGCCTTGCTATTACAAGGAGATTCAGTTGTCTGAAAAAACGCGTTTATTTCGGGCTGAAAAACACGTTTTGAAAAGTGTCTTGTTACTGCCCCATAACTTACATGGGGTTGACCAAACTTGCAGAAACATGTTTATTTCTGCTGAAAAACACGTTTTGACCCTTTCTGCACACTGGGGTTAAGGGCTGAGTGTGTGGGCTCTTCTGAGCCTTGCTATTACAAGGAGATTCAGTTGTCTGAAAAAACGCGTTTATTTCGGGCTGAAAAACACGTTTTGAAAAGTGTCTTGTTACTGCCCCATAACTTACATGGGGGTGACCAAACTTGCAGAAACATGTTTATTTCTGCTGAAAAACATGTTTGGACACTTTCTGTACACTGGGGTTAAGGGCTGAGTGTGTGGGCTCTTCTGAGCCTTACTATTACAAGGAGATTCAGTTGTCTGAAAAAACGCGTTTATTTCGGGCTGAAAAACACGTTTTGAAAAGTGTGATGTTACTGCCCCATAACTTACATGGGGTTGACCAAACTTGCAGAAACATGTTTATTTCTGCTGAAAAACACGTTTGGACACTTTCTGCACACTGGGGTTAAGAGCTGAGTGTGTGGGCTCTTCTGAGCCTAGCAGTTACACTGAGATTCTGCTGTCTGAAAAAACGCGTTTATTTCGGGCTGAAAAACACGTTTTGAAAAGTGTCTTGTTACTGCCCCATAACTTACATGGGGGTGACCAAACTTGCAGAAACATGTTTATTTCTGCTGAAAAACATGTTTGGACACTTTCTGTACACTGGGGTTAAGGGCTGAGTGTGTGGGCTCTTCTGAGCCTTGCTATTACAAGGAGATTCAGTTGTCTGAAAAAACGCGTTTATTTCGGGCTGAAAAACACGTTTTGAAAAGTGTGATGTTACTGCCCCATAACTTACATGGGGTTGACCAAACTTGCAGAAACATGTTTATTTCTGCTGGAAAACACGTTTTGACACTTTCTGTACACTGGGGTTAAGGGCTGAGTGTGTGGGCTCTTCTGAGCCTTGCTATTACAAGGAGATTCAGTTGTCTGAAAAAACGCGTTTATTTCGGGCTGAAAAACACGTTTTGAAAAGTGTCTTGTTACTGCCCCATATCTTACATGGGGGTGACCAAACTTGCAGAAACATGTTTATTTCTGCTGAAAAACACGTTTGGACACTTTCTGCACACTGGGGTTAAGAGCTGAGTGTGTGGGCTCTTCTGAGCCTACCAGTTACACTGAGATTCAGTTGTCTGAAAAAACGCGTTTATTTCGGGCTGAAAAACACGTTTTGAAAAGTGCCTTGTTACTGCCCCATAACTTACATGGGGGTGACCAAACTTGCAGAAACATGTTTATTTCTGCTGAAAAACACGTTTGGACACTTTCTGCACACTGGGGTTAAGACCTGAGTGTGTGAGCTCTTCTGAGCCTACCAGTTACACTGAGATTCTGCTGTATGAAAAAACGCGTTTATTTCGGGCTGAAAAACACGTTTTGAAAAGTGTCTTGTTACTGCCCCATAACTTACATGGGGTTGACCAAACTTGCAGAAACATGTTTATTTCTGCTGAAAAACACGTTTTGACCCTTTCTGCACACTGGGGTTAAGGGCTTAGTGTGTGGGCTCTTCTGAGCCTTGCTATTACAAGGAGATTCAGTTGTCTGAAAAAACGCGTTTATTTCGGGCTGAAAAACACGTTTTGAAAAGTGTGATGTTACTGCCCCATAACTTACATGGGGTTGACCAAACTTGCAGAAACATGTTTATTTCTGCTGGAAAACACGTTTTGACACTTTCTGTACACTGGGGTTAAGGGCTGAGTGTGTGGGCTCTTCTGAGCCTTGCTATTACAAGGAGATTCAGTTGTCTGAAAAAACGCGTTTATTTCGGGCTGAAAAACACGTTTTGAAAAGTGTCTTGTTACTGCCCAATAACTTACATGGGGGTGACCAAACTTGCAGAAACATGTTTATTTCTGCTGGAAAACACGTTTTGACACTTTCTGTACACTGGGGTTAAGGGCTGAGTGTGTGGGCTCTTCTGAGCCTTGCTATTACAAGGAGATTCAGTTGTCTGAAAAAACGCGTTTATTTCGGGCTGAAAAACACGTTTTGAAAAGTGTCTTGTTACTGCCCCATAACTTACATGGGGTTGACCAAACTTGCAGAAACATGTTTATTTCTGCTGAAAAACACGTTTTGACCCTTTCTGCACACTGGGGTTAAGGGCTGAGTGTGTGGGCACTTCTGAGCCTTGCTGTTACAAGTAGATTCAGTTGTCTGAAAAAACGCGTTTATTTCGGGCTGAAAAACACGTTTTGAAAAGTGTGATGTTACTGCCCCATAACTTACATGGGGTTGACCAAACTTGCAGAAACATGTTTATTTCTGCTGGAAAACACGTTTTGACACTTTCTGTACACTGGGGTTAAGGGCTGAGTGTGTGGGCTCTTCTGAGCCTACCAGTTACACTGAGATTCAGTTGTCTGAAAAAACGCGTTTATTTCGGGCTGAAAAACACGTTTTGAAAAGTGTCTTGTTACTGCCCCATAACTTACATGGGGTTGACCAAACTTGCAGAAACATGTTTATTTCTGCTGAAAAACACGTTTTGACCCTTTCTGCACACTGGGGTTAAGGGCTGAGTGTGTGGGCACTTCTGAGCCTTGCTGTTACAAGTAGATTCAGTTGTCTGAAAAAACGCGTTTATTTCGGGCTGAAAAACACGTTTTGAAAAGGGTGATGTTACTGCCTCATAACTTACATGGGGTTGACCAAACTTGCAGAAACATGTTTATTTCTGCTGGAAAACACGTTTTGACACTTTCTGTACACTGGGGTTAAGGGCTGAGTGTGTGGGCTCTTCTGAGCCTTGCTATTACAAGGAGATTCAGTTGTCTGAAAAAACGCGTTTATTTCGGGCTGAAAAACACGTTTTGAAAAGTGTCTTGTTAATGCCCCATAACTTACATGGGGGTGACCAAACTTGCAGAAACATTTTTATTTCTGCTGAAAGACACGTTTGGACACTTTCTGCACACTGGGGTTAAGAGCTGAGTGTGTGGGCTCTTCTGAGCCTAGCAGTTACACTGAGATTCTGCTGTCTGAAAAAACGCGTTTATTTCGGGCTGAAAAACACGTTTTGAAAAGTGTCTTGTTACTGCCCCATAACTTACATGGGGTTGACCAAACTTGCAGAAACATGTTTATTTCTGCTGAAAAACACGTTTTGACCCTTTCTGCACACTGGGGTTAAGGGCTGAGTGTGTGGGCACTTCTGAGCCTTGCTGTTACAAGTAGATTCAGTTGTCTGAAAAAACGCGTTTATTTCGGGCTGAAAAACACGTTTTGAAAAGTGTGATGTTACTGCCCCATAACTTACATGGGGTTGACCAAACTTGCAGAAACATGTTTATTTCTGCTGGAAAACACGTTTTGACACTTTCTGTACACTGGGGTTAAGGGCTGAGTGTGTGGGCTCTTCTGAGCCTTGCTATTACAAGGAGATTCAGTTGTCTGAAAAAACGCGTTTATTTCGGGCTGAAAAACACGTTTTGAAAAGTGTCTTGTTACTGCCCCATAACTTACATGGGGGTGACCAAACTTGCAGAAACATGTTTATTTCTGCTGAAAAACACGTTTGGACACTTTCTGCACACTGGGGTTAAGAGCTGAGTGTGTGGGTTCTTCTGAGCCTAGCAGTTACACTGAGATTCTGCTGTCTGAAAAAACGCGTTTATTTCGGGCTGAAAAACACGTTTTGAAAAGTGTCTTGTTACTGCCCCATAACTTACATGGGGTTGACCAAACTTGCAGAAACATGTTTATTTCTGCTGAAAAACACGTTTTGACCCTTTCTGCACACTGGGGTTAAGGGCTGAGTGTGTGGGTTCTTCTGAGCCTAGCAGTTACACTGAGATTCTGCTGTCTGAAAAAACGCGTTTATTTCGGGCTGAAAAACACGTTTTGAAAAGTGTCTTGTTACTGCCCCATAACTTACATGGGGTTGACCAAACTTGCAGAAACATGTTTATTTCTGCTGAAAAACACGTTTTGACCCTTTCTGCACACTGGGGTTAAGGGCTGAGTGTGTGGGCACTTCTGAGCCTTGCTGTTACAAGTAGATTCAGTTGTCTGAAAAAACGCGTTTATTTCGGGCTGAAAAACACGTTTTGAAAAGTGTGATGTTACTGCCCCATAACTTACATGGGGTTGACCAAACTTGCAGAAACATGTTTATTTCTGCTGGAAAACACGTTTTGACACTTTCTGTACACTGGGGTTAAGGGCTGAGTGTGTGGGCTCTTCTGAGCCTTGCTATTACAAGGAGATTCAGTTGTCTGAAAAAACGCGTTTATTTCGGGCTGAAAAACACGTTTTGAAAAGTGTCTTGTTACTGCCCCATAACTTACATGGGGGTGACCAAACTTGCAGAAACATGTTTATTTCTGCTGAAAAACACGTTTGGACACTTTCTGCACACTGGGGTTAAGAGCTGAGTGTGTGGGCTCTTCTGAGCCTAGCAGTTACACTGAGATTCTGCTGTCTGAAAAAACGCGTTTATTTCGGGCTGAAAAACACGTTTTGAAAAGTGTCTTGTTACTGCCCCATAACTTACATGGGGTTGACCAAACTTGCAGAAACATGTTTATTTCTGCTGAAAAACACGTTTTGACCCTTTCTGCACACTGGGGTTAAGGGCTGAGTGTGTGGGCACTTCTGAGCCTTGCTGTTACAAGTAGATTCAGTTGTCTGAAAAAACGCGTTTATTTCGGGCTGAAAAACACGTTTTGAAAAGTGTGATGTTACTGCCCCATAACTTACATGGGGTTGACCAAACTTGCAGAAACATGTTTATTTCTGCTGGAAAACACGTTTTGACACTTTCTGTACACTGGGGTTAAGGGCTGAGTGTGTGGGCTCTTCTGAGCCTTGCTATTACAAGGAGATTCAGTTGTCTGAAAAAACGCGTTTATTTCGGGCTGAAAAACACGTTTTGAAAAGTGTCTTGTTACTGCCCCATAACTTACATGGGGGTGACCAAACTTGCAGAAACATGTTTATTTCTGCTGAAAAACATGTTTGGACACTTTCTGTACACTGGGGTTAAGGGCTGAGTGTGTGGGCTCTTCTGAGCCTTACTATTACAAGGAGATTCAGTTGTCTGAAAAAACGCGTTTATTTCGGGCTGAAAAACACGTTTTGAAAAGTGTCTTGTTACTGCCCCATAACTTACATGGGGGTGACCAAACTTGCAGAAACATGTTTATTTCTGCTGAAAAACACGTTTGGACACTTTCTGCACACTGGGGTTAAGAGCTGAGTGTGTGGGTTCTTCTGAGCCTAGCAGTTACACTGAGATTCTGCTGTCTGAAAAAACGCGTTTATTTCGGGCTAAAAAACACGTTTTGAAAAGTGTCTTGTTACTGCCCCATAACTTACATGGGGTTGACCAAACTTGCAGAAACATGTTTATTTCTGCTGAAAAACACGTTTTGACCCTTTCTGCACACTGGGGTTAAGGGCTGAGTGTGTGGGCACTTCTGAGCCTTGCTGTTACAAGTAGATTCAGTTGTCTGAAAAAACGCGTTTATTTCGGGCTGAAAAACACGTTTTGAAAAGTGTGATGTTACTGCCCCATAACTTACATGGGGTTGACCAAACTTGCAGAAACATGTTTATTTCTGCTGGAAAACACATTTTGACACTTTCTGTACACTGGGGTTAAGGGCTGAGTGTGTGGGCTCTTCTGAGCCTTGCTATTACAAGGAGATTCAGTTGTCTGAAAAAACGCGTTTATTTCGGGCTGAAAAACACGTTTTGAAAAGTGTCTTGTTACTGCCCCATAACTTACATGGGGTTGACCAAACTTGCAGAAACATGTTTACTTCTGCTGGAAAACACGTTTTGACACTTTCTGTACACTGGGGTTAAGGGCTGAGTGTGTGGGCTCTTCTGAGCCTTGCTATTACAAGGAGATTCAGTTGTCTGAAAAAACGCGTTTATTTCGGGCTGAAAAACACGTTTTGAAAAGTGTCTTGTTACTGCCCCATAACTTACATGGGGGTGACCAAACTTGCAGAAACATGTTTATTTCTGCTGAAAAACACGTTTGGACACTTTCTGCACACTGGGGTTAAGAGCTGAGTGTGTGGGCTCTTCTGAGCCTAGCAGTTACACTGAGATTCAGTTGTCTGAAAAAACGCGTTTATTTTGGGCTGAAAAACACGTTTTGAAAAGTGTCTTGTTACTGCCCCATAACTTACATGGGGTTGACCAAACTTGCAGAAACATGTTTATTTCTGCTGAAAAACACGTTTTGACCCTTTCTGCACACTGGGGTTAAGGGCTGAGTGTGTGGGCACTTCTGAGCCTTGCTGTTACAAGTAGATTCAGTTGTCTGAAAAAACGCGTTTATTTCGGGCTGAAAAACACGTTTTGAAAAGTGTGATGTTACTGCCCCATAACTTACATGGGGTTGACCAAACTTGCAGAAACATGTTTATTTCTGCTGGAAAACACGTTTTGACACTTTCTGTACACTGGGGTTAAGGGCTGAGTGTGTGGGCTCTTCTGAGCCTTGCTATTACAAGGAGATTCAGTTGTCTGAAAAAACGCGTTTATTTCGGGCTGAAAAACACGTTTTGAAAAGTGTCTTGTTACTGCCCCATAACTTACATGGGGTTGACCAAACTTGCAGAAACATGTTTATTTCTGCTGAAAAACACGTTTTGACCCTTTCTGCACACTGGGGTTAAGGGCTGAGTGTGTGGGCTCTTCTGAGCCTTGCTATTACAAGGAGATTCAGTTGTCTGAAAAAACGCGTTTATTTCGGGCTGAAAAACACGTTTTGAAAAGTGTCTTGTTACTGCCCCATAACTTACATGGGGGTGACCAAACTTGCAGAAACATGTTTATTTCTGCTGAAAAACATGTTTGGACACTTTCTGTACACTGGGGTTAAGGGCTGAGTGTGTGGGCTCTTCTGAGCCTTACTATTACAAGGAGATTCAGTTGTCTGAAAAAACGCGTTTATTTCGGGCTGAAAAACACGTTTTGAAAAGTGTGATGTTACTGCCCCATAACTTACATGGGGTTGACCAAACTTGCAGAAACATGTTTATTTCTGCTGAAAAACACGTTTGGACACTTTCTGCACACTGGGGTTAAGAGCTGAGTGTGTGGGCTCTTCTGAGCCTAGCAGTTACACTGAGATTCTGCTGTCTGAAAAAACGCGTTTATTTCGGGCTGAAAAACACGTTTTGAAAAGTGTCTTGTTACTGCCCCATAACTTACATGGGGGTGACCAAACTTGCAGAAACATGTTTATTTCTGCTGAAAAACATGTTTGGACACTTTCTGTACACTGGGGTTAAGGGCTGAGTGTGTGGGCTCTTCTGAGCCTTGCTATTACAAGGAGATTCAGTTGTCTGAAAAAACGCGTTTATTTCGGGCTGAAAAACACGTTTTGAAAAGTGTGATGTTACTGCCCCATAACTTACATGGGGTTGACCAAACTTGCAGAAACATGTTTATTTCTGCTGGAAAACACGTTTTGACACTTTCTGTACACTGGGGTTAAGGGCTGAGTGTGTGGGCTCTTCTGAGCCTTGCTATTACAAGGAGATTCAGTTGTCTGAAAAAACGCGTTTATTTCGGGCTGAAAAACACGTTTTGAAAAGTGTCTTGTTACTGCCCCATATCTTACATGGGGGTGACCAAACTTGCAGAAACATGTTTATTTCTGCTGAAAAACACGTTTGGACACTTTCTGCACACTGGGGTTAAGAGCTGAGTGTGTGGGCTCTTCTGAGCCTACCAGTTACACTGAGATTCAGTTGTCTGAAAAAACGCGTTTATTTCGGGCTGAAAAACACGTTTTGAAAAGTGCCTTGTTACTGCCCCATAACTTACATGGGGGTGACCAAACTTGCAGAAACATGTTTATTTCTGCTGAAAAACACGTTTGGACACTTTCTGCACACTGGGGTTAAGACCTGAGTGTGTGAGCTCTTCTGAGCCTACCAGTTACACTGAGATTCTGCTGTATGAAAAAACGCGTTTATTTCGGGCTGAAAAACACGTTTTGAAAAGTGTCTTGTTACTGCCCCATAACTTACATGGGGTTGACCAAACTTGCAGAAACATGTTTATTTCTGCTGAAAAACACGTTTTGACCCTTTCTGCACACTGGGGTTAAGGGCTTAGTGTGTGGGCTCTTCTGAGCCTTGCTGTTACAAGTAGATTCAGTTGTCTGAAAAAACGCGTTTATTTCGGGCTGAAAAACACGTTTTGAAAAGGGTGATGTTACTGCCTCATAACTTACATGGGGTTGACCAAACTTGCAGAAACATGTTTATTTCTGCTGGAAAACACGTTTTGACACTTTCTGTACACTGGGGTTAAGGGCTGAGTGTGTGGGCTCTTCTGAGCCTTGCTATTACAAGGAGATTCAGTTGTCTGAAAAAACGCGTTTATTTCGGGCTGAAAAACACGTTTTGAAAAGTGTCTTGTTACTGCCCAATAACTTACATGGGGGTGACCAAACTTGCAGAAACATGTTTATTTCTGCTGGAAAACACGTTTTGACACTTTCTGTACACTGGGGTTAAGGGCTGAGTGTGTGGGCTCTTCTGAGCCTTGCTATTACAAGGAGATTCAGTTGTCTGAAAAAACGCGTTTATTTCGGGCTGAAAAACACGTTTTGAAAAGTGTCTTGTTACTGCCCCATAACTTACATGGGGTTGACCAAACTTGCAGAAACATGTTTATTTCTGCTGAAAAACACGTTTTGACCCTTTCTGCACACTGGGGTTAAGGGCTGAGTGTGTGGGCACTTCTGAGCCTTGCTGTTACAAGTAGATTCAGTTGTCTGAAAAAACGCGTTTATTTCGGGCTGAAAAACACGTTTTGAAAAGTGTGATGTTACTGCCCCATAACTTACATGGGGTTGACCAAACTTGCAGAAACATGTTTATTTCTGCTGGAAAACACGTTTTGACACTTTCTGTACACTGGGGTTAAGGGCTGAGTGTGTGGGCTCTTCTGAGCCTACCAGTTACACTGAGATTCAGTTGTCTGAAAAAACGCGTTTATTTCGGGCTGAAAAACACGTTTTGAAAAGTGTCTTGTTACTGCCCCATAACTTACATGGGGTTGACCAAACTTGCAGAAACATGTTTATTTCTGCTGAAAAACACGTTTTGACCCTTTCTGCACACTGGGGTTAAGGGCTGAGTGTGTGGGCACTTCTGAGCCTTGCTGTTACAAGTAGATTCAGTTGTCTGAAAAAACGCGTTTATTTCGGGCTGAAAAACACGTTTTGAAAAGGGTGATGTTACTGCCTCATAACTTACATGGGGTTGACCAAACTTGCAGAAACATGTTTATTTCTGCTGGAAAACACGTTTTGACACTTTCTGTACACTGGGGTTAAGGGCTGAGTGTGTGGGCTCTTCTGAGCCTTGCTATTACAAGGAGATTCAGTTGTCTGAAAAAACGCGTTTATTTCGGGCTGAAAAACACGTTTTGAAAAGTGTCTTGTTAATGCCCCATAACTTACATGGGGGTGACCAAACTTGCAGAAACATTTTTATTTCTGCTGAAAGACACGTTTGGACACTTTCTGCACACTGGGGTTAAGAGCTGAGTGTGTGGGCTCTTCTGAGCCTAGCAGTTACACTGAGATTCTGCTGTCTGAAAAAACGCGTTTATTTCGGGCTGAAAAACACGTTTTGAAAAGTGTCTTGTTACTGCCCCATAACTTACATGGGGTTGACCAAACTTGCAGAAACATGTTTATTTCTGCTGAAAAACACGTTTTGACCCTTTCTGCACACTGGGGTTAAGGGCTGAGTGTGTGGGCACTTCTGAGCCTTGCTGTTACAAGTAGATTCAGTTGTCTGAAAAAACGCGTTTATTTCGGGCTGAAAAACACGTTTTGAAAAGTGTGATGTTACTGCCCCATAACTTACATGGGGTTGACCAAACTTGCAGAAACATGTTTATTTCTGCTGGAAAACACGTTTTGACACTTTCTGTACACTGGGGTTAAGGGCTGAGTGTGTGGGCTCTTCTGAGCCTTGCTATTACAAGGAGATTCAGTTGTCTGAAAAAACGCGTTTATTTCGGGCTGAAAAACACGTTTTGAAAAGTGTCTTGTTACTGCCCCATAACTTACATGGGGGTGACCAAACTTGCAGAAACATGTTTATTTCTGCTGAAAAACATGTTTGGACACTTTCTGTACACTGGGGTTAAGGGCTGAGTGTGTGGGCTCTTCTGAGCCTTACTATTACAAGGAGATTCAGTTGTCTGAAAAAACGCGTTTATTTCGGGCTGAAAAACACGTTTTGAAAAGTGTCTTGTTACTGCCCCATAACTTACATGGGGGTGACCAAACTTGCAGAAACATGTTTATTTCTGCTGAAAAACACGTTTGGACACTTTCTGCACACTGGGGTTAAGAGCTGAGTGTGTGGGTTCTTCTGAGCCTAGCAGTTACACTGAGATTCTGCTGTCTGAAAAAACGCGTTTATTTCGGGCTGAAAAACACGTTTTGAAAAGTGTCTTGTTACTGCCCCATAACTTACATGGGGTTGACCAAACTTGCAGAAACATGTTTATTTCTGCTGAAAAACACGTTTTGACCCTTTCTGCACACTGGGGTTAAGGGCTGAGTGTGTGGGCACTTCTGAGCCTTGCTGTTACAAGTAGATTCAGTTGTCTGAAAAAACGCGTTTATTTCGGGCTGAAAAACACGTTTTGAAAAGTGTGATGTTACTGCCCCATAACTTACATGGGGTTGACCAAACTTGCAGAAACATGTTTATTTCTGCTGGAAAACACGTTTTGACACTTTCTGTACACTGGGGTTAAGGGCTGAGTGTGTGGGCTCTTCTGAGCCTTGCTATTACAAGGAGATTCAGTTGTCTGAAAAAACGCGTTTATTTCGGGCTGAAAAACACGTTTTGAAAAGTGTCTTGTTACTGCCCCATAACTTACATGGGGGTGACCAAACTTGCAGAAACATGTTTATTTCTGCTGAAAAACACGTTTGGACACTTTCTGCACACTGGGGTTAAGAGCTGAGTGTGTGGGCTCTTCTGAGCCTAGCAGTTACACTGAGATTCTGCTGTCTGAAAAAACGCGTTTATTTCGGGCTGAAAAACACGTTTTGAAAAGTGTCTTGTTACTGCCCCATAACTTACATGGGGTTGACCAAACTTGCAGAAACATGTTTATTTCTGCTGAAAAACACGTTTTGACCCTTTCTGCACACTGGGGTTAAGGGCTGAGTGTGTGGGCACTTCTGAGCCTTGCTGTTACAAGTAGATTCAGTTGTCTGAAAAAACGCGTTTATTTCGGGCTGAAAAACACGTTTTGAAAAGTGTCTTGTTACTGCCCCATAACTTACATGGGGTTGACCAAACTTGCAGAAACATGTTTATTTCTGCTGAAAAACACGTTTTGACCCTTTCTGCACACTGGGGTTAAGGGCTGAGTGTGTGGGCACTTCTGAGCCTTGCTGTTACAAGTAGATTCAGTTGTCTGAAAAAACGCGTTTATTTCGGGCTGAAAAACACGTTTTGAAAAGTGTCTTGTTACTGCCCCATAACTTACATGGGGGTGACCAAACTTGCAGAAACATGTTTATTTCTGCTGAAAAACACGTTTGGACACTTTCTGCACACTGGGGTTAAGAGCTGAGTGTGTGGGCTCTTCTGAGCCTAGCAGTTACACTGAGATTCTGCTGTCTGAAAAAACGCGTTTATTTCGGGCTGAAAAACACGTTTTGAAAAGTGTGATGTTACTGCCCCATTACTTACATGGGGGTGACCAAACTTGCAGAAACATGTTTATTTCTGCTGAAAAACACGTTTGGACACTTTCTGCACACTGGGGTTAAGAGCTGAGTGTGTGGGCTCTTCTGAGCCTAGCAGTTACACTGAGATTCTGCTGTCTGAAAAAACGCGTTTATTTCGGGCTGAAAAACACGTTTTGAAAAGTGTCTTGTTACTGCCCCATAACTTACATGGGGTTGACCAAACTTGCAGAAACATGTTTATTTCTGCTGAAAAACACGTTTTGACCCTTTCTGCACACTGGGGTTAAGGGCTGAGTGTGTGGGCACTTCTGAGCCTTGCTGTTACAAGTAGATTCAGTTGTCTGAAAAAACGCGTTTATTTCGGGCTGAAAAACACGTTTTGAAAAGTGTGATGTTACTGCCCCATAACTTACATGGGGTTGACCAAACTTGCAGAAACATGTTTATTTCTGCTGGAAAACACGTTTTGACACTTTCTGTACACTGGGGTTAAGGGCTGAGTGTGTGGGCTCTTCTGAGCCTTGCTATTACAAGGAGATTCAGTTGTCTGAAAAAACGCGTTTATTTCGGGCTGAAAAACACGTTTTGAAAAGTGTCTTGTTACTGCCCCATAACTTACATGGGGTTGACCAAACTTGCAGAAACATGTTTATTTCTGCTGGAAAACACGTTTTGACACTTTCTGTACACTGGGGTTAAGGGCTGAGTGTGTGGGCTCTTCTGAGCCTTGCTATTACAAGGAGATTCAGTTGCCTGAAAAAACGCGTTTATTTCGGGCTGACAAACACGTTTTGAAAAGTGTCTTGTTACTGCCCCATAACTTACATGGGGGTGACCAAACTTGCAGAAACATGTTTATTTCTGCTGAAAAACACGTTTGGACACTTTCTGCACACTGGGGTTAAGAGCTGAGTGTGTGGGCTCTTCTGAGCCTAGCAGTTACACTGAGATTCTGCTGTCTTAAAAAACGCGTTTATTTCGGGCTGAAAAACACGTTTTGAAAAGTGTCTTGTTACTGCCCCATCACTTACATGGGGTTGACCAAACTTGCAGAAACATGTTTATTTCTGCTGAAAAACACGTTTTGACCCTTTCTGCACACTGGGGTTAAGGGCTGAGTGTGTGGGCACTTCTGAGCCTTGCTGTTACAAGTAGATTCAGTTGTCTGAAAAAACGCGTTTATTTCGGGCTGAAAAACACGTTTTGAAAAGTGTCTTGTTACTGCCCCATAACTTACATGGGGTTGACCAAACTTGCAGAAACATGTTTATTTCTGCTGGAAAACACGTTTTGACACTTTCTGTACACTGGGGTTAAGGGCTGAGTGTGTGGGCTCTTCTGAGCCTTGCTATTACAAGGAGATTCAGTTGTCTGAAAAAACGCGTTTATTTCGGGCTGAAAAACACGTTTTGAAAAGTGTGATGTTACTGCCCCATAACTTACATGGGGATGACCAAACTTGCAGAAACATGTTTATTTCTGCTGGAAAACACGTTTTGACACTTTCTGTACACTGGGGTTAAGGGCTGAGTGTGTGGGCTCTTCTGAGCCTTGCTATTACAAGGAGATTCAGTTGTCTGAAAAAACGCGTTTATTTCGGGCTGAAAAACACGTTTTGAAAAGTGTCTTGTTACTGCCCCATAACTTACAAGGGGTTGACCAAACTTGCAGAAACATGTTTATTTCTGCTGAAAAACACGTTTTGACCCTTTCTGCACACTGGGGTTAAGGGCTGAGTGTGTGGGCACTTCTGAGCCTTGCTGTTACAAGTAGATTCAGTTGTCTGAAAAAACGCGTTTATTTCGGGCTGAAAAACACGTTTTGAAAAGTGTGATGTTACTGCCCCATAACTTACATGGGGTTGACCAAACTTGCAGAAACATGTTTATTTCTGCTGGAAAACACGTTTTGACACTTTCTGTACACTGGGGTTAAGGGCTGAGTGTGTGGGCTCTTCTGAGCCTTGCTATTACAAGGAGATTAAGTTGTCTGAAAAAATGCGTTTATTTCGGGCTGAAAAACACGTTTTGAAAAGTGTCTTGTTACTGCCCCATAACTTACATGGGGGTGACCAAACTTGCAGAAACATGTTTATTTCTGCTGAAAAACACGTTTGGACACTTTCTGCACACTGGGGTTAAGAGCTGAGTGTGTGGGCTCTTCTGAGCCTAGCAGTTACACTGAGATGCTGCTGTCTGAAAAAACGCGTTTATTTCGGGCTGAAAAACACGTTTTGAAAAGTGTCTTGTTACTGCCCCATAACTTACATGGGGTTGACCAAACTTGCAGAAACATGTTTATTTCTGCTGAAAAACACGTTTTGACCCTTTCTGCACACTGGGGTTAAGGGCTGAGTGTGTGGGCACTTCTGAGCCTTGCTGTTACAAGTAGATTCAGTTGTCTGAAAAAACGCGTTTATTTCGGGCTGAAAAACACGTTCTGAAAAGTGTGATGTTACTGCCCCATAACTTACATGGGGTTGACCAAACTTGCAGAAACATGTTTATTTCTGCTGGAAAACACGTTTTGACACTTTCTGTACACTGGGGTTAAGGGCTGAGTGTGTGGGCTCTTCTGAGCCTACCAGTTACACTGAGATTCAGTTGTCTGAAAAAACGCGTTTATTTCGGGCTGAAAAACACGTTTTGAAAAGTGTCTTGTTACTGCCCCATAACTTACATGGGGTTGACCAAACTTGCAGAAACATGTTTATTTCTGCTGAAAAACACGTTTTGACCCTTTCTGCACACTGGGGTTAAGGGCTGAGTGTGTGGGCACTTCTGAGCCTTGCTGTTACAAGTAGATTCAGTTGTCTGAAAAAACGCGTTTATTTCGGGCTGAAAAACACGTTTTGAAAAGTGTGATGTTACTGCCTCATAACTTACATGGGGTTGACCAAACTTGCAGAAACATGTTTATTTCTGCTGGAAAACACGTTTTTACACTTTCTGTACACTGGGGTTAAGGGCTGAGTGTGTGGGCTCTTCTGAGCCTAGCAGTTACACTGAGATTCAGTTGTCTGAAAAAACGCGTTTATTTCGGGCTGAAAAACACGTTTTGAAAAGTGTCTTGTTACTGCCCCATAACTTACATGGGGTTGACCAAACTTGCAGAAACATGTTTATTTCTGCTGAAAAACACGTTTTGACCCTTTCTGCACACTGGGGTTAAGGGCTGAGTGGGTGGGCACTTCTGAGCCTTGCTGTTACAAGTAGATTCAGTTGTCTGAAAAAACGCGTTTATTTCGGGCTGAAAAACACGTTTTGAAAAGTGTGATGTTACTGCCCCATAACTTACATGGGGTTGACCAAACTTGCAGAAACATGTTTATTTCTGCTGGAAAACACGTTTTGACACTTTCTGTACACTGGGGTTAAGGGCTGAGTGTGTGGGCTCTTCTGAGCCTTGCTATTACAAGGAGATTCAGTTGTCTGAAAAAACGCGTTTATTTCGGGATGAAAAACACGTTTTGAAAAGTGTCTTGTTACTGCCCCATAACTTACATGGGGTTGACCAAACTTGCAGAAACATGTTTATTTCTGCTGAAAAACACGTTTTGACCCTTTCTGCACACTGGGGTTAAGGGCTGAGTGTGTGGGCTCTTCTGAGCCTTACTATTACAAGGAGATTCAGTTGTCTGAAAAAACGCGTTTATTTCGGGCTGAAAAACACGTTTTGAAAAGTGTCTTGTTACTGCCCCATAACTTACATGGGGTTGACCAAACTTGCAGAAACATGTTTATTTCTGCTGGAAAACACATTTTGACACTTTCTGTACACTGGGGTTAAGGGCTGAGTGTGTGGGCTCTTCTGAGCCTTGCTATTACAAGGAGATTCAGTTGTCTGAAAAAACGCGTTTATTTCGGGCTGAAAAACACGTTTTGAAAAGTGTCTTGTTACTGCCCCATAACTTACATGGGGTTGACCAAACTTGCAGAAACATGTTTATTTCTGCTGGAAAACACGTTTTGACACTTTCTGTACACTGGGGTTAAGGGCTGAGTGTGTGGGCTCTTCTGAGCCTTGCTATTACAAGGAGATTCAGTTGTCTGAAAAAACGCGTTTATTTCGGGCTGAAAAACACGTTTTGAAAAGTGTCTTGTTACTGCCTCATAACTTACATGGGGTTGACCAAACTTGCAGAAACATGTTTATTTCTGCTGAAAAACACGTTTTGACCCTTTCTGCACACTGGGGTTAAGGGCTGAGTGTGTGGGCACTTCTGAGCCTTGCTGTTACAAGTAGATTCAGTTGTCTGAAAAAACGCGTTTATTTCGGGCTGAAAAACACGTTTTGAAAAGTGTGATGTTACTGCCTCATAACTTACATGGGGTTGACCAAACTTGCAGAAACATGTTTATTTCTGCTGGAAAACACGTTTTTACACTTTCTGTACACTGGGGTTAAGGGCTGAGTGTGTGGGCTCTTCTGAGCCTAGCAGTTACACTGAGATTCAGTTGTCTGAAAAAACGCGTTTATTTCGGGCTGAAAAACACGTTTTGAAAAGTGTCTTGTTACTGCCCCATAACTTACATGGGGTTGACCAAACTTGCAGAAACATGTTTATTTCTGCTGAAAAACACGTTTTGACCCTTTCTGCACACTGGGGTTAAGGGCTGAGTGGGTGGGCACTTCTGAGCCTTGCTGTTACAAGTAGATTCAGTTGTCTGAAAAAACGCGTTTATTTCGGGCTGAAAAACACGTTTTGAAAAGTGTGATGTTACTGCCCCATAACTTACATGGGGTTGACCAAACTTGCAGAAACATGTTTATTTCTGCTGGAAAACACGTTTTGACACTTTCTGTACACTGGGGTTAAGGGCTGAGTGTGTGGGCTCTTCTGAGCCTTGCTATTACAAGGAGATTCAGTTGTCTGAAAAAACGCGTTTATTTCGGGATGAAAAACACGTTTTGAAAAGTGTCTTGTTACTGCCCCATAACTTACATGGGGTTGACCAAACTTGCAGAAACATGTTTATTTCTGCTGAAAAACACGTTTTGACCCTTTCTGCACACTGGGGTTAAGGGCTGAGTGTGTGGGCACTTCTGAGCCTTGCTGTTACAAGTAGATTCAGTTGTCTGAAAAAACGCGTTTATTTCGGGCTGAAAAACACGTTTTGAAAAGTGTGATGTTACTGCCCCATAACTTACATGGGGTTGACCAAACTTGCAGAAACATGTTTATTTCTGCTGGAAAACACGTTTTGACACTTTCTGTACACTGGGGTTAAGGGCTGAGTGTGTGGGCTCTTCTGAGCCTTGCTATTACAAGGAGATTCAGTTGTCTGAAAAAACGCGTTTATTTCGGGCTGAAAAACACGTTTTGAAAAGTGTCTTGTTACTGCCCCATAACTTACATGGGGGTGACCAAACTTGCAGAAACATGTTTATTTCTGCTGAAAAACATGTTTGGACACTTTCTGTACACTGGGGTTAAGGGCTGAGTGTGTGGGCTCTTCTGAGCCTTACTATTACAAGGAGATTCAGTTGTCTGAAAAAACGCGTTTATTTCGGGCTGAAAAACACGTTTTGAAAAGTGTCTTGTTACTGCCCCATAACTTACATGGGGTTGACCAAACTTGCAGAAACATGTTTATTTCTGCTGGAAAACACATTTTGACACTTTCTGTACACTGGGGTTAAGGGCTGAGTGTGTGGGCTCTTCTGAGCCTTGCTATTACAAGGAGATTCAGTTGTCTGAAAAAACGCGTTTATTTCGGGCTGAAAAACACGTTTTGAAAAGTGTCTTGTTACTGCCCCATAACTTACATGGGGTTGACCAAACTTGCAGAAACATGTTTATTTCTGCTGGAAAACACGTTTTGACACTTTCTGTACACTGGGGTTAAGGGCTGAGTGTGTGGGCTCTTCTGAGCCTTGCTATTACAAGGAGATTCAGTTGTCTGAAAAAACGCGTTTATTTCGGGCTGAAAAACACGTTTTGAAAAGTGTCTTGTTACTGCCCCATAACTTACATGGGGTTGACCAAACTTGCAGAAACATGTTTATTTCTGCTGAAAAACACGTTTTGACCCTTTCTGCACACTGGGGTTAAGGGCTGAGTGTGTGGGCACTTCTGAGCCTTGCTGTTACAAGTAGATTCAGTTGTCTGAAAAAACGCGTTTATTTCGGGCTGAAAAACACGTTTTGAAAAGTGTGATGTTACTGCCCCATAACTTACATGGGGTTGACCAAACTTGCAGAAACATGTTTATTTCTGCTGGAAAACACGTTTTGACACTTTCTGTACACTGGGGTTAAGGGCTGAGTGTGTGGGCTCTTCTGAGCCTTTCTATTACAAGGAGATTCAGTTGTCTGAAAAAACGCGTTTATTTCGGGCTGAAAAACACGTTTTGAAAAGTGTCTTGTTACTGCCCCATATCTTACATGGGGGTGACCAAACTTGCAGAAACATGTTTATTTCTGCTGAAAAACACGTTTGGACACTTTCTGCACACTGGGGTTAAGAGCTGAGTGTGTGGGCTCTTCTGAGCCTACCAGTTACACTGAGATTCAGTTGTCTGAAAAAACGCGTTTATTTCGGGCTGAAAAACACGTTTTGAAAAGTGCCTTGTTACTGCCCCATAACTTACATGGGGGTGACCAAACTTGCAGAAACATGTTTATTTCTGCTGAAAAACACGTTTGGACACTTTCTGCACACTGGGGTTAAGACCTGAGTGTGTGAGCTCTTCTGAGCCTACCAGTTACACTGAGATTCTGCTGTATGAAAAAACGCGTTTATTTCGGGCTGAAAAACACGTTTTGAAAAGTGTCTTGTTACTGCCCCATAACTTACATGGGGTTGACCAAACTTGCAGAAACATGTTTATTTCTGCTGAAAAACACGTTTTGACCCTTTCTGCACACTGGGGTTAAGGGCTTAGTGTGTGGGCTCTTCTGAGCCTTGCTGTTACAAGTAGATTCAGTTGTCTGAAAAAACGCGTTTATTTCGGGCTGAAAAACACGTTTTGAAAAGGGTGATGTTACTGCCTCATAACTTACATGGGGTTGACCAAACTTGCAGAAACATGTTTATTTCTGCTGGAAAACACGTTTTGACACTTTCTGTACACTGGGGTTAAGGGCTGAGTGTGTGGGCTCTTCTGAGCCTTGCTATTACAAGGAGATTCAGTTGTCTGAAAAAACGCGTTTATTTCGGGCTGAAAAACACGTTTTGAAAAGTGTCTTGTTACTGCCCAATAACTTACATGGGGGTGACCAAACTTGCAGAAACATGTTTATTTCTGCTGGAAAACACGTTTTGACACTTTCTGTACACTGGGGTTAAGGGCTGAGTGTGTGGGCTCTTCTGAGCCTTGCTATTACAAGGAGATTCAGTTGTCTGAAAAAACGCGTTTATTTCGGGCTGAAAAACACGTTTTGAAAAGTGTCTTGTTACTGCCCCATAACTTACATGGGGTTGACCAAACTTGCAGAAACATGTTTATTTCTGCTGAAAAACACGTTTTGACCCTTTCTGCACACTGGGGTTAAGGGCTGAGTGTGTGGGCACTTCTGAGCCTTGCTGTTACAAGTAGATTCAGTTGTCTGAAAAAACGCGTTTATTTCGGGCTGAAAAACACGTTTTGAAAAGTGTGATGTTACTGCCCCATAACTTACATGGGGTTGACCAAACTTGCAGAAACATGTTTATTTCTGCTGGAAAACACGTTTTGACACTTTCTGTACACTGGGGTTAAGGGCTGAGTGTGTGGGCTCTTCTGAGCCTTGCTATTACAAGGAGATTCAGTTGTCTGAAAAAACGCGTTTATTTCGGGCTGAAAAACACGTTTTGAAAAGTGTCTTGTTACTGCCCCATATCTTACATGGGGGTGACCAAACTTGCAGAAACATGTTTATTTCTGCTGAAAAACACGTTTGGACACTTTCTGCACACTGGGGTTAAGAGCTGAGTGTGTGGGCTCTTCTGAGCCTACCAGTTACACTGAGATTCAGTTGTCTGAAAAAACGCGTTTATTTCGGGCTGAAAAACACGTTTTGAAAAGTGCCTTGTTACTGCCCCATAACTTACATGGGGGTGACCAAACTTGCAGAAACATGTTTATTTCTGCTGAAAAACACGTTTGGACACTTTCTGCACACTGGGGTTAAGACCTGAGTGTGTGAGCTCTTCTGAGCCTACCAGTTACACTGAGATTCTGCTGTATGAAAAAACGCGTTTATTTCGGGCTGAAAAACACGTTTTGAAAAGTGTCTTGTTACTGCCCCATAACTTACATGGGGTTGACCAAACTTGCAGAAACATGTTTATTTCTGCTGAAAAACACGTTTTGACCCTTTCTGCACACTGGGGTTAAGGGCTTAGTGTGTGGGCTCTTCTGAGCCTTGCTGTTACAAGTAGATTCAGTTGTCTGAAAAAACGCGTTTATTTCGGGCTGAAAAACACGTTTTGAAAAGGGTGATGTTACTGCCTCATAACTTACATGGGGTTGACCAAACTTGCAGAAACATGTTTATTTCTGCTGGAAAACACGTTTTGACACTTTCTGTACACTGGGGTTAAGGGCTGAGTGTGTGGGCTCTTCTGAGCCTTGCTATTACAAGGAGATTCAGTTGTCTGAAAAAACGCGTTTATTTCGGGCTGAAAAACACGTTTTGAAAAGTGTCTTGTTACTGCCCAATAACTTACATGGGGGTGACCAAACTTGCAGAAACATGTTTATTTCTGCTGGAAAACACGTTTTGACACTTTCTGTACACTGGGGTTAAGGGCTGAGTGTGTGGGCTCTTCTGAGCCTTGCTATTACAAGGAGATTCAGTTGTCTGAAAAAACGCGTTTATTTCGGGCTGAAAAACACGTTTTGAAAAGTGTCTTGTTACTGCCCCATAACTTACATGGGGTTGACCAAACTTGCAGAAACATGTTTATTTCTGCTGAAAAACACGTTTTGACCCTTTCTGCACACTGGGGTTAAGGGCTGAGTGTGTGGGCACTTCTGAGCCTTGCTGTTACAAGTAGATTCAGTTGTCTGAAAAAACGCGTTTATTTCGGGCTGAAAAACACGTTTTGAAAAGTGTGATGTTACTGCCCCATAACTTACATGGGGTTGACCAAACTTGCAGAAACATGTTTATTTCTGCTGGAAAACACGTTTTGACACTTTCTGTACACTGGGGTTAAGGGCTGAGTGTGTGGGCTCTTCTGAGCCTAGCAGTTACACTGAGATTCAGTTGTCTGAAAAAACGCGTTTATTTCGGGCTGAAAAACACGTTTTGAAAAGTGTGATGTTACTGCCCCATAACTTACATGGGGTTGACCAAACTTGCAGAAACATGTTTATTTCTGCTGGAAAACACGTTTTGACACTTTCTGTACACTGGGGTTAAGGGCTGAGTGTGTGGGCTCTTCTGAGCCTTGCTATTACAAGGAGATTCAGTTGTCTGAAAAAACGCGTTTATTTCGGGCTGAAAAACACGTTTTGAAAAGTGTCTTGTTACTGCCCCATATCTTACATGGGGGTGACCAAACTTGCAGAAACATGTTTATTTCTGCTGAAAAACACGTTTGGACACTTTCTGCACACTGGGGTTAAGAGCTGAGTGTGTGGGCTCTTCTGAGCCTACCAGTTACACTGAGATTCAGTTGTCTGAAAAAACGCGTTTATTTCGGGCTGAAAAACACGTTTTGAAAAGAGCCTTGTTACTGCCCCATAACTTACATGGGGTTGACCAAACTTGCAGAAACATGTTTATTTCTGCTGAAAAACACGTTTTGACCCTTTCTGCACACTGGGGTTAAGGGCTTAGTGTGTGGGCTCTTCTGAGCCTTGCTGTTACAAGTAGATTCAGTTGTCTGAAAAAACGCGTTTATTTCGGGCTGAAAAACACGTTTTGAAAAGGGTGATGTTACTGCCTCATAACTTACATGGGGTTGACCAAACTTGCAGAAACATGTTTATTTCTGCTGGAAAACACGTTTTGACACTTTCTGTACACTGGGGTTAAGGGCTGAGTGTGTGGGCTCTTCTGAGCCTTGCTATTACAAGGAGATTCAGTTGTCTGAAAAAACGCGTTTATTTCGGGCTGAAAAACACGTTTTGAAAAGTGTCTTGTTACTGCCCAATAACTTACATGGGGGTGACCAAACTTGCAGAAACATGTTTATTTCTGCTGGAAAACACGTTTTGACACTTTCTGTACACTGGGGTTAAGGGCTGAGTGTGTGGGCTCTTCTGAGCCTTGCTATTACAAGGAGATTCAGTTGTCTGAAAAAACGCGTTTATTTCGGGCTGAAAAACACGTTTTGAAAAGTGTCTTGTTACTGCCCCATAACTTACATGGGGTTGACCAAACTTGCAGAAACATGTTTATTTCTGCTGAAAAACACGTTTTGACCCTTTCTGCACACTGGGGTTAAGGGCTGAGTGTGTGGGCACTTCTGAGCCTTGCTGTTACAAGTAGATTCAGTTGTCTGAAAAAACGCGTTTATTTCGGGCTGAAAAACACGTTTTGAAAAGTGTGATGTTACTGCCCCATAACTTACATGGGGTTGACCAAACTTGCAGAAACATGTTTATTTCTGCTGGAAAACACGTTTTGACACTTTCTGTATACTGGGGTTAAGGGCTGAGTGTGTGGGCTCTTCTGAGCCTACCAGTTACACTGAGATTCAGTTGTCTGAAAAAACGCGTTTATTTCGGGCTGAAAAACACGTTTTGAAAAGTGTCTTGTTACTGCCCCATAACTTACATGGGGTTGACCAAACTTGCAGAAACATGTTTATTTCTGCTGAAAAACACGTTTTGACCCTTTCTGCACACTGGGGTTAAGGGCTGAGTGTGTGGGCACTTCTGAGCCTTGCTGTTACAAGTAGATTCAGTTGTCTGAAAAAACGCGTTTATTTCGGGCTGAAAAACACGTTTTGAAAAGGGTGATGTTACTGCCTCATAACTTACATGGGGTTGACCAAACTTGCAGAAACATGTTTATTTCTGCTGGAAAACACGTTTTGACACTTTCTGTACACTGGGGTTAAGGGCTGAGTGTGTGGGCTCTTCTGAGCCTTGCTATTACAAGGAGATTCAGTTGTCTGAAAAAACGCGTTTATTTCGGGCTGAAAAACACGTTTTGAAAAGTGTCTTGTTAATGCCCCATAACTTACATGGGGGTGACCAAACTTGCAGAAACATTTTTATTTCTGCTGAAAGACACGTTTGGACACTTTCTGCACACTGGGGTTAAGAGCTGAGTGTGTGGGCTCTTCTGAGCCTAGCAGTTACACTGAGATTCTGCTGTCTGAAAAAACGCGTTTATTTCGGGCTGAAAAACACGTTTTGAAAAGTGTCTTGTTACTGCCCCATAACTTACATGGGGTTGACCAAACTTGCAGAAACATGTTTTTTTCTGCTGAAAAACACGTTTTGACCCTTTCTGCACACTGGGGTTAAGGGCTGAGTGTGTGGGCACTTCTGAGCCTTGCTGTTACAAGTAGATTCAGTTGTCTGAAAAAACGCGTTTATTTCGGGCTGAAAAACACGTTTTGAAAAGTGTGATGTTACTGCCCCATAACTTACATGGGGTTGACCAAACTTGCAGAAACATGTTTATTTCTGCTGGAAAACACGTTTTGACACTTTCTGTACACTGGGGTTAAGGGCTGAGTGTGTGGGCTCTTCTGAGCCTTGCTATTACAAGGAGATTCAGTTGTCTGAAAAAACGCGTTTATTTCGGGCTGAAAAACACGTTTTGAAAAGTGTCTTGTTACTGCCCCATAACTTACATGGGGGTGACCAAACTTGCAGAAACATGTTTATTTCTGCTGAAAAACATGTTTGGACACTTTCTGTACACTGGGGTTAAGGGCTGAGTGTGTGGGCTCTTCTGAGCCTTACTATTACAAGGAGATTCAGTTGTCTGAAAAAACGCGTTTATTTCGGGCTGAAAAACACGTTTTGAAAAGTGTCTTGTTACTGCCCCATAACTTACATGGGGGTGACCAAACTTGCAGAAACATGTTTATTTCTGCTGAAAAACACGTTTGGACACTTTCTGCACACTGGGGTTAAGAGCTGAGTGTGTGGGTTCTTCTGAGCCTAGCAGTTACACTGAGATTCTGCTGTCTGAAAAAACGCGTTTATTTCGGGCTGAAAAACACGTTTTGAAAAGTGTCTTGTTACTGCCCCATAACTTACATGGGGTTGACCAAACTTGCAGAAACATGTTTATTTCTGCTGAAAAACACGTTTTGACCCTTTCTGCACACTGGGGTTAAGGGCTGAGTGTGTGGGCACTTCTGAGCCTTGCTGTTACAAGTAGATTCAGTTGTCTGAAAAAACGCGTTTATTTCGGGCTGAAAAACACGTTTTGAAAAGTGTGATGTTACTGCCCCATAACTTACATGGGGTTGACCAAACTTGCAGAAACATGTTTATTTCTGCTGGAAAACACGTTTTGACACTTTCTGTACACTGGGGTTAAGGGCTGAGTGTGTGGGCTCTTCTGAGCCTTGCTATTACAAGGAGATTCAGTTGTCTGAAAAAACGCGTTTATTTCGGGCTGAAAAACACGTTTTGAAAAGTGTCTTGTTACTGCCCCATAACTTACATGGGGGTGACCAAACTTGCAGAAACATGTTTATTTCTGCTGAAAAACACGTTTGGACACTTTCTGCACACTGGGGTTAAGAGCTGAGTGTGTGGGCTCTTCTGAGCCTAGCAGTTACACTGAGATTCTGCTGTCTGAAAAAACGCGTTTATTTCGGGCTGAAAAACACGTTTTGAAAAGTGTCTTGTTACTGCCCCATAACTTACATGGGGTTGACCAAACTTGCAGAAACATGTTTATTTCTGCTGAAAAACACGTTTTGACCCTTTCTGCACACTGGGGTTAAGGGCTGAGTGTGTGGGCACTTCTGAGCCTTGCTGTTACAAGTAGATTCAGTTGTCTGAAAAAACGCGTTTATTTCGGGCTGAAAAACACGTTTTGAAAAGTGTCTTGTTACTGCCCCATAACTTACATGGGGTTGACCAAACTTGCAGAAACATGTTTATTTCTGCTGAAAAACACGTTTTGACCCTTTCTGCACACTGGGGTTAAGGGCTGAGTGTGTGGGCACTTCTGAGCCTTGCTGTTACAAGTAGATTCAGTTGTCTGAAAAAACGCGTTTATTTCGGGCTGAAAAACACGTTTTGAAAAGTGTCTTGTTACTGCCCCATAACTTACATGGGGGTGACCAAACTTGCAGAAACATGTTTATTTCTGCTGAAAAACACGTTTGGACACTTTCTGCACACTGGGGTTAAGAGCTGAGTGTGTGGGCTCTTCTGAGCCTAGCAGTTACACTGAGATTCTGCTGTCTGAAAAAACGCGTTTATTTCGGGCTGAAAAACACGTTTTGAAAAGTGTGATGTTACTGCCCCATTACTTACATGGGGGTGACCAAACTTGCAGAAACATGTTTATTTCTGCTGAAAAACACGTTTGGACACTTTCTGCACACTGGGGTTAAGAGCTGAGTGTGTGGGCTCTTCTGAGCCTAGCAGTTACACTGAGATTCTGCTGTCTGAAAAAACGCGTTTATTTCGGGCTGAAAAACACGTTTTGAAAAGTGTCTTGTTACTGCCCCATAACTTACATGGGGTTGACCAAACTTGCAGAAACATGTTTATTTCTGCTGAAAAACACGTTTTGACCCTTTCTGCACACTGGGGTTAAGGGCTGAGTGTGTGGGCACTTCTGAGCCTTGCTGTTACAAGTAGATTCAGTTGTCTGAAAAAACGCGTTTATTTCGGGCTGAAAAACACGTTTTGAAAAGTGTGATGTTACTGCCCCATAACTTACATGGGGTTGACCAAACTTGCAGAAACATGTTTATTTCTGCTGGAAAACACGTTTTGACACTTTCTGTACACTGGGGTTAAGGGCTGAGTGTGTGGGCTCTTCTGAGCCTTGCTATTACAAGGAGATTCAGTTGTCTGAAAAAACGCGTTTATTTCGGGCTGAAAAACACGTTTTGAAAAGTGTCTTGTTACTGCCCCATAACTTACATGGGGTTGACCAAACTTGCAGAAACATGTTTATTTCTGCTGGAAAACACGTTTTGACACTTTCTGTACACTGGGGTTAAGGGCTGAGTGTGTGGGCTCTTCTGAGCCTTGCTATTACAAGGAGATTCAGTTGCCTGAAAAAACGCGTTTATTTCGGGCTGACAAACACGTTTTGAAAAGTGTCTTGTTACTGCCCCATAACTTACATGGGGGTGACCAAACTTGCAGAAACATGTTTATTTCTGCTGAAAAACACGTTTGGACACTTTCTGCACACTGGGGTTAAGAGCTGAGTGTGTGGGCTCTTCTGAGCCTAGCAGTTACACTGAGATTCTGCTGTCTTAAAAAACGCGTTTATTTCGGGCTGAAAAACACGTTTTGAAAAGTGTCTTGTTACTGCCCCATAACTTACATGGGGTTGACCAAACTTGCAGAAACATGTTTATTTCTGCTGAAAAACACGTTTTGACCCTTTCTGCACACTGGGGTTAAGGGCTGAGTGTGTGGGCACTTCTGAGCCTTGCTGTTACAAGTAGATTCAGTTGTCTGAAAAAACGCGTTTATTTCGGGCTGAAAAACACGTTTTGAAAAGTGTCTTGTTACTGCCCCATAACTTACATGGGGTTGACCAAACTTGCAGAAACATGTTTATTTCTGCTGGAAAACACGTTTTGACACTTTCTGTACACTGGGGTTAAGGGCTGAGTGTGTGGGCTCTTCTGAGCCTTGCTATTACAAGGAGATTCAGTTGTCTGAAAAAACGCGTTTATTTCGGGCTGAAAAACACGTTTTGAAAAGTGTGATGTTACTGCCCCATAACTTACATGGGGATGACCAAACTTGCAGAAACATGTTTATTTCTGCTGGAAAACACGTTTTGACACTTTCTGTACACTGGGGTTAAGGGCTGAGTGTGTGGGCTCTTCTGAGCCTTGCTATTACAAGGAGATTCAGTTGTCTGAAAAAACGCGTTTATTTCGGGCTGAAAAACACGTTTTGAAAAGTGTCTTGTTACTGCCCCATAACTTACATGGGGTTGACCAAACTTGCAGAAACATGTTTATTTCTGCTGAAAAACACGTTTTGACCCTTTCTGCACACTGGGGTTAAGGGCTGAGTGTGTGGGCACTTCTGAGCCTTGCTGTTACAAGTAGATTCAGTTGTCTGAAAAAACGCGTTTATTTCGGGCTGAAAAACACGTTTTGAAAAGTGTGATGTTACTGCCCCATAACTTACATGGGGTTGACCAAACTTGCAGAAACATGTTTATTTCTGCTGGAAAACACGTTTTGACACTTTCTGTACACTGGGGTTAAGGGCTGAGTGTGTGGGCTCTTCTGAGCCTTGCTATTACAAGGAGATTCAGTTGTCTGAAAAAACGCGTTTATTTCGGGCTGAAAAACACGTTTTGAAAAGTGTCTTGTTACTGCCCCATAACTTACATGGGGGTGACCAAACTTGCAGAAACATGTTTATTTCTGCTGAAAAACACGTTTGGACACTTTCTGCACACTGGGGTTAAGAGCTGAGTGTGTGGGCTCTTCTGAGCCTAGCAGTTACACTGAGATTCAGTTGTCTGAAAAAACACGTTTATTTTGGGCTGAAAAACACGTTTTGAAAAGTGTCTTGTTACTGCCCCATAACTTACATGGGGTTGACCAAACTTGCAGAAACATGTTTATTTCTGCTGAAAAACATGTTTGGACACTTTCTGTACACTGGGGTTAAGGGCTGAGTGTGTGGGCTCTTCTGAGCCTTACTATTACAAGGAGATTCAGTTGTCTGAAAAAACGCGTTTATTTCGGGCTGAAAAACACGTTTTGAAAAGTGTCTTGTTACTGCCCCATAACTTACATGGGGTTGACCAAACTTGCAGAAACATGTTTATTTCTGCTGAAAAACACGTTTTGACCCTTTCTGCACACTGGGGTTAAGGGCTGAGTGTGTGGGCACTTCTGAGCCTTGCTGTTACAAGTAGATTCAGTTGTCTGAAAAAACGCGTTTATTTCGGGCTGAAAAACACGTTTTGAAAAGTGTGATGTTACTGCCCCATAACTTACATGGGGTTGACCAAACTTGCAGAAACATGTTTATTTCTGCTGAAAAACACGTTTGGACACTTTCTGCACACTGGGGTTAAGAGCTGAGTGTGTGGGCTCTTCTGAGCCTAGCAGTTACACTGAGATTCTGCTGTCTGAAAAAACGCGTTTATTTCGGGCTGAAAAACACGTTTTGAAAAGTGTCTTGTTACTGCCCCATAACTTACATGGGGGTGACCAAACTTGCAGAAACATGTTTATTTCTGCTGAAAAACATGTTTGGACACTTTCTGTACACTGGGGTTAAGGGCTGAGTGTGTGGGCTCTTCTGAGCCTTGCTATTACAAGGAGATTCAGTTGTCTGAAAAAACGCGTTTATTTCGGGCTGAAAAACACGTTTTGAAAAGTGTGATGTTACTGCCCCATAACTTACATGGGGTTGACCAAACTTGCAGAAACATGTTTATTTCTGCTGGAAAACACGTTTTGACACTTTCTGTACACTGGGGTTAAGGGCTGAGTGTGTGGGCTCTTCTGAGCCTTGCTATTACAAGGAGATTCAGTTGTCTGAAAAAACGCGTTTATTTCGGGCTGAAAAACACGTTTTGAAAAGTGTCTTGTTACTGCCCCATATCTTACATGGGGGTGACCAAACTTGCAGAAACATGTTTATTTCTGCTGAAAAACACGTTTGGACACTTTCTGCACACTGGGGTTAAGAGCTGAGTGTGTGGGCTCTTCTGAGCCTACCAGTTACACTGAGATTCAGTTGTCTGAAAAAACGCGTTTATTTCGGGCTGAAAAACACGTTTTGAAAAGTGCCTTGTTACTGCCCCATAACTTACATGGGGGTGACCAAACTTGCAGAAACATGTTTATTTCTGCTGAAAAACACGTTTGGACACTTTCTGCACACTGGGGTTAAGACCTGAGTGTGTGAGCTCTTCTGAGCCTACCAGTTACACTGAGATTCTGCTGTATGAAAAAACGCGTTTATTTCGGGCTGAAAAACACGTTTTGAAAAGTGTCTTGTTACTGCCCCATAACTTACATGGGGTTGACCAAACTTGCAGAAACATGTTTATTTCTGCTGAAAAACACGTTTTGACCCTTTCTGCACACTGGGGTTAAGGGCTTAGTGTGTGGGCTCTTCTGAGCCTTGCTGTTACAAGTAGATTCAGTTGTCTGAAAAAACGCGTTTATTTCGGGCTGAAAAACACGTTTTGAAAAGGGTGATGTTACTGCCTCATAACTTACATGGGGTTGACCAAACTTGCAGAAACATGTTTATTTCTGCTGGAAAACACGTTTTGACACTTTCTGTACACTGGGGTTAAGGGCTGAGTGTGTGGGCTCTTCTGAGCCTTGCTATTACAAGGAGATTCAGTTGTCTGAAAAAACGCGTTTATTTCGGGCTGAAAAACACGTTTTGAAAAGTGTCTTGTTACTGCCCCATAACTTACATGGGGGTGACCAAACTTGCAGAAACATGTTTATTTCTGCTGAAAAACACGTTTGGACACTTTCTGCACACTGGGGTTAAGAGCTGAGTGTGTGGGCTCTTCTGAGCCTAGCAGTTACACTGAGATTCAGTTGTCTGAAAAAACGCGTTTATTTTGGGCTGAAAAACACGTTTTGAAAAGTGTCTTGTTACTGCCCCATAACTTACATGGGGTTGACCAAACTTGCAGAAACATGTTTATTTCTGCTGAAAAACATGTTTGGACACTTTCTGTACACTGGGGTTAAGGGCTGAGTGTGTGGGCTCTTCTGAGCCTTACTATTACAAGGAGATTCAGTTGTCTGAAAAAACGCGTTTATTTCGGGCTGAAAAACACGTTTTGAAAAGTGTCTTGTTACTGCCCCATAACTTACATGGGGTTGACCAAACTTGCAGAAACATGTTTATTTCTGCTGAAAAACACGTTTTGACCCTTTCTGCACACTGGGGTTAAGGGCTGAGTGTGTGGGCACTTCTGAGCCTTGCTGTTACAAGTAGATTCAGTTGTCTGAAAAAACGCGTTTATTTCGGGCTGAAAAACACGTTTTGAAAAGTGTGATGTTACTGCCCCATAACTTACATGGGGTTGACCAAACTTGCAGAAACATGTTTATTTCTGCTGAAAAACACGTTTGGACACTTTCTGCACACTGGGGTTAAGAGCTGAGTGTGTGGGCTCTTCTGAGCCTAGCAGTTACACTGAGATTCTGCTGTCTGAAAAAACGCGTTTATTTCGGGCTGAAAAACACGTTTTGAAAAGTGTCTTGTTACTGCCCCATAACTTACATGGGGGTGACCAAACTTGCAGAAACATGTTTATTTCTGCTGAAAAACATGTTTGGACACTTTCTGTACACTGGGGTTAAGGGCTGAGTGTGTGGGCTCTTCTGAGCCTTGCTATTACAAGGAGATTCAGTTGTCTGAAAAAACGCGTTTATTTCGGGCTGAAAAACACGTTTTGAAAAGTGTGATGTTACTGCCCCATAACTTACATGGGGTTGACCAAACTTGCAGAAACATGTTTATTTCTGCTGGAAAACACGTTTTGACACTTTCTGTACACTGGGGTTAAGGGCTGAGTGTGTGGGCTCTTCTGAGCCTTGCTATTACAAGGAGATTCAGTTGTCTGAAAAAACGCGTTTATTTCGGGCTGAAAAACACGTTTTGAAAAGTGTCTTGTTACTGCCCCATATCTTACATGGGGGTGACCAAACTTGCAGAAACATGTTTATTTCTGCTGAAAAACACGTTTGGACACTTTCTGCACACTGGGGTTAAGAGCTGAGTGTGTGGGCTCTTCTGAGCCTACCAGTTACACTGAGATTCAGTTGTCTGAAAAAACGCGTTTATTTCGGGCTGAAAAACACGTTTTGAAAAGTGCCTTGTTACTGCCCCATAACTTACATGGGGGTGACCAAACTTGCAGAAACATGTTTATTTCTGCTGAAAAACACGTTTGGACACTTTCTGCACACTGGGGTTAAGACCTGAGTGTGTGAGCTCTTCTGAGCCTACCAGTTACACTGAGATTCTGCTGTATGAAAAAACGCGTTTATTTCGGGCTGAAAAACACGTTTTGAAAAGTGTCTTGTTACTGCCCCATAACTTACATGGGGTTGACCAAACTTGCAGAAACATGTTTATTTCTGCTGAAAAACACGTTTTGACCCTTTCTGCACACTGGGGTTAAGGGCTTAGTGTGTGGGCTCTTCTGAGCCTTGCTGTTACAAGTAGATTCAGTTGTCTGAAAAAACGCGTTTATTTCGGGCTGAAAAACACGTTTTGAAAAGGGTGATGTTACTGCCTCATAACTTACATGGGGTTGACCAAACTTGCAGAAACATGTTTATTTCTGCTGGAAAACACGTTTTGACACTTTCTGTACACTGGGGTTAAGGGCTGAGTGTGTGGGCTCTTCTGAGCCTTGCTATTACAAGGAGATTCAGTTGTCTGAAAAAACGCGTTTATTTCGGGCTGAAAAACACGTTTTGAAAAGTGTCTTGTTACTGCCCAATAACTTACATGGGGGTGACCAAACTTGCAGAAACATGTTTATTTCTGCTGGAAAACACGTTTTGACACTTTCTGTACACTGGGGTTAAGGGCTGAGTGTGTGGGCTCTTCTGAGCCTTGCTATTACAAGGAGATTCAGTTGTCTGAAAAAACGCGTTTATTTCGGGCTGAAAAACACGTTTTGAAAAGTGTCTTGTTACTGCCCCATAACTTACATGGGGTTGACCAAACTTGCAGAAACATGTTTATTTCTGCTGAAAAACACGTTTTGACCCTTTCTGCACACTGGGGTTAAGGGCTGAGTGTGTGGGCACTTCTGAGCCTTGCTGTTACAAGTAGATTCAGTTGTCTGAAAAAACGCGTTTATTTCGGGCTGAAAAACACGTTTTGAAAAGTGTGATGTTACTGCCCCATAACTTACATGGGGTTGACCAAACTTGCAGAAACATGTTTATTTCTGCTGGAAAACACGTTTTGACACTTTCTGTACACTGGGGTTAAGGGCTGAGTGTGTGGGCTCTTCTGAGCCTACCAGTTACACTGAGATTCAGTTGTCTGAAAAAACGCGTTTATTTCGGGCTGAAAAACACGTTTTGAAAAGTGTCTTGTTACTGCCCCATAACTTACATGGGGTTGACCAAACTTGCAGAAACATGTTTATTTCTGCTGAAAAACACGTTTTGACCCTTTCTGCACACTGGGGTTAAGGGCTGAGTGTGTGGGCACTTCTGAGCCTTGCTGTTACAAGTAGATTCAGTTGTCTGAAAAAACGCGTTTATTTCGGGCTGAAAAACACGTTTTGAAAAGGGTGATGTTACTGCCTCATAACTTACATGGGGTTGACCAAACTTGCAGAAACATGTTTATTTCTGCTGGAAAACACGTTTTGACACTTTCTGTACACTGGGGTTAAGGGCTGAGTGTGTGGGCTCTTCTGAGCCTTGCTATTACAAGGAGATTCAGTTGTCTGAAAAAACGCGTTTATTTCGGGCTGAAAAACACGTTTTGAAAAGTGTCTTCTTAATGCCCCATAACTTACATGGGGGTGACCAAACTTGCAGAAACATTTTTATTTCTGCTGAAAAACACGTTTGGACACTTTCTGCACACTGGGGTTAAGAGCTGAGTGTGTGGGCTCTTCTGAGCCTAGCAGTTACACTGAGATTCTGCTGTCTGAAAAAACGCGTTTATTTCGGGCTGAAAAACACGTTTTGAAAAGTGTCTTGTTACTGCCCCATAACTTACATGGGGTTGACCAAACTTGCAGAAACATGTTTATTTCTGCTGGAAAACACGTTTTGACCCTTTCTGCACACTGGGGTTAAGGGCTGAGTGTGTGGGCACTTCTGAGCCTTGCTGTTACAAGTAGATTCAGTTGTCTGAAAAAACGCGTTTATTTCGGGCTGAAAAACACGTTTTGAAAAGTGTGATGTTACTGCCCCATAACTTACATGGGGGTGACCAAACTTGCAGAAACATGTTTATTTCTGCTGAAAAACATGTTTGGACACTTTCTGTACACTGGGGTTAAGGGCTGAGTGTGTGGGCTCTTCTGAGCCTTACTATTACAAGGAGATTCAGTTGTCTGAAAAAACGCGTTTATTTCGGGCTGAAAAACACGTTTTGAAAAGTGTCTTGTTACTGCCCCATAACTTACATGGGGGTGACCAAACTTGCAGAAACATGTTTATTTCTGCTGAAAAACACGTTTGGACACTTTCTGCACACTGGGGTTAAGAGCTGAGTGTGTGGGTTCTTCTGAGCCTAGCAGTTACACTGAGATTCTGCTGTCTGAAAAAACGCGTTTATTTCGGGCTGAAAAACACGTTTTGAAAAGTGTCTTGTTACTGCCCCATAACTTACATGGGGTTGACCAAACTTGCAGAAACATGTTTATTTCTGCTGAAAAACACGTTTTGACCCTTTCTGCACACTGGGGTTAAGGGCTGAGTGTGTGGGCACTTCTGAGCCTTGCTGTTACAAGTAGATTCAGTTGTCTGAAAAAAAGCGTTTATTTCGGGCTGAAAAACACGTTTTGAAAAGTGTGATGTTACTGCCCCATAACTTACATGGGGTTGACCAAACTTGCAGAAACATGTTTATTTCTGCTGGAAAACACATTTTGACACTTTCTGTACACTGGGGTTAAGGGCTGAGTGTGTGGGCTCTTCTGAGCCTTGCTATTACAAGGAGATTCAGTTGTCTGAAAAAACGCGTTTATTTCGGGCTGAAAAACACGTTTTGAAAAGTGTCTTGTTACTGCCCCATAACTTACATGGGGTTGACCAAACTTGCAGAAACATGTTTATTTCTGCTGGAAAACACGTTTTGACACTTTCTGTACACTGGGGTTAAGGGCTGAGTGTGTGGGCTCTTCTGAGCCTTGCTATTACAAGGAGATTCAGTTGTCTGAAAAAACGCGTTTATTTCGGGCTGAAAAACACGTTTTGAAAAGTGTCTTGTTACTGCCCCATAACTTACATGGGGTTGACCAAACTTGCAGAAACATGTTTATTTCTGCTGAAAAACACGTTTTGACCCTTTCTGCACACTGGGGTTAAGGGCTGAGTGTGTGGGCACTTCTGAGCCTTGCTGTTACAAGTAGATTCAGTTGTCTGAAAAAACGCGTTTATTTCGGGCTGAAAAACACGTTTTGAAAAGTGTGATGTTACTGCCCCATAACTTACATGGGGTTGACCAAACTTGCAGAAACATGTTTATTTCTGCTGGAAAACACGTTTTGACACTTTCTGTACACTGGGGTTAAGGGCTGAGTGTGTGGGCTCTTCTGAGCCTTGCTATTACAAGGAGATTCAGTTGTCTGAAAAAACGCGTTTATTTCGGGCTGAAAAACACGTTTTGAAAAGTGTCTTGTTACTGCCCCATATCTTACATGGGGGTGACCAAACTTGCAGAAACATGTTTATTTCTGCTGAAAAACACGTTTGGACACTTTCTGCACACTGGGGTTAAGAGCTGAGTGTGTGGGCTCTTCTGAGCCTACCAGTTACACTGAGATTCAGTTGTCTGAAAAAACGCGTTTATTTCGGGCTGAAAAACACGTTTTGAAAAGTGCCTTGTTACTGCCCCATAACTTACATGGGGGTGACCAAACTTGCAGAAACATGTTTATTTCTGCTGAAAAACACGTTTGGACACTTTCTGCACACTGGGGTTAAGACCTGAGTGTGTGAGCTCTTCTGAGCCTACCAGTTACACTGAGATTCTGCTGTATGAAAAAACGCGTTTATTTCGGGCTGAAAAACACGTTTTGAAAAGTGTCTTGTTACTGCCCCATAACTTACATGGGGTTGACCAAACTTGCAGAAACATGTTTATTTCTGCTGAAAAACACGTTTTGACCCTTTCTGCACACTGGGGTTAAGGGCTTAGTGTGTGGGCTCTTCTGAGCCTTGCTGTTACAAGTAGATTCAGTTGTCTGAAAAAACGCGTTTATTTCGGGCTGAAAAACACGTTTTGAAAAGGGTGATGTTACTGCCTCATAACTTACATGGGGTTGACCAAACTTGCAGAAACATGTTTATTTCTGCTGGAAAACACGTTTTGACACTTTCTGTACACTGGGGTTAAGGGCTGAGTGTGTGGGCTCTTCTGAGCCTTGCTATTACAAGGAGATTCAGTTGTCTGAAAAAACGCGTTTATTTCGGGCTGAAAAACACGTTTTGAAAAGTGTCTTGTTACTGCCCAATAACTTACATGGGGGTGACCAAACTTGCAGAAACATGTTTATTTCTGCTGGAAAACACGTTTTGACACTTTCTGTACACTGGGGTTAAGGGCTGAGTGTGTGGGCTCTTCTGAGCCTTGCTATTACAAGGAGATTCAGTTGTCTGAAAAAACGCGTTTATTTCGGGCTGAAAAACACGTTTTGAAAAGTGTCTTGTTACTGCCCCATAACTTACATGGGGTTGACCAAACTTGCAGAAACATGTTTATTTCTGCTGAAAAACACGTTTTGACCCTTTCTGCACACTGGGGTTAAGGGCTGAGTGTGTGGGCACTTCTGAGCCTTGCTGTTACAAGTAGATTCAGTTGTCTGAAAAAACGCGTTTATTTCGGGCTGAAAAACACGTTTTGAAAAGTGTGATGTTACTGCCCCATAACTTACATGGGGTTGACCAAACTTGCAGAAACATGTTTATTTCTGCTGGAAAACACGTTTTGACACTTTCTGTACACTGGGGTTAAGGGCTGAGTGTGTGGGCTCTTCTGAGCCTACCAGTTACACTGAGATTCAGTTGTCTGAAAAAACGCGTTTATTTCGGGCTGAAAAACACGTTTTGAAAAGTGTCTTGTTACTGCCCCATAACTTACATGGGGTTGACCAAACTTGCAGAAACATGTTTATTTCTGCTGAAAAACACGTTTTGACCCTTTCTGCACACTGGGGTTAAGGGCTGAGTGTGTGGGCACTTCTGAGCCTTGCTGTTACAAGTAGATTCAGTTGTCTGAAAAAACGCGTTTATTTCGGGCTGAAAAACACGTTTTGAAAAGGGTGATGTTACTGCCTCATAACTTACATGGGGTTGACCAAACTTGCAGAAACATGTTTATTTCTGCTGGAAAACACGTTTTGACACTTTCTGTACACTGGGGTTAAGGGCTGAGTGTGTGGGCTCTTCTGAGCCTTGCTATTACAAGGAGATTCAGTTGTCTGAAAAAACGCGTTTATTTCGGGCTGAAAAACACGTTTTGAAAAGTGTCTTGTTACTGCCCCATAACTTACATGGGGGTGACCAAACTTGCAGAAACATTTTTATTTCTGCTGAAAAACACGTTTGGACACTTTCTGCACACTGGGGTTAAGAGCTGAGTGTGTGGGCTCTTCTGAGCCTAGCAGTTACACTGAGATTCTGCTGTCTGAAAAAACGCGTTTATTTCGGGCTGAAAAACACGTTTTGAAAAGTGTCTTGTTACTGCCCCATAACTTACATGGGGTTGACCAAACTTGCAGAAACATGTTTATTTCTGCTGAAAAACACGTTTTGACCCTTTCTGCACACTGGGGTTAAGGGCTGAGTGTGTGGGCACTTCTGAGCCTTGCTGTTACAAGTAGATTCAGTTGTCTGAAAAAACGTGTTTATTTCGGGCTGAAAAACACGTTTTGAAAAGTGTCTTGTTACTGCCCCATAACTTACATGGGGTTGACCAAACTTGCAGAAACATGTTTATTTCTGCTGAAAAACATGTTTTGACCCTTTCTGCACACTGGGGTTAAGGGCTGAGTGTGTGGGCACTTCTGAGCCTTGCTGTTACAAGTAGATTCAGTTGTCTGAAAAAACGCGTTTATTTCGGGCTGAAAAACACGTTTTGAAAAGTGTGATGTTACTGCCCCATAACTTACATGGGGTTGACCAAACTTGCAGAAACATGTTTACTTCTGCTGGAAAACACGTTTTGACACTTTCTGTACACTGGGGTTAAGGGCTGAGTGTGTGGGCTCTTCTGAGCCTTGCTATTACAAGGAGATTCAGTTGTCTGAAAAAACGCGTTTATTTCGGGCTGAAAAACACGTTTTGAAAAGTGTCTTGTTACTGCCCCATAACTTACATGGGGGTGACCAAACTTGCAGAAACATGTTTATTTCTGCTGAAAAACACGTTTTGACCCTTTCTGCACACTGGGGTTAAGGGCTGAGTGTGTGGGCACTTCTGAGCCTTGCTGTTACAAGTAGATTCAGTTGTCTGAAAAAACGCGTTTATTTCGGGCTGAAAAACACGTTTTGAAAAGTGTGATGTTACTGCCCCATAACTTACATGGGGTTGACCAAACTTGCAGAAACATGTTTATTTCTGCTGGAAAACACGTTTTGACACTTTCTGTACACTGGGGTTAAGGGCTGAGTGTGTGGGCTCTTCTGAGCCTTGCTATTACAAAGAGATTCAGTTGTCTGAAAAAACGCGTTTATTTCGGGCTGAAAAACACGTTTTGAAAAGTGTCTTGTTACTGCCCCATAACTTACATGGGGTTGACCAAACTTGCAGAAACATGTTTATTTCTGCTGAAAAACACGTTTTGACCCTTTCTGCACACTGGGGTTAAGGGCTGAGTGTGTGGGCTCTTCTGAGCCTTGCTATTACAAGGAGATTCAGTTGTCTGAAAAAACGCGTTTATTTCGGGCTGAAAAACACGTTTTGAAAAGTGTCTTGTTACTGCCCCATAACTTACATGGGGGTGACCAAACTTGCAGAAACATGTTTATTTCTGCTGAAAAACATGTTTTGACCCTTTCTGTACACTGGGGTTAAGGGCTGAGTGTGTGGGCTCTTCTGAGCCTTGCTATTACAAGGAGATTCAGTTGTCTGAAAAAACGCGTTTATTTCGGGCTGAAAAACACGTTTTGAAAAGTGTCTTGTTACTGCCCCATAACTTACATGGGGTTGACCAAACTTGCAGAAACATGTTTATTTCTGCTGAAAAACACGTTTTGACCCTTTCTGCACACTGGGGTTAAGGGCTGAGTGTGTGGGCTCTTCTGAGCCTTGCTATTACAAGGAGATTCAGTTGTCTGAAAAAACGCGTTTATTTCGGGCTGAAAAACACGTTTTGAAAAGTGTCTTGTTACTGCCCCATAACTTACATGGGGGTGACCAAACTTGCAGAAACATGTTTATTTCTGCTGAAAAACATGTTTGGACACTTTCTGTACACTGGGGTTAAGGGCTGAGTGTGTGGGCTCTTCTGAGCCTTACTATTACAAGGAGATTCAGTTGTCTGAAAAAACGCGTTTATTTCGGGCTGAAAAACACGTTTTGAAAAGTGTCTTGTTACTGCCCCATAACTTACATGGGGTTGACCAAACTTGCAGAAACATGTTTATTTCTGCTGAAAAACACGTTTTGACCCTTTCTGCACACTGGGGTTAAGGGCTGAGTGTGTGGGCACTTCTGAGCCTTGCTGTTACAAGTAGATTCAGTTGTCTGAAAAAACGCGTTTATTTCGGGCTGAAAAACACGTTTTGAAAAGTGTGATGTTACTGCCCCATAACTTACATGGGGTTGACCAAACTTGCAGAAACATGTTTATTTCTGCTGAAAAACACGTTTGGACACTTTCTGCACACTGGGGTTAAGAGCTGAGTGTGTGGGCTCTTCTGAGCCTAGCAGTTACACTGAGATTCTGCTGTCTGAAAAAACGCGTTTATTTCGGGCTGAAAAACACGTTTTGAAAAGTGTCTTGTTACTGCCCCATAACTTACATGGGGGTGACCAAACTTGCAGAAACATGTTTATTTCTGCTGGAAAACACGTTTTGACACTTTCTGTACACTGGGGTTAAGGGCTGAGTGTGTGGGCTCTTCTGAGCCTTGCTATTACAAGGAGATTCAGTTGTCTGAAAAAACGCGTTTATTTCGGGCTGAAAAACACGTTTTGAAAAGTGTCTTGTTAGTGCCCCATAACTTACATGGGGTTGACCAAACTTGCAGAAACATGTTTATTTCTGCTGAAAAACACGTTTTGACCCTTTCTGCACACTGGGGTTAAGGGCTGAGTGTGTGGGCACTTCTGAGCCTTGCTATTACAAGGAGATTCAGTTGTCTGAAAAAACGCGTTTATTTCGGGCTGAAAAACACGTTTTGAAAAGTGTGATGTTACTGCCCCATAACTTACATGGGGTTGACCAAACTTGCAGAAACATGTTTATTTCTGCTGGAAAACACGTTTTGACACTTTCTGTACACTGGGGTTAAGGGCTGAGTGTGTGGGCTCTTCTGAGCCTTGCTATTACAAGGAGATTCAGTTGTCTGAAAAAACGCGTTTATTTCGGGCTGAAAAACACGTTTTGAAAAGTGTCTTGTTACTGCCCCATATCTTACATGGGGGTGACCAAACTTGCAGAAACATGTTTATTTCTGCTGAAAAACACGTTTGGACACTTTCTGCACACTGGGGTTAAGAGCTGAGTGTGTGGGCTCTTCTGAGCCTACCAGTTACACTGAGATTCAGTTGTCTGAAAAAACGCGTTTATTTCGGGCTGAAAAACACGTTTTGAAAAGTGCCTTGTTACTGCCCCATAACTTACATGGGGGTGACCAAACTTGCAGAAACATGTTTATTTCTGCTGAAAAACACGTTTGGACACTTTCTGCACACTGGGGTTAAGACCTGAGTGTGTGAGCTCTTCTGAGCCTACCAGTTACACTGAGATTCTGCTGTATGAAAAAACGCGTTTATTTCGGGCTGAAAAACACGTTTTGAAAAGTGTCTTGTTACTGCCCCATAACTTACATGGGGTTGACCAAACTTGCAGAAACATGTTTATTTCTGCTGAAAAACACGTTTTGACCCTTTCTGCACACTGGGGTTAAGGGCTTAGTGTGTGGGCTCTTCTGAGCCTTGCTGTTACAAGTAGATTCAGTTGTCTGAAAAAACGCGTTTATTTCGGGCTGAAAAACACGTTTTGAAAAGGGTGATGTTACTGCCTCATAACTTACATGGGGTTGACCAAACTTGCAGAAACATGTTTATTTCTGCTGGAAAACACGTTTTGACACTTTCTGTACACTGGGGTTAAGGGCTGAGTGTGTGGGCTCTTCTGAGCCTTGCTATTACAAGGAGATTCAGTTGTCTGAAAAAACGCGTTTATTTCGGGCTGAAAAACACGTTTTGAAAAGTGTCTTGTTACTGCCCAATAACTTACATGGGGGTGACCAAACTTGCAGAAACATGTTTATTTCTGCTGGAAAACACGTTTTGACACTTTCTGTACACTGGGGTTAAGGGCTGAGTGTGTGGGCTCTTCTGAGCCTTGCTATTACAAGGAGATTCAGTTGTCTGAAAAAACGCGTTTATTTCGGGCTGAAAAACACGTTTTGAAAAGTGTCTTGTTACTGCCCCATAACTTACATGGGGTTGACCAAACTTGCAGAAACATGTTTATTTCTGCTGAAAAACACGTTTTGACCCTTTCTGCACACTGGGGTTAAGGGCTGAGTGTGTGGGCACTTCTGAGCCTTGCTGTTACAAGTAGATTCAGTTGTCTGAAAAAACGCGTTTATTTCGGGCTGAAAAACACGTTTTGAAAAGTGTGATGTTACTGCCCCATAACTTACATGGGGTTGACCAAACTTGCAGAAACATGTTTATTTCTGCTGGAAAACACGTTTTGACACTTTCTGTACACTGGGGTTAAGGGCTGAGTGTGTGGGCTCTTCTGAGCCTACCAGTTACACTGAGATTCAGTTGTCTGAAAAAACGCGTTTATTTCGGGCTGAAAAACACGTTTTGAAAAGTGTCTTGTTACTGCCCCATAACTTACATGGGGTTGACCAAACTTGCAGAAACATGTTTATTTCTGCTGAAAAACACGTTTTGACCCTTTCTGCACACTGGGGTTAAGGGCTGAGTGTGTGGGCACTTCTGAGCCTTGCTGTTACAAGTAGATTCAGTTGTCTGAAAAAACGCGTTTATTTCGGGCTGAAAAACACGTTTTGAAAAGGGTGATGTTACTGCCTCATAACTTACATGGGGTTGACCAAACTTGCAGAAACATGTTTATTTCTGCTGGAAAACACGTTTTGACACTTTCTGTACACTGGGGTTAAGGGCTGAGTGTGTGGGCTCTTCTGAGCCTTGCTATTACAAGGAGATTCAGTTGTCTGAAAAAACGCGTTTATTTCGGGCTGAAAAACACGTTTTGAAAAGTGTCTTGTTACTGCCCCATAACTTACATGGGGGTGACCAAACTTGCAGAAACATTTTTATTTCTGCTGAAAAACACGTTTGGACACTTTCTGCACACTGGGGTTAAGAGCTGAGTGTGTGGGCTCTTCTGAGCCTAGCAGTTACACTGAGATTCTGCTGTCTGAAAAAACGCGTTTATTTCGGGCTGAAAAACACGTTTTGAAAAGTGTCTTGTTACTGCCCCATAACTTACATGGGGTTGACCAAACTTGCAGAAACATGTTTATTTCTGCTGAAAAACACGTTTTGACCCTTTCTGCACACTGGGGTTAAGGGCTGAGTGTGTGGGCACTTCTGAGCCTTGCTGTTACAAGTAGATTCAGTTGTCTGAAAAAACGTGTTTATTTCGGGCTGAAAAACACGTTTTGAAAAGTGTCTTGTTACTGCCCCATAACTTACATGGGGTTGACCAAACTTGCAGAAACATGTTTATTTCTGCTGAAAAACATGTTTTGACCCTTTCTGCACACTGGGGTTAAGGGCTGAGTGTGTGGGCACTTCTGAGCCTTGCTGTTACAAGTAGATTCAGTTGTCTGAAAAAACGCGTTTATTTCGGGCTGAAAAACACGTTTTGAAAAGTGTGATGTTACTGCCCCATAACTTACATGGGGTTGACCAAACTTGCAGAAACATGTTTACTTCTGCTGGAAAACACGTTTTGACACTTTCTGTACACTGGGGTTAAGGGCTGAGTGTGTGGGCTCTTCTGAGCCTTGCTATTACAAGGAGATTCAGTTGTCTGAAAAAACGCGTTTATTTCGGGCTGAAAAACACGTTTTGAAAAGTGTCTTGTTACTGCCCCATAACTTACATGGGGGTGACCAAACTTGCAGAAACATGTTTATTTCTGCTGAAAAACACGTTTTGACCCTTTCTGCACACTGGGGTTAAGGGCTGAGTGTGTGGGCACTTCTGAGCCTTGCTGTTACAAGTAGATTCAGTTGTCTGAAAAAACGCGTTTATTTCGGGCTGAAAAACACGTTTTGAAAAGTGTGATGTTACTGCCCCATAACTTACATGGGGTTGACCAAACTTGCAGAAACATGTTTATTTCTGCTGGAAAACACGTTTTGACACTTTCTGTACACTGGGGTTAAGGGCTGAGTGTGTGGGCTCTTCTGAGCCTTGCTATTACAAAGAGATTCAGTTGTCTGAAAAAACGCGTTTATTTCGGGCTGAAAAACACGTTTTGAAAAGTGTCTTGTTACTGCCCCATAACTTACATGGGGTTGACCAAACTTGCAGAAACATGTTTATTTCTGCTGAAAAACACGTTTTGACCCTTTCTGCACACTGGGGTTAAGGGCTGAGTGTGTGGGCTCTTCTGAGCCTTGCTATTACAAGGAGATTCAGTTGTCTGAAAAAACGCGTTTATTTCGGGCTGAAAAACACGTTTTGAAAAGTGTCTTGTTACTGCCCCATAACTTACATGGGGGTGACCAAACTTGCAGAAACATGTTTATTTCTGCTGAAAAACATGTTTTGACCCTTTCTGTACACTGGGGTTAAGGGCTGAGTGTGTGGGCTCTTCTGAGCCTTGCTATTACAAGGAGATTCAGTTGTCTGAAAAAACGCGTTTATTTCGGGCTGAAAAACACGTTTTGAAAAGTGTCTTGTTACTGCCCCATAACTTACATGGGGTTGACCAAACTTGCAGAAACATGTTTATTTCTGCTGAAAAACACGTTTTGACCCTTTCTGCACACTGGGGTTAAGGGCTGAGTGTGTGGGCTCTTCTGAGCCTTGCTATTACAAGGAGATTCAGTTGTCTGAAAAAACGCGTTTATTTCGGGCTGAAAAACACGTTTTGAAAAGTGTCTTGTTACTGCCCCATAACTTACATGGGGGTGACCAAACTTGCAGAAACATGTTTATTTCTGCTGAAAAACATGTTTGGACACTTTCTGTACACTGGGGTTAAGGGCTGAGTGTGTGGGCTCTTCTGAGCCTTACTATTACAAGGAGATTCAGTTGTCTGAAAAAACGCGTTTATTTCGGGCTGAAAAACACGTTTTGAAAAGTGTCTTGTTACTGCCCCATAACTTACATGGGGTTGACCAAACTTGCAGAAACATGTTTATTTCTGCTGAAAAACACGTTTTGACCCTTTCTGCACACTGGGGTTAAGGGCTGAGTGTGTGGGCACTTCTGAGCCTTGCTGTTACAAGTAGATTCAGTTGTCTGAAAAAACGCGTTTATTTCGGGCTGAAAAACACGTTTTGAAAAGTGTGATGTTACTGCCCCATAACTTACATGGGGTTGACCAAACTTGCAGAAACATGTTTATTTCTGCTGAAAAACACGTTTGGACACTTTCTGCACACTGGGGTTAAGAGCTGAGTGTGTGGGCTCTTCTGAGCCTAGCAGTTACACTGAGATTCTGCTGTCTGAAAAAACGCGTTTATTTCGGGCTGAAAAACACGTTTTGAAAAGTGTCTTGTTACTGCCCCATAACTTACATGGGGGTGACCAAACTTGCAGAAACATGTTTATTTCTGCTGGAAAACACGTTTTGACACTTTCTGTACACTGGGGTTAAGGGCTGAGTGTGTGGGCTCTTCTGAGCCTTGCTATTACAAGGAGATTCAGTTGTCTGAAAAAACGCGTTTATTTCGGGCTGAAAAACACGTTTTGAAAAGTGTCTTGTTAGTGCCCCATAACTTACATGGGGTTGACCAAACTTGCAGAAACATGTTTATTTCTGCTGAAAAACACGTTTTGACCCTTTCTGCACACTGGGGTTAAGGGCTGAGTGTGTGGGCACTTCTGAGCCTTGCTATTACAAGGAGATTCAGTTGTCTGAAAAAACGCGTTTATTTCGGGCTGAAAAACACGTTTTGAAAAGTGTGATGTTACTGCCCCATAACTTACATGGGGTTGACCAAACTTGCAGAAACATGTTTATTTCTGCTGGAAAACACGTTTTGACACTTTCTGTACACTGGGGTTAAGGGCTGAGTGTGTGGGCTCTTCTGAGCCTTGCTATTACAAGGAGATTCAGTTGTCTGAAAAAACGCGTTTATTTCGGGCTGAAAAACACGTTTTGAAAAGTGTCTTGTTACTGCCCCATATCTTACATGGGGGTGACCAAACTTGCAGAAACATGTTTATTTCTGCTGAAAAACACGTTTGGACACTTTCTGCACACTGGGGTTAAGAGCTGAGTGTGTGGGCTCTTCTGAGCCTACCAGTTACACTGAGATTCAGTTGTCTGAAAAAACGCGTTTATTTCGGGCTGAAAAACACGTTTTGAAAAGTGCCTTGTTACTGCCCCATAACTTACATGGGGGTGACCAAACTTGCAGAAACATGTTTATTTCTGCTGAAAAACACGTTTGGACACTTTCTGCACACTGGGGTTAAGACCTGAGTGTGTGAGCTCTTCTGAGCCTACCAGTTACACTGAGATTCTGCTGTATGAAAAAACGCGTTTATTTCGGGCTGAAAAACACGTTTTGAAAAGTGTCTTGTTACTGCCCCATAACTTACATGGGGTTGACCAAACTTGCAGAAACATGTTTATTTCTGCTGAAAAACACGTTTTGACCCTTTCTGCACACTGGGGTTAAGGGCTTAGTGTGTGGGCTCTTCTGAGCCTTGCTGTTACAAGTAGATTCAGTTGTCTGAAAAAACGCGTTTATTTCGGGCTGAAAAACACGTTTTGAAAAGGGTGATGTTACTGCCTCATAACTTACATGGGGTTGACCAAACTTGCAGAAACATGTTTATTTCTGCTGGAAAACACGTTTTGACACTTTCTGTACACTGGGGTTAAGGGCTGAGTGTGTGGGCTCTTCTGAGCCTTGCTATTACAAGGAGATTCAGTTGTCTGAAAAAACGCGTTTATTTCGGGCTGAAAAACACGTTTTGAAAAGTGTCTTGTTACTGCCCAATAACTTACATGGGGGTGACCAAACTTGCAGAAACATGTTTATTTCTGCTGGAAAACACGTTTTGACACTTTCTGTACACTGGGGTTAAGGGCTGAGTGTGTGGGCTCTTCTGAGCCTTGCTATTACAAGGAGATTCAGTTGTCTGAAAAAACGCGTTTATTTCGGGCTGAAAAACACGTTTTGAAAAGTGTCTTGTTACTGCCCCATAACTTACATGGGGTTGACCAAACTTGCAGAAACATGTTTATTTCTGCTGAAAAACACGTTTTGACCCTTTCTGCACACTGGGGTTAAGGGCTGAGTGTGTGGGCACTTCTGAGCCTTGCTGTTACAAGTAGATTCAGTTGTCTGAAAAAACGCGTTTATTTCGGGCTGAAAAACACGTTTTGAAAAGTGTGATGTTACTGCCCCATAACTTACATGGGGTTGACCAAACTTGCAGAAACATGTTTATTTCTGCTGGAAAACACGTTTTGACACTTTCTGTACACTGGGGTTAAGGGCTGAGTGTGTGGGCTCTTCTGAGCCTACCAGTTACACTGAGATTCAGTTGTCTGAAAAAACGCGTTTATTTCGGGCTGAAAAACACGTTTTGAAAAGTGTCTTGTTACTGCCCCATAACTTACATGGGGTTGACCAAACTTGCAGAAACATGTTTATTTCTGCTGAAAAACACGTTTTGACCCTTTCTGCACACTGGGGTTAAGGGCTGAGTGTGTGGGCACTTCTGAGCCTTGCTGTTACAAGTAGATTCAGTTGTCTGAAAAAACGCGTTTATTTCGGGCTGAAAAACACGTTTTGAAAAGGGTGATGTTACTGCCTCATAACTTACATGGGGTTGACCAAACTTGCAGAAACATGTTTATTTCTGCTGGAAAACACGTTTTGACACTTTCTGTACACTGGGGTTAAGGGCTGAGTGTGTGGGCTCTTCTGAGCCTTGCTATTACAAGGAGATTCAGTTGTTTGAAAAAACGCGTTTATTTCGGGCTGAAAAACACGTTTTGAAAAGTGTCTTGTTACTGCCCCATAACTTACATGGGGGTGACCAAACTTGCAGAAACATTTTTATTTCTGCTGAAAAACACGTTTGGACACTTTCTGCACACTGGGGTTAAGAGCTGAGTGTGTGGGCTCTTCTGAGCCTAGCAGTTACACTGAGATTCTGCTGTCTGAAAAAACGCGTATATTTCGGGCTGAAAAACACGTTTTGAAAAGTGCCTTGTTACTGCCCCATAACTTACATGGGGTTGACCAAACTTGCAGAAACATGTTTATTTCTGCTGAAAAACACGTTTTGACCCTTTCTGCACACTGGGGTTAAGAGCTGAGTGTGTGGGCTCTTCTGAGCCTACCAGTTACACTGAGATTCAGTTGTCTGAAAAAACGCGTTTATTTCGGGCTGAAAAACACGTTTTGAAAAGTGCCTTGTTACTGCCCCATAACTTACATGGGGGTGACCAAACTTGCAGAAACATGTTTATTTCTGCTGAAAAACACGTTTGGACACTTTCTGCACACTGGGGTTAAGACCTGAGTGTGTGAGCTCTTCTGAGCCTACCAGTTACACTGAGATTCTGCTGTATGAAAAAACGCGTTTATTTCGGGCTGAAAAACACGTTTTGAAAAGTGTCTTGTTACTGCCCCATAACTTACATGGGGTTGACCAAACTTGCAGAAACATGTTTATTTCTGCTGAAAAACACGTTTTGACCCTTTCTGCACACTGGGGTTAAGGGCTTAGTGTGTGGGCTCTTCTGAGCCTTGCTGTTACAAGTAGATTCAGTTGTCTGAAAAAACGCGTTTATTTCGGGCTGAAAAACACGTTTTGAAAAGGGTGATGTTACTGCCTCATAACTTACATGGGGTTGACCAAACTTGCAGAAACATGTTTATTTCTGCTGGAAAACACGTTTTGACACTTTCTGTACACTGGGGTTAAGGGCTGAGTGTGTGGGCTCTTCTGAGCCTTGCTATTACAAGGAGATTCAGTTGTCTGAAAAACGCGTTTATTTCGGGCTGAAAAACACGTTTTGAAAAGTGTCTTGTTACTGCCCAATAACTTACATGGGGGTGACCAAACTTGCAGAAACATGTTTATTTCTGCTGGAAAACACGTTTTGACACTTTCTGTACACTGGGGTTAAGGGCTGAGTGTGTGGGCTCTTCTGAGCCTTGCTATTACAAGGAGATTCAGTTGTCTGAAAAAACGCGTTTATTTCGGGCTGAAAAACACGTTTTGAAAAGTGTCTTGTTACTGCCCCATAACTTACATGGGGTTGACCAAACTTGCAGAAACATGTTTATTTCTGCTGAAAAACACGTTTTGACCCTTTCTGCACACTGGGGTTAAGGGCTGAGTGTGTGGGCACTTCTGAGCCTTGCTGTTACAAGTAGATTCAGTTGTCTGAAAAAACGTGTTTATTTCGGGCTGAAAAACACGTTTTGAAAAGTGTCTTGTTACTGCCCCATAACTTACATGGGGTTGACCAAACTTGCAGAAACATGTTTATTTCTGCTGAAAAACATGTTTTGACCCTTTCTGCACACTGGGGTTAAGGGCTGAGTGTGTGGGCACTTCTGAGCCTTGCTGTTACAAGTAGATTCAGTTGTCTGAAAAAACGCGTTTATTTCGGGCTGAAAAACACGTTTTGAAAAGTGTGATGTTACTGCCCCATAACTTACATGGGGTTGACCAAACTTGCAGAAACATGTTTATTTCTGCTGGAAAACACGTTTTGACACTTTCTGTACACTGGGGTTAAGGGCTGAGTGTGTGGGCTCTTCTGAGCCTTGCTATTACAAAGAGATTCAGTTGTCTGAAAAAACGCGTTTATTTCGGGCTGAAAAACACGTTTTGAAAAGTGTCTTGTTACTGCCCCATAACTTACATGGGGTTGACCAAACTTGCAGAAACATGTTTATTTCTGCTGAAAAACACGTTTTGACCCTTTCTGCACACTGGGGTTAAGGGCTGAGTGTGTGGGCTCTTCTGAGCCTTGCTATTACAAGGAGATTCAGTTGTCTGAAAAAACGCGTTTATTTCGGGCTGAAAAACACGTTTTGAAAAGTGTCTTGTTACTGCCCCATAACTTACATGGGGGTGACCAAACTTGCAGAAACATGTTTATTTCTGCTGAAAAACATGTTTTGAACCTTTCTGTACACTGGGGTTAAGGGCTGAGTGTGTGGGCTCTTCTGAGCCTTGCTATTACAAGGAGATTCAGTTGTCTGAAAAAACGCGTTTATTTCGGGCTGAAAAACACGTTTTGAAAAGTGTCTTGTTACTGCCCCATAACTTACATGGGGGTGACCAAACTTGCAGAAACATGTTTATTTCTGCTGAAAAACATGTTTGGACACTTTCTGTACACTGGGGTTAAGGGCTGAGTGTGTGGGCTCTTCTGAGCCTTACTATTACAAGGAGATTCAGTTGTCTGAAAAAACGCGTTTATTTCGGGCTGAAAAACACGTTTTGAAAAGTGTCTTGTTACTGCCCCATAACTTACATGGGGTTGACCAAACTTGCAGAAACATGTTTATTTCTGCTGAAAAACACGTTTTGACCCTTTCTGCACACTGGGGTTAAGGGCTGAGTGTGTGGGCACTTCTGAGCCTTGCTGTTACAAGTAGATTCAGTTGTCTGAAAAAACGCGTTTATTTCGGGCTGAAAAACACGTTTTGAAAAGTGTGATGTTACTGCCCCATAACTTACATGGGGTTGACCAAACTTGCAGAAACATGTTTATTTCTGCTGAAAAACACGTTTGGACACTTTCTGCACACTGGGGTTAAGAGCTGAGTGTGTGGGCTCTTCTGAGCCTAGCAGTTACACTGAGATTCTGCTGTCTGAAAAAACGCGTTTATTTCGGGCTGAAAAACACGTTTTGAAAAGTGTCTTGTTACTGCCCCATAACTTACATGGGGGTGACCAAACTTGCAGAAACATGTTTATTTCTGCTGGAAAACACGTTTTGACACTTTCTGTACACTGGGGTTAAGGGCTGAGTGTGTGGGCTCTTCTGAGCCTTGCTATTACAAGGAGATTCAGTTGTCTGAAAAAACGCGTTTATTTCGGGCTGAAAAACACGTTTTGAAAAGTGTCTTGTTAGTGCCCCATAACTTACATGGGGTTGACCAAACTTGCAGAAACATGTTTATTTCTGCTGAAAAACACGTTTTGACCCTTTCTGCACACTGGGGTTAAGGGCTGAGTGTGTGGGCACTTCTGAGCCTTGCTATTACAAGGAGATTCAGTTGTCTGAAAAAACGCGTTTATTTCGGGCTGAAAAACACGTTTTGAAAAGTGTGATGTTACTGCCCCATAACTTACATAGGGTTGACCAAACTTGCAGAAACATGTTTATTTCTGCTGGAAAACACGTTTTGACACTTTCTGTACACTGGGGTTAAGGGCTGAGTGTGTGGGCTCTTCTGAGCCTTGCTATTACAAGGAGATTCAGTTGTCTGAAAAAACGCGTTTATTTCGGGCTGAAAAACACGTTTTGAAAAGTGTCTTGTTACTGCCCCATATCTTACATGGGGGTGACCAAACTTGCAGAAACATGTTTATTTCTGCTGAAAAACACGTTTGGACACTTTCTGCACACTGGGGTTAAGAGCTGAGTGTGTGGGCTCTTCTGAGCCTACCAGTTACACTGAGATTCAGTTGTCTGAAAAAACGCGTTTATTTCGGGCTGAAAAACACGTTTTGAAAAGTGCCTTGTTACTGCCCCATAACTTACATGGGGGTGACCAAACTTGCAGAAACATGTTTATTTCTGCTGAAAAACACGTTTGGACACTTTCTGCACACTGGGGTTAAGACCTGAGTGTGTGAGCTCTTCTGAGCCTACCAGTTACACTGAGATTCTGCTGTATGAAAAAACGCGTTTATTTCGGGCTGAAAAACACGTTTTGAAAAGTGTCTTGTTACTGCCCCATAACTTACATGGGGTTGACCAAACTTGCAGAAACATGTTTATTTCTGCTGAAAAACACGTTTTGACCCTTTCTGCACACTGGGGTTAAGGGCTTAGTGTGTGGGCTCTTCTGAGCCTTGCTGTTACAAGTAGATTCAGTTGTCTGAAAAAACGCGTTTATTTCGGGCTGAAAAACACGTTTTGAAAAGGGTGATGTTACTGCCTCATAACTTACATGGGGTTGACCAAACTTGCAGAAACATGTTTATTTCTGCTGGAAAACACGTTTTGACACTTTCTGTACACTGGGGTTAAGGGCTGAGTGTGTGGGCTCTTCTGAGCCTTGCTATTACAAGGAGATTCAGTTGTCTGAAAAAACGCGTTTATTTCGGGCTGAAAAACACGTTTTGAAAAGTGTCTTGTTACTGCCCAATAACTTACATGGGGGTGACCAAACTTGCAGAAACATGTTTATTTCTGCTGGAAAACACGTTTTGACACTTTCTGTACACTGGGGTTTAGGGCTGAGTGTGTGGGCTCTTCTGAGCCTTGCTATTACAAGGAGATTCAGTTGTCTGAAAAAACGCGTTTATTTCGGGCTGAAAAACACGTTTTGAAAAGTGTCTTGTTACTGCCCCATAACTTACATGGGGTTGACCAAACTTGCAGAAACATGTTTATTTCTGCTGAAAAACACGTTTTGACCCTTTCTGCACACTGGGGTTAAGGGCTGAGTGTGTGGGCACTTCTGAGCCTTGCTGTTACAAGTAGATTCAGTTGTCTGAAAAAACGCGTTTATTTCGGGCTGAAAAACACGTTTTGAAAAGTGTGATGTTACTGCCCCATAACTTACATGGGGTTGACCAAACTTGCAGAAACATGTTTATTTCTGCTGGAAAACACGTTTTGACACTTTCTGTACACTGGGGTTAAGGGCTGAGTGTGTGGGCTCTTCTGAGCCTACCAGTTACACTGAGATTCAGTTGTCTGAAAAAACGCGTTTATTTCGGGCTGAAAAACACGTTTTGAAAAGTGTCTTGTTACTGCCCCATAACTTACATGGGGTTGACCAAACTTGCAGAAACATGTTTATTTCTGCTGAAAAACACGTTTTGACCCTTTCTGCACACTGGGGTTAAGGGCTGAGTGTGTGGGCACTTCTGAGCCTTGCTGTTACAAGTAGATTCAGTTGTCTGAAAAAACGCGTTTATTTCGGGCTGAAAAACACGTTTTGAAAAGGGTGATGTTACTGCCTCATAACTTACATGGGGTTGACCAAACTTGCAGAAACATGTTTATTTCTGCTGGAAAACACGTTTTGACACTTTCTGTACACTGGGGTTAAGGGCTGAGTGTGTGGGCTCTTCTGAGCCTTGCTATTACAAGGAGATTCAGTTGTTTGAAAAAACGCGTTTATTTCGGGCTGAAAAACACGTTTTGAAAAGTGTCTTGTTACTGCCCCATAACTTACATGGGGGTGACCAAACTTGCAGAAACATTTTTATTTCTGCTGAAAAACACGTTTGGACACTTTCTGCACACTGGGGTTAAGAGCTGAGTGTGTGGGCTCTTCTGAGCCTAGCAGTTACACTGAGATTCTGCTGTCTGAAAAAACGCGTTTATTTCGGGCTGAAAAACACGTTTTGAAAAGTGCCTTGTTACTGCCCCATAACTTACATGGGGTTGACCAAACTTGCAGAAACATGTTTATTTCTGCTGAAAAACACGTTTTGACCCTTTCTGCACACTGGGGTTAAGAGCTGAGTGTGTGGGCTCTTCTGAGCCTACCAGTTACACTGAGATTCAGTTGTCTGAAAAAACGCGTTTATTTCGGGCTGAAAAACACGTTTTGAAAAGTGCCTTGTTACTGCCCCATAACTTACATGGGGGTGACCAAACTTGCAGAAACATGTTTATTTCTGCTGAAAAACACGTTTGGACACTTTCTGCACACTGGGGTTAAGACCTGAGTGTGTGAGCTCTTCTGAGCCTACCAGTTACACTGAGATTCTGCTGTATGAAAAAACGCGTTTATTTCGGGCTGAAAAACACGTTTTGAAAAGTGTCTTGTTACTGCCCCATAACTTACATGGGGTTGACCAAACTTGCAGAAACATGTTTATTTCTGCTGAAAAACACGTTTTGACCCTTTCTGCACACTGGGGTTAAGGGCTTAGTGTGTGGGCTCTTCTGAGCCTTGCTGTTACAAGTAGATTCAGTTGTCTGAAAAAACGCGTTTATTTCGGGCTGAAAAACACGTTTTGAAAAGGGTGATGTTACTGCCTCATAACTTACATGGGGTTGACCAAACTTGCAGAAACATGTTTATTTCTGCTGGAAAACACGTTTTGACACTTTCTGTACACTGGGGTTAAGGGCTGAGTGTGTGGGCTCTTCTGAGCCTTGCTATTACAAGGAGATTCAGTTGTCTGAAAAAACGCGTTTATTTCGGGCTGAAAAACACGTTTTGAAAAGTGTCTTGTTACTGCCCAATAACTTACATGGGGGTGACCAAACTTGCAGAAACATGTTTATTTCTGCTGGAAAACACGTTTTGACACTTTCTGTACACTGGGGTTAAGGGCTGAGTGTGTGGGCTCTTCTGAGCCTTGCTATTACAAGGAGATTCAGTTGTCTGAAAAAACGCGTTTATTTCGGGCTGAAAAACACGTTTTGAAAAGTGTCTTGTTACTGCCCCATAACTTACATGGGGTTGACCAAACTTGCAGAAACATGTTTATTTCTGCTGAAAAACATGTTTTGACCCTTTCTGCACACTGGGGTTAAGGGCTGAGTGTGTGGGCACTTCTGAGCCTTGCTGTTACAAGTAGATTCAGTTGTCTGAAAAAACGCGTTTATTTCGGGCTGAAAAACACGTTTTGAAAAGTGTGATGTTACTGCCCCATAACTTACATGGGGTTGACCAAACTTGCAGAAACATGTTTATTTCTGCTGGAAAACACGTTTTGACACTTTCTGTACACTGGGGTTAAGGGCTGAGTGTGTGGGCTCTTCTGAGCCTTGCTATTACAAAGAGATTCAGTTGTCTGAAAAAACGCGTTTATTTCGGGCTGAAAAACACGTTTTGAAAAGTGTCTTGTTACTGCCCCATAACTTACATGGGGTTGACCAAACTTGCAGAAACATGTTTATTTCTGCTGAAAAACACGTTTTGACCCTTTCTGCACACTGGGGTTAAGGGCTGAGTGTGTGGGCTCTTCTGAGCCTTGCTATTACAAGGAGATTCAGTTGTCTGAAAAAACGCGTTTATTTCGGGCTGAAAAACACGTTTTGAAAAGTGTCTTGTTACTGCCCCATAACTTACATGGGGGTGACCAAACTTGCAGAAACATGTTTATTTCTGCTGAAAAACATGTTTTGAACCTTTCTGTACACTGGGGTTAAGGGCTGAGTGTGTGGGCTCTTCTGAGCCTTGCTATTACAAGGAGATTCAGTTGTCTGAAAAAACGCGTTTATTTCGGGCTGAAAAACACGTTTTGAAAAGTGTCTTGTTACTGCCCCATAACTTACATGGGGGTGACCAAACTTGCAGAAACATGTTTATTTCTGCTGAAAAACATGTTTGGACACTTTCTGTACACTGGGGTTAAGGGCTGAGTGTGTGGGCTCTTCTGAGCCTTACTATTACAAGGAGATTCAGTTGTCTGAAAAAACGCGTTTATTTCGGGCTGAAAAACACGTTTTGAAAAGTGTCTTGTTACTGCCCCATAACTTACATGGGGTTGACCAAACTTGCAGAAACATGTTTATTTCTGCTGAAAAACACGTTTTGACCCTTTCTGCACACTGGGGTTAAGGGCTGAGTGTGTGGGCACTTCTGAGCCTTGCTGTTACAAGTAGATTCAGTTGTCTGAAAAAACGCGTTTATTTCGGGCTGAAAAACACGTTTTGAAAAGTGTGATGTTACTGCCCCATAACTTACATGGGGTTGACCAAACTTGCAGAAACATGTTTATTTCTGCTGAAAAACACGTTTGGACACTTTCTGCACACTGGGGTTAAGAGCTGAGTGTGTGGGCTCTTCTGAGCCTAGCAGTTACACTGAGATTCTGCTGTCTGAAAAAACGCGTTTATTTCGGGCTGAAAAACACGTTTTGAAAAGTGTCTTGTTACTGCCCCATAACTTACATGGGGGTGACCAAACTTGCAGAAACATGTTTATTTCTGCTGGAAAACACGTTTTGACACTTTCTGTACACTGGGGTTAAGGGCTGAGTGTGTGGGCTCTTCTGAGCCTTGCTATTACAAGGAGATTCAGTTGTCTGAAAAAACGCGTTTATTTCGGGCTGAAAAACACGTTTTGAAAAGTGTCTTGTTAGTGCCCCATAACTTACATGGGGTTGACCAAACTTGCAGAAACATGTTTATTTCTGCTGAAAAACACGTTTTGACCCTTTCTGCACACTGGGGTTAAGGGCTGAGTGTGTGGGCACTTCTGAGCCTTGCTATTACAAGGAGATTCAGTTGTCTGAAAAAACGCGTTTATTTCGGGCTGAAAAACACGTTTTGAAAAGTGTGATGTTACTGCCCCATAACTTACATAGGGTTGACCAAACTTGCAGAAACATGTTTATTTCTGCTGGAAAACACGTTTTGACACTTTCTGTACACTGGGGTTAAGGGCTGAGTGTGTGGGCTCTTCTGAGCCTTGCTATTACAAGGAGATTCAGTTGTCTGAAAAAACGCGTTTATTTCGGGCTGAAAAACACGTTTTGAAAAGTGTCTTGTTACTGCCCCATATCTTACATGGGGGTGACCAAACTTGCAGAAACATGTTTATTTCTGCTGAAAAACACGTTTGGACACTTTCTGCACACTGGGGTTAAGAGCTGAGTGTGTGGGCTCTTCTGAGCCTACCAGTTACACTGAGATTCAGTTGTCTGAAAAAACGCGTTTATTTCGGGCTGAAAAACACGTTTTGAAAAGTGCCTTGTTACTGCCCCATAACTTACATGGGGGTGACCAAACTTGCAGAAACATGTTTATTTCTGCTGAAAAACACGTTTGGACACTTTCTGCACACTGGGGTTAAGACCTGAGTGTGTGAGCTCTTCTGAGCCTACCAGTTACACTGAGATTCTGCTGTATGAAAAAACGCGTTTATTTCGGGCTGAAAAACACGTTTTGAAAAGTGTCTTGTTACTGCCCCATAACTTACATGGGGTTGACCAAACTTGCAGAAACATGTTTATTTCTGCTGAAAAACACGTTTTGACCCTTTCTGCACACTGGGGTTAAGGGCTTAGTGTGTGGGCTCTTCTGAGCCTTGCTGTTACAAGTAGATTCAGTTGTCTGAAAAAACGCGTTTATTTCGGGCTGAAAAACACGTTTTGAAAAGGGTGATGTTACTGCCTCATAACTTACATGGGGTTGACCAAACTTGCAGAAACATGTTTATTTCTGCTGGAAAACACGTTTTGACACTTTCTGTACACTGGGGTTAAGGGCTGAGTGTGTGGGCTCTTCTGAGCCTTGCTATTACAAGGAGATTCAGTTGTCTGAAAAAACGCGTTTATTTCGGGCTGAAAAACACGTTTTGAAAAGTGTCTTGTTACTGCCCAATAACTTACATGGGGGTGACCAAACTTGCAGAAACATGTTTATTTCTGCTGGAAAACACGTTTTGACACTTTCTGTACACTGGGGTTTAGGGCTGAGTGTGTGGGCTCTTCTGAGCCTTGCTATTACAAGGAGATTCAGTTGTCTGAAAAAACGCGTTTATTTCGGGCTGAAAAACACGTTTTGAAAAGTGTCTTGTTACTGCCCCATAACTTACATGGGGTTGACCAAACTTGCAGAAACATGTTTATTTCTGCTGAAAAACACGTTTTGACCCTTTCTGCACACTGGGGTTAAGGGCTGAGTGTGTGGGCACTTCTGAGCCTTGCTGTTACAAGTAGATTCAGTTGTCTGAAAAAACGCGTTTATTTCGGGCTGAAAAACACGTTTTGAAAAGTGTGATGTTACTGCCCCATAACTTACATGGGGTTGACCAAACTTGCAGAAACATGTTTATTTCTGCTGGAAAACACGTTTTGACACTTTCTGTACACTGGGGTTAAGGGCTGAGTGTGTGGGCTCTTCTGAGCCTACCAGTTACACTGAGATTCAGTTGTCTGAAAAAACGCGTTTATTTCGGGCTGAAAAACACGTTTTGAAAAGTGTCTTGTTACTGCCCCATAACTTACATGGGGTTGACCAAACTTGCAGAAACATGTTTATTTCTGCTGAAAAACACGTTTTGACCCTTTCTGCACACTGGGGTTAAGGGCTGAGTGTGTGGGCACTTCTGAGCCTTGCTGTTACAAGTAGATTCAGTTGTCTGAAAAAACGCGTTTATTTCGGGCTGAAAAACACGTTTTGAAAAGGGTGATGTTACTGCCTCATAACTTACATGGGGTTGACCAAACTTGCAGAAACATGTTTATTTCTGCTGGAAAACACGTTTTGACACTTTCTGTACACTGGGGTTAAGGGCTGAGTGTGTGGGCTCTTCTGAGCCTTGCTATTACAAGGAGATTCAGTTGTTTGAAAAAACGCGTTTATTTCGGGCTGAAAAACACGTTTTGAAAAGTGTCTTGTTACTGCCCCATAACTTACATGGGGGTGACCAAACTTGCAGAAACATTTTTATTTCTGCTGAAAAACACGTTTGGACACTTTCTGCACACTGGGGTTAAGAGCTGAGTGTGTGGGCTCTTCTGAGCCTAGCAGTTACACTGAGATTCTGCTGTCTGAAAAAACGCGTTTATTTCGGGCTGAAAAACACGTTTTGAAAAGTGCCTTGTTACTGCCCCATAACTTACATGGGGTTGACCAAACTTGCAGAAACATGTTTATTTCTGCTGAAAAACACGTTTTGACCCTTTCTGCACACTGGGGTTAAGAGCTGAGTGTGTGGGCTCTTCTGAGCCTACCAGTTACACTGAGATTCAGTTGTCTGAAAAAACGCGTTTATTTCGGGCTGAAAAACACGTTTTGAAAAGTGCCTTGTTACTGCCCCATAACTTACATGGGGGTGACCAAACTTGCAGAAACATGTTTATTTCTGCTGAAAAACACGTTTGGACACTTTCTGCACACTGGGCTTAAGACCTGAGTGTGTGAGCTCTTCTGAGCCTACCAGTTACACTGAGATTCTGCTGTATGAAAAAACGCGTTTATTTCGGGCTGAAAAACACGTTTTGAAAAGGGTGATGTTACTGCCTCATAACTTACATGGGGTTGACCAAACTTGCAGAAACATGTTTATTTCTGCTGAAAAACACGTTTTGACCCTTTCTGCACACTGGGGTTAAGGGCTTAGTGTGTGGGCTCTTCTGAGCCTTGCTGTTACAAGTAGATTCAGTTGTCTGAAAAAACGCGTTTATTTCGGGCTGAAAAACACGTTTTGAAAAGGGTGATGTTACTGCCTCATAACTTACATGGGGTTGACCAAACTTGCAGAAACATGTTTATTTCTGCTGGAAAACACGTTTTGACACTTTCTGTACACTGGGGTTAAGGGCTGAGTGTGTGGGCTCTTCTGAGCCTTGCTATTACAAGGAGATTCAGTTGTCTGAAAAAACGCGTTTATTTCGGGCTGAAAAACACGTTTTGAAAAGTGTCTTGTTACTGCCCAATAACTTACATGGGGGTGACCAAACTTGCAGAAACATGTTTATTTCTGCTGGAAAACACGTTTTGACACTTTCTGTACACTGGGGTTAAGGGCTGAGTGTGTGGGCTCTTCTGAGCCTTGCTATTACAAGGAGATTCAGTTGTCTGAAAAAACGCGTTTATTTCGGGCTGAAAAACACGTTTTGAAAAGTGTCTTGTTACTGCCCCATAACTTACATGGGGTTGACCAAACTTGCAGAAACATGTTTATTTCTGCTGAAAAACACGTTTTGACCCTTTCTGCACACTGGGGTTAAGGGCTGAGTGTGTGGGCACTTCTGAGCCTTGCTGTTACAAGTAGATTCAGTTGTCTGAAAAAAACGCGTTTATTTCGGGCTGAAAAACACGTTTTGAAAAGTGTGATGTTACTGCCCCATAACTTACATGGGGTTGACCAAACTTGCAGAAACATGTTTATTTCTGCTGGAAAACACGTTTTGACACTTTCTGTACACTGGGGTTAAGGGCTGAGTGTGTGGGCTCTTCTGAGCCTACCAGTTACACTGAGATTCAGTTGTCTGAAAAAACGCGTTTATTTCGGGCTGAAAAACACGTTTTGAAAAGTGTCTTGTTACTGCCCCATAACTTACATGGGGTTGACCAAACTTGCAGAAACATGTTTATTTCTGCTGAAAAACACGTTTTGACCCTTTCTGCACACTGGGGTTAAGGGCTGAGTGTGTGGGCACTTCTGAGCCTTGCTGTTACAAGTAGATTCAGTTGTCTGAAAAAACGCGTTTATTTCGGGCTGAAAAACACGTTTTGAAAAGGGTGATGTTACTGCCTCATAACTTACATGGGGTTGACCAAACTTGCAGAAACATGTTTATTTCTGCTGGAAAACACGTTTTGACACTTTCTGTAAACTGGGGTTAAGGGCTGAGTGTGTGGGCTCTTCTGAGCCTTGCTATTACAAGGAGATTCAGTTGTCTGAAAAAACGCGTTTATTTCGGGCTGAAAAACACGTTTTGAAAAGTGTCTTGTTACTGCCCCATAACTTACATGGGGGTGACCAAACTTGCAGAAACATTTTTATTTCTGCTGAAAAACACGTTTGGACACTTTCTGCACACTGGGGTTAAGAGCTGAGTGTGTGGGCTCTTCTGAGCCTAGCAGTTACACTGAGATTCTGCTGTCTGAAAAAACGCGTTTATTTCGGGCTGAAAAACACGTTTTGAAAAGTGTCTTGTTACTGCCCCATAACTTACATGGGGTTGACCAAACTTGCAGAAACATGTTTATTTCTGCTGAAAAACACGTTTTGACCCTTTCTGCACACTGGGGTTAAGGGCTGAGTGTGTGGGCACTTCTGAGCCTTGCTGTTACAAGTAGATTCAGTTGTCTGAAAAAACGTGTTTATTTCGGGCTGAAAAACACGTTTTGAAAAGTGTCTTGTTACTGCCCCATAACTTACATGGGGTTGACCAAACTTGCAGAAACATATTTATTTCTGCTGAAAAACATGTTTTGACCCTTTCTGCACACTGGGGTTAAGGGCTGAGTGTGTGGGCACTTCTGAGCCTTGCTGTTACAAGTAGATTCAGTTGTCTGAAAAAACGCGTTTATTTCGGGCTGAAAAACACGTTTTGAAAAGTGTGATGTTACTGCCCCATAACTTACATGGGGTTGACCAAACTTGCAGAAACATGTTTACTTCTGCTGGAAAACACGTTTTGACACTTTCTGTACACTGGGGTTAAGGGCTGAGTGTGTGGGCTCTTCTGAGCCTTGCTATTACAAGGAGATTCAGTTGTCTGAAAAAACGCGTTTATTTCGGGCTGAAAAACACGTTTTGAAAAGTGTCTTGTTACTGCCCCATAACTTACATGGGGGTGACCAAACTTGCAGAAACATGTTTATTTCTGCTGAAAAACACGTTTGGACACTTTCTGCACACTGGGGTTAAGAGCTGAGTGTGTGGGCTCTTCTTAGCCTAGCAGTTACACTGAGATTCAGTTGTCTGAAAAAACGCGTTTATTTTAGGCTGAAAAACACGTTTTGAAAAGTGTCTTGTTACTGCCCCATAACTTACATGGGGTTGACCAAACTTGCAGAAACATGTTTATTTCTGCTGAAAAACACGTTTTGACCCTTTCTGCACACTGGGGTTAAGGGCTGAGTGTGTGGGCACTTCTGAGCCTTGCTGTTACAAGTAGATTCAGTTGTCTGAAAAAACGCGTTTATTTCGGGCTGAAAAACACGTTTTGAAAAGTGCCTTGTTACTGCCCCATAACTTACATGGGGTTGACCAAACTTGCAGAAACATGTTTATTTCTGCTGGAAAACACGTTTTGACACTTTCTGTACACTGGGGTTAAGGGCTGAGTGTGTGGGCTCTTCTGAGCCTTGCTATTACAAGGAGATTCAGTTGTCTGAAAAAACGCGTTTATTTCGGGCTGAAAAACACGTTTTGAAAAGTGTCTTGTTACTGCCCCATAACTTACATGGGGTTGACCAAACTTGCAGAAACATGTTTATTTCTGCTGAAAAACACGTTTTGACCCTTTCTGCACACTGGGGTTAAGGGCTGAGTGTGTGGGCTCTTCTGAGCCTTGCTATTACAAGGAGATTCAGTTGTCTGAAAAAACGCGTTTATTTCGGGCTGAAAAACACGTTTTGAAAAGTGTCTTGTTACTGCCCCATAACTTACATGGGGGTGACCAAACTTGCAGAAACATGTTTATTTCTGCTGAAAAACATGTTTGGACACTTTCTGTACACTGGGGTTAAGGGCTGAGTGTGTGGGCTCTTCTGAGCCTTACTATTACAAGGAGATTCAGTTGTCTGAAAAAACGCGTTTATTTCGGGCTGAAAAACACGTTTTGAAAAGTGTCTTGTTACTGCCCCATAACTTACATGGGGTTGACCAAACTTGCAGAAACATGTTTATTTCTGCTGAAAAACACGTTTTGACCCTTTCTGCACACTGGGGTTAAGGGCTGAGTGTGTGGGCACTTCTGAGCCTTGCTGTTACAAGTAGATTCAGTTGTCTGAAAAAACGCGTTTATTTCGGGCTGAAAAACACGTTTTGAAAAGTGTGATGTTACTGCCCCATAACTTACATGGGGTTGACCAAACTTGCAGAAACATGTTTATTTCTGCTGAAAAACACGTTTGGACACTTTCTGCACACTGGGGTTAAGAGCTGAGTGTGTGGGCTCTTCTGAGCCTAGCAGTTACACTGAGATTCTGCTGTCTGAAAAAACGCGTTTATTTCGGGCTGAAAAACACGTTTTGAAAAGTGTCTTGTTACTGCCCCATAACTTACATGGGGGTGACCAAACTTGCAGAAACATGTTTATTTCTGCTGGAAAACACGTTTTGACACTTTCTGTACACTGGGGTTAAGGGCTGAGTGTGTGGGCTCTTCTGAGCCTTGCTATTACAAGGAGATTCAGTTGTCTGAAAAAACGCGTTTATTTCGGGCTGAAAAACACGTTTTGAAAAGTGTCTTGTTACTGCCCCATAACTTACATGGGGTTGACCAAACTTGCAGAAACATGTTTATTTCTGCTGAAAAACACGTTTTGACCCTTTCTGCACACTGGGGTTAAGGGCTGAGTGTGTGGGCACTTCTGAGCCTTGCTATTACAAGGAGATTCAGTTGTCTGAAAAAACGCGTTTATTTCGGGCTGAAAAACACGTTTTGAAAAGTGTGATGTTACTGCCCCATAACTTACATGGGGTTGACCAAACTTGCAGAAACATGTTTATTTCTGCTGGAAAACACGTTTTGACACTTTCTGTACACTGGGGTTAAGGGCTGAGTGTGTGGGCTCTTCTGAGCCTTGCTATTACAAGGAGATTCAGTTGTCTGAAAAAACGCGTTTATTTCGGGCTGAAAAACACGTTTTGAAAAGTGTCTTGTTACTGCCCCATATCTTACATGGGGGTGACCAAACTTGCAGAAACATGTTTATTTCTGCTGAAAAACACGTTTGGACACTTTCTGCACACTGGGGTTAAGAGCTGAGTGTGTGGGCTCTTCTGAGCCTACCAGTTACACTGAGATTCAGTTGTCTGAAAAAACGCGTTTATTTCGGGCTGAAAAACACGTTTTGAAAAGTGCCTTGTTACTGCCCCATAACTTACATGGGGGTGACCAAACTTGCAGAAACATGTTTATTTCTGCTGAAAAACACGTTTGGACACTTTCTGCACACTGGGGTTAAGACCTGAGTGTGTGAGCTCTTCTGAGCCTACCAGTTACACTGAGATTCTGCTGTATGAAAAAACGCGTTTATTTCGGGCTGAAAAACACGTTTTGAAAAGTGTCTTGTTACTGCCCCATAACTTACATGGGGTTGACCAAACTTGCAGAAACATGTTTATTTCTGCTGAAAAACACGTTTTGACCCTTTCTGCACACTGGGGTTAAGGGCTTAGTGTGTGGGCTCTTCTGAGCCTTGCTGTTACAAGTAGATTCAGTTGTCTTAAAAAACGCGTTTATTTCGGGCTGAAAAACACGTTTTGAAAAGGGTGATGTTACTGCCTCATAACTTACATGGGGTTGACCAAACTTGCAGAAACATGTTTATTTCTGCTGGAAAACACGTTTTGACACTTTCTGTACACTGGGGTTAAGGGCTGAGTGTGTGGGCTCTTCTGAGCCTTGCTATTACAAGGAGATTCAGTTGTCTGAAAAAACGCGTTTATTTCGGGCTGAAAAACACGTTTTGAAAAGTGTCTTGTTACTGCCCAATAACTTACATGGGGGTGACCAAACTTGCAGAAACATGTTTATTTCTGCTGGAAAACACGTTTTGACACTTTCTGTACACTGGGGTTAAGGGCTGAGTGTGTGGGCTCTTCTGAGCCTTGCTATTACAAGGAGATTCAGTTGTCTGAAAAAACGCGTTTATTTCGGGCTGAAAAACACGTTTTGAAAAGTGTCTTGTTACTGCCCCATAACTTACATGGGGTTGACCAAACTTGCAGAAACATGTTTATTTCTGCTGAAAAACACGTTTTGACCCTTTCTGCACACTGGGGTTAAGGGCTGAGTGTGTGGGCACTTCTGAGCCTTGCTGTTACAAGTAGATTCAGTTGTCTGAAAAAACGCGTTTATTTCGGGCTGAAAAACACGTTTTGAAAAGTGTGATGTTACTGCCCCATAACTTACATGGGGTTGACCAAACTTGCAGAAACATGTTTATTTCTGCTGGAAAACACGTTTTGACACTTTCTGTACACTGGGGTTAAGGGCTGAGTGTGTGGGCTCTTCTGAGCCTACCAGTTACACTGAGATTCAGTTGTCTGAAAAAACGCGTTTATTTCGGGCTGAAAAACACGTTTTGAAAAGTGTCTTGTTACTGCCCCATAACTTACATGGGGTTGACCAAACTTGCAGAAACATGTTTATTTCTGCTGAAAAACACGTTTTGACCCTTTCTGCACACTGGGGTTAAGGGCTGAGTGTGTGGGCACTTCTGAGCCTTGCTGTTACAAGTAGATTCAGTTGTCTGAAAAAACGCGTTTATTTCGGGCTGAAAAACACGTTTTGAAAAGGGTGATGTTACTGCCTCATAACTTACATGGGGTTGACCAAACTTGCAGAAACATGTTTATTTCTGCTGGAAAACACGTTTTGACACTTTCTGTACACTGGGGTTAAGGGCTGAGTGTGTGGGCTCTTCTGAGCCTTGCTATTACAAGGAGATTCAGTTGTCTGAAAAAACGCGTTTATTTCGGGCTGAAAAACACGTTTTGAAAAGTGTCTTGTTACTGCCCCATAACTTACATGGGGGTGACCAAACTTGCAGAAACATTTTTATTTCTGCTGAAAAACACGTTTGGACACTTTCTGCACACTGGGGTTAAGAGCTGAGTGTGTGGGCTCTTCTGAGCCTAGCAGTTACACTGAGATTCTGCTGTCTGAAAAAACGCGTTTATTTCGGGCTGAAAAACACGTTTTGAAAAGTGCCTTGTTACTGCCCCATAACTTACATGGGGTTGACCAAACTTGCAGAAACATGTTTATTTCTGCTGAAAAACACGTTTTGACCCTTTCTGCACACTGGGGTTAAGGGCTGAGTGTGTGGGCACTTCTGAGCCTTGCTGTTACAAGTAGATTCAGTTGTCTGAAAAAACGCGTTTATTTCGGGCTGAAAAACACGTTTTGAAAAGTGTGATGTTACTGCCCCATAACTTACATGGGGTTGACCAAACTTGCAGAAACATGTTTATTTCTGCTGAAAAACACGTTTGGACACTTTCTGCACACTGGGGTTAAGAGCTGAGTGTGTGGGCTCTTCTGAGCCTAGCAGTTACACTGAGATTCTGCTGTCTGAAAAAACGCGTTTATTTCGGGCTGAAAAACACGTTTTGAAAAGTGTCTTGTTACTGCCCCATAACTTACATGGGGGTGACCAAACTTGCAGAAACATGTTTATTTCTGCTGGAAAACACGTTTTGACACTTTCTGTACACTGGGGTTAAGGGCTGAGTGTGTGGGCTCTTCTGAGCCTTGCTATTACAAGGAGATTCAGTTGTCTGAAAAAACGCGTTTATTTCGGGCTGAAAAACACGTTTTGAAAAGTGTCTTGTTACTGCCCCATAACTTACAGGGGTTGACCAAACTTGCAGAAACATGTTTATTTCTGCTGAAAAACACGTTTTGACCCTTTCTGCACACTGGGGTTAAGGGCTGAGTGTGTGGGCACTTCTGAGCCTTGCTATTACAAGGAGATTCAGTTGTCTGAAAAAACGCGTTTATTTCGGGCTGAAAAACACGTTTTGAAAAGTGTCTTGTTACTGCCCCATAACTTACAGGGGTTGACCAAACTTGCAGAAACATGTTTATTTCTGCTGAAAAACACGTTTTGACCCTTTCTGCACACTGGGGTTAAGGGCTGAGTGTGTGGGCACTTCTGAGCCTTGCTATTACAAGGAGATTCAGTTGTCTGAAAAAACGCGTTTATTTCGGGCTGAAAAACACGTTTTGAAAAGTGTGATGTTACTGCCCCATAACTTACATGGGGTTGACCAAACTTGCAGAAACATGTTTATTTCTGCTGGAAAACACGTTTTGACACTTTCTGTACACTGGGGTTAAGGGCTGAGTGTGTGGGCTCTTCTGAGCCTTGCTATTACAAGGAGATTCAGTTGTCTGAAAAAACGCGTTTATTTCGGGCTGAAAAACACGTTTTGAAAAGTGTCTTGTTACTGCCCCATATCTTACATGGGGGTGACCAAACTTGCAGAAACATGTTTATTTCTGCTGAAAAACACGTTTGGACACTTTCTGCACACTGGGGTTAAGAGCTGAGTGTGTGGGCTCTTCTGAGCCTACCAGTTACACTGAGATTCAGTTGTCTGAAAAAACGCGTTTATTTCGGGCTGAAAAACACGTTTTGAAAAGTGCCTTGTTACTGCCCCATAACTTACATGGGGGTGACCAAACTTGCAGAAACATGTTTATTTCTGCTGAAAAACACGTTTGGACACTTTCTGCACACTGGGGTTAAGACCTGAGTGTGTGAGCTCTTCTGAGCCTACCAGTTACACTGAGATTCTGCTGTATGAAAAAACGCGTTTATTTCGGGCTGAAAAACACGTTTTGAAAAGTGTCTTGTTACTGCCCCATAACTTACATGGGGTTGACCAAACTTGCAGAAACATGTTTATTTCTGCTGAAAAACACGTTTTGACCCTTTCTGCACACTGGGGTTAAGGGCTTAGTGTGTGGGCTCTTCTGAGCCTTGCTGTTACAAGTAGATTCAGTTGTCTTAAAAAACGCGTTTATTTCGGGCTGAAAAACACGTTTTGAAAAGGGTGATGTTACTGCCTCATAACTTACATGGGGTTGACCAAACTTGCAGAAACATGTTTATTTCTGCTGGAAAACACGTTTTGACACTTTCTGTACACTGGGGTTAAGGGCTGAGTGTGTGGGCTCTTCTGAGCCTTGCTATTACAAGGAGATTCAGTTGTCTGAAAAAACGCGTTTATTTCGGGCTGAAAAACACGTTTTGAAAAGTGTCTTGTTACTGCCCAATAACTTACATGGGGGTGACCAAACTTGCAGAAACATGTTTATTTCTGCTGGAAAACACGTTTTGACACTTTCTGTACACTGGGGTTAAGGGCTGAGTGTGTGGGCTCTTCTGAGCCTTGCTATTACAAGGAGATTCAGTTGTCTGAAAAAACGCGTTTATTTCGGGCTGAAAAACACGTTTTGAAAAGTGTCTTGTTACTGCCCCATAACTTACATGGGGTTGACCAAACTTGCAGAAACATGTTTATTTCTGCTGAAAAACACGTTTTGACCCTTTCTGCACACTGGGGTTAAGGGCTGAGTGTGTGGGCACTTCTGAGCCTTGCTGTTACAAGTAGATTCAGTTGTCTGAAAAAACGCGTTTATTTCGGGCTGAAAAACACGTTTTGAAAAGTGTGATGTTACTGCCCCATAACTTACATGGGGTTGACCAAACTTGCAGAAACATGTTTATTTCTGCTGGAAAACACGTTTTGACACTTTCTGTACACTGGGGTTAAGGGCTGAGTGTGTGGGCTCTTCTGAGCCTACCAGTTACACTGAGATTCAGTTGTCTGAAAAAACGCGTTTATTTCGGGCTGAAAAACACGTTTTGAAAAGTGTCTTGTTACTGCCCCATAACTTACATGGGGTTGACCAAACTTGCAGAAACATGTTTATTTCTGCTGAAAAACACGTTTTGACCCTTTCTGCACACTGGGGTTAAGGGCTGAGTGTGTGGGCACTTCTGAGCCTTGCTGTTACAAGTAGATTCAGTTGTCTGAAAAAACGCGTTTATTTCGGGCTGAAAAACACGTTTTGAAAAGGGTGATGTTACTGCCTCATAACTTACATGGGGTTGACCAAACTTGCAGAAACATGTTTATTTCTGCTGGAAAACACGTTTTGACACTTTCTGTACACTGGGGTTAAGGGCTGAGTGTGTGGGCTCTTCTGAGCCTTGCTATTACAAGGAGATTCAGTTGTCTGAAAAAACGCGTTTATTTCGGGCTGAAAAACACGTTTTGAAAAGTGTCTTGTTACTGCCCCATAACTTACATGGGGGTGACCAAACTTGCAGAAACATTTTTATTTCTGCTGAAAAACACGTTTGGACACTTTCTGCACACTGGGGTTAAGAGCTGAGTGTGTGGGCTCTTCTGAGCCTAGCAGTTACACTGAGATTCTGCTGTCTGAAAAAACGCGTTTATTTCGGGCTGAAAAACACGTTTTGAAAAGTGCCTTGTTACTGCCCCATAACTTACATGGGGTTGACCAAACTTGCAGAAACATGTTTATTTCTGCTGAAAAACACGTTTTGACCCTTTCTGCACACTGGGGTTAAGAGCTGAGTGTGTGGGCTCTTCTGAGCCTACCAGTTACACTGAGATTCTGCTGTATGAAAAAACGCGTTTATTTTGGGCTGAAAAACACGTTTTGAAAAGTGTCTTGTTACTGCCCCATAACTTACATGGGGTTGACCAAACTTGCAGAAACATGTTTATTTCTGCTGAAAAACACGTTTTGACCCTTTCTGCACACTGGGGTTAAGGGCTTAGTGTGTGGGCTCTTCTGAGCCTTGCTGTTACAAGTAGATTCAGTTGTCTGAAAAAACGCGTTTATTTCGGGCTGAAAAACACGTTTTGAAAAGGGTGATGTTACTGCCTCATAACTTACATGGGGTTGACCAAACTTGCAGAAACATGTTTATTTCTGCTGGAAAACACGTTTTGACACTTTCTGTACACTGGGGTTAAGGGCTGAGTGTGTGGGCTCTTCTGAGCCTTGCTATTACAAGGAGATTCAGTTGTCTGAAAAAACGCGTTTATTTCGGGCTGAAAAACACGTTTTGAAAAGTGTCTTGTTACTGCCCAATAACTTACATGGGGGTGACCAAACTTGCAGAAACATGTTTATTTCTGCTGGAAAACACGTTTTGACACTTTCTGTACACTGGGGTTAAGGGCTGAGTGTGTGGGCTCTTCTGAGCCTTGCTATTACAAGGAGATTCAGTTGTCTGAAAAAACGCGTTTATTTCGGGCTGAAAAACACGTTTTGAAAAGTGTCTTGTTACTGCCCCATAACTTACATGGGGTTGACCAAACTTGCAGAAACATGTTTATTTCTGCTGAAAAACACGTTTTGACCCTTTCTGCACACTGGGGTTAAGGGCTGAGTGTGTGGGCACTTCTGAGCCTTGCTGTTACAAGTAGATTCAGTTGTCTGAAAAAACGCGTTTATTTCGGGCTGAAAAACACGTTTTGAAAAGGGTGATGTTACTGCCTCATAACTTACATGGGGTTGACCAAACTTGCAGAAACATGTTTATTTCTGCTGGAAAACACGTTTTGACACTTTCTGTACACTGGGGTTAAGGGCTGAGTGTGTGGGCTCTTCTGAGCCTTGCTATTACAAGGAGATTCAGTTGTCTGAAAAAACGCGTTTATTTCGGGCTGAAAAACACGTTTTGAAAAGTGTCTTGTTACTGCCCCATAACTTACATGGGGGTGACCAAACTTGCAGAAACATTTTTATTTCTGCTGAAAAACACGTTTGGACACTTTCTGCACACTGGGGTTAAGAGCTGAGTGTGTGGGCTCTTCTGAGCCTAGCAGTTACACTGAGATTCTGCTGTCTGAAAAAACGCGTTTATTTCGGGCTGAAAAACACGTTTTGAAAAGTGTCTTGTTACTGCCCCATAACTTACATGGGGTTGACCAAACTTGCAGAAACATGTTTATTTCTGCTGAAAAACACGTTTTGACCCTTTCTGCACACTGGGGTTAAGGGCTGAGTGTGTGGGCACTTCTGAGCCTTGCTGTTACAAGTAGATTCAGTTGTCTGAAAAAACGTGTTTATTTCGGGCTGAAAAACACGTTTTGAAAAGTGTCTTGTTACTGCCCCATAACTTACATGGGGTTGACCAAACTTGCAGAAACATATTTATTTCTGCTGAAAAACATGTTTTGACCCTTTCTGCACACTGGGGTTAAGGGCTGAGTGTGTGGGCACTTCTGAGCCTTGCTGTTACAAGTAGATTCAGTTGTCTGAAAAAACGCGTTTATTTCGGGCTGAAAAACACGTTTTGAAAAGTGTGATGTTACTGCCCCATAACTTACATGGGGTTGACCAAACTTGCAGAAACATGTTTACTTCTGCTGGAAAACACGTTTTGACACTTTCTGTACACTGGGGTTAAGGGCTGAGTGTGTGGGCTCTTCTGAGCCTTGCTATTACAAGGAGATTCAGTTGTCTGAAAAAACGCGTTTATTTCGGGCTGAAAAACACGTTTTGAAAAGTGTCTTGTTACTGCCCCATAACTTACATGGGGGTGACCAAACTTGCAGAAACATGTTTATTTCTGCTGAAAAACACGTTTGGACACTTTCTGCACACTGGGGTTAAGAGCTGAGTGTGTGGGCTCTTCTGAGCCTAGCAGTTACACTGAGATTCAGTTGTCTGAAAAAACGCGTTTATTTTGGGCTGAAAAACACGTTTTGAAAAGTGTCTTGTTACTGCCCCATAACTTACATGGGGTTGACCAAACTTGCAGAAACATGTTTATTTCTGCTGAAAAACACGTTTTGACCCTTTCTGCACACTGGGGTTAAGGGCTGAGTGTGTGGGCACTTCTGAGCCTTGCTGTTACAAGTAGATTCAGTTGTCTGAAAAAACGCGTTTATTTCGGGCTGAAAAACACGTTTTGAAAAGTGTGATGTTACTGCCCCATAACTTACATGGGGTTGACCAAACTTGCAGAAACATGTTTATTTCTGCTGGAAAACACGTTTTGACACTTTCTGTACACTGGGGTTAAGGGCTGAGTGTGTGGGCTCTTCTGAGCCTTGCTATTACAAGGAGATTCAGTTGTCTGAAAAAACGCGTTTATTTCGGGCTGAAAAACACGTTTTGAAAAGTGTCTTGTTACTGCCCAATAACTTACATGGGGGTGACCAAACTTGCAGAAACATGTTTATTTCTGCTGGAAAACACGTTTTGACACTTTCTGTACACTGGGGTTAAGGGCTGAGTGTGTGGGCTCTTCTGAGCCTTGCTATTACAAGGAGATTCAGTTGTCTGAAAAAACGCGTTTATTTCGGGCTGAAAAACACGTTTTGAAAAGTGTCTTGTTACTGCCCCATAACTTACATGGGGTTGACCAAACTTGCAGAAACATGTTTATTTCTGCTGAAAAACACGTTTTGACCCTTTCTGCACACTGGGGTTAAGGGCTGAGTGTGTGGGCACTTCTGAGCCTTGCTGTTACAAGTAGATTCAGTTGTCTGAAAAAACGCGTTTATTTCGGGCTGAAAAACACGTTTTGAAAAGGGTGATGTTACTGCCTCATAACTTACATGGGGTTGACCAAACTTGCAGAAACATGTTTATTTCTGCTGGAAAACACGTTTTGACACTTTCTGTACACTGGGGTTAAGGGCTGTGTGTGGGCTCTTCTGAGCCTTGCTATTACAAGGAGATTCAGTTGTCTGAAAAAACGCGTTTATTTCGGGCTGAAAAACACGTTTTGAAAAGTGTCTTGTTACTGCCCCATAACTTACATGGGGGTGACCAAACTTGCAGAAACATTTTTATTTCTGCTGAAAAACACGTTTGGACACTTTCTGCACACTGGGGTTAAGAGCTGAGTGTGTGGGCTCTTCTGAGCCTAGCAGTTACACTGAGATTCTGCTGTCTGAAAAAACGCGTTTATTTCGGGCTGAAAAACACGTTTTGAAAAGTGTCTTGTTACTGCCCCATAACTTACATGGGGTTGACCAAACTTGCAGAAACATGTTTATTTCTGCTGAAAAACACGTTTTGACCCTTTCTGCACACTGGGGTTAAGGGCTGAGTGTGTGGGCACTTCTGAGCCTTGCTGTTACAAGTAGATTCAGTTGTCTGAAAAAACGTGTTTATTTCGGGCTGAAAAACACGTTTTGAAAAGTGTCTTGTTACTGCCCCATAACTTACATGGGGTTGACCAAACTTGCAGAAACATATTTATTTCTGCTGAAAAACATGTTTTGACCCTTTCTGCACACTGGGGTTAAGGGCTGAGTGTGTGGGCACTTCTGAGCCTTGCTGTTACAAGTAGATTCAGTTGTCTGAAAAAACGCGTTTATTTCGGGCTGAAAAACACGTTTTGAAAAGTGTGATGTTACTGCCCCATAACTTACATGGGGTTGACCAAACTTGCAGAAACATGTTTACTTCTGCTGGAAAACACGTTTTGACACTTTCTGTACACTGGGGTTAAGGGCTGAGTGTGTGGGCTCTTCTGAGCCTTGCTATTACAAGGAGATTCAGTTGTCTGAAAAAACGCGTTTATTTCGGGCTGAAAAACACGTTTTGAAAAGTGTCTTGTTACTGCCCCATAACTTACATGGGGGTGACCAAACTTGCAGAAACATGTTTATTTCTGCTGAAAAACACGTTTGGACACTTTCTGCACACTGGGGTTAAGAGCTGAGTGTGTGGGCTCTTCTGAGCCTAGCAGTTACACTGAGATTCAGTTGTCTGAAAAAACGCGTTTATTTTGGGCTGAAAAACACGTTTTGAAAAGTGTCTTGTTACTGCCCCATAACTTACATGGGGTTGACCAAACTTGCAGAAACATGTTTATTTCTGCTGAAAAACACGTTTTGACCCTTTCTGCACACTGGGGTTAAGGGCTGAGTGTGTGGGCACTTCTGAGCCTTGCTGTTACAAGTAGATTCAGTTGTCTGAAAAAACGCGTTTATTTCGGGCTGAAAAACACGTTTTGAAAAGTGTGATGTTACTGCCCCATAACTTACATGGGGTTGACCAAACTTGCAGAAACATGTTTATTTCTGCTGGAAAACACGTTTTGACACTTTCTGTACACTGGGGTTAAGGGCTGAGTGTGTGGGCTCTTCTGAGCCTTGCTATTACAAGGAGATTCAGTTGTCTGAAAAAACGCGTTTATTTCGGGCTGAAAAACACGTTTTGAAAAGTGTCTTGTTACTGCCCCATAACTTACATGGGGTTGACCAAACTTGCAGAAACATGTTTATTTCTGCTGAAAAACACGTTTTGACCCTTTCTGCACACTGGGGTTAAGGGCTGAGTGTGTGGGCTCTTCTGAGCCTTGCTATTACAAGGAGATTCAGTTGTCTGAAAAAACGCGTTTATTTCGGGCTGAAAAACACGTTTTGAAAAGTGTCTTGTTACTGCCCCATAACTTACATGGGGGTGACCAAACTTGCAGAAACATGTTTATTTCTGCTGAAAAACATGTTTGGACACTTTCTGTACACTGGGGTTAAGGGCTGAGTGTGTGGGCTCTTCTGAGCCTTACTATTACAAGGAGATTCAGTTGTCTGAAAAAACGCGTTTATTTCGGGCTGAAAAACACGTTTTGAAAAGTGTCTTGTTACTGCCCCATAACTTACATGGGGTTGACCAAACTTGCAGAAACATGTTTATTTCTGCTGAAAAACACGTTTTGACCCTTTCTGCACACTGGGGTTAAGGGCTGAGTGTGTGGGCACTTCTGAGCCTTGCTGTTACAAGTAGATTCAGTTGTCTGAAAAAACGCGTTTATTTCGGGCTGAAAAACACGTTTTGAAAAGTGTGATGTTACTGCCCCATAACTTACATGGGGTTGACCAAACTTGCAGAAACATGTTTATTTCTGCTGAAAAACACGTTTGGACACTTTCTGCACACTGGGGTTAAGAGCTGAGTGTGTGGGCTCTTCTGAGCCTAGCAGTTACACTGAGATTCTGCTGTCTGAAAAAACGCGTTTATTTCGGGCTGAAAAACACGTTTTGAAAAGTGTCTTGTTACTGCCCCATAACTTACATGGGGGTGACCAAACTTGCAGAAACATGTTTATTTCTGCTGGAAAACACGTTTTGACCCTTTCTGCACACTGGGGTTAAGGGCTGAGTGTGTGGGCACTTCTGAGCCTTGCTGTTACAAGTAGATTCAGTTGTCTGAAAAAACGCGTTTATTTCGGGCTGAAAAACACGTTTTGAAAAGTGTGATGTTACTGCCCCATAACTTACATGGGGTTGACCAAACTTGCAGAAACATGTTTATTTCTGCTGGAAAACACGTTTTGACACTTTCTGTACACTGGGGTTAAGGGCTGAGTGTGTGGGCTCTTCTGAGCCTACCAGTTACACTGAGATTCAGTTGTCTGAAAAAACGCGTTTATTTCGGGCTGAAAAACACGTTTTGAAAAGTGTCTTGTTACTGCCCCATAACTTACATGGGGTTGACCAAACTTGCAGAAACATGTTTATTTCTGCTGAAAAACACGTTTTGACCCTTTCTGCACACTGGGGTTAAGGGCTGAGTGTGTGGGCACTTCTGAGCCTTGCTGTTACAAGTAGATTCAGTTGTCTGAAAAAACGCGTTTATTTCGGGCTGAAAAACACGTTTTGAAAAGGGTGATGTTACTGCCTCATAACTTACATGGGGTTGACCAAACTTGCAGAAACATGTTTATTTCTGCTGGAAAACACGTTTTGACACTTTCTGTACACTGGGGTTAAGGGCTGAGTGTGTGGGCTCTTCTGAGCCTTGCTATTACAAGGAGATTCAGTTGTCTGAAAAAACGCGTTTATTTCGGGCTGAAAAACACGTTTTGAAAAGTGTCTTGTTACTGCCCCATAACTTACATGGGGGTGACCAAACTTGCAGAAACATTTTTATTTCTGCTGAAAAACACGTTTGGACACTTTCTGCACACTGGGGTTAAGAGCTGAGTGTGTGGGCTCTTCTGAGCCTAGCAGTTACACTGAGATTCTGCTGTCTGAAAAAACGCGTTTATTTCGGGCTGAAAAACACGTTTTGAAAAGTGCCTTGTTACTGCCCCATAACTTACATGGGGTTGACCAAACTTGCAGAAACATGTTTATTTCTGCTGAAAAACACGTTTTGACCCTTTCTGCACACTGGGGTTAAGGGCTGAGTGTGTGGGCACTTCTGAGCCTTGCTGTTACAAGTAGATTCAGTTGTCTGAAAAAACGCGTTTATTTCGGGCTGAAAAACACGTTTTGAAAAGTGTGATGTTACTGCCCCATAACTTACATGGGGTTGACCAAACTTGCAGAAACATGTTTATTTCTGCTGAAAAACATGTTTTGACCCTTTCTGCACACTGGGGTTAAGGGCTGAGTGTGTGGGCACTTCTGAGCCTTGCTGTTACAAGTAGATTCAGTTGTCTGAAAAAACGCGTTTATTTCGGGCTGAAAAACACGTTTTGAAAAGTGTGATGTTACTGCCCCATAACTTACATGGGGTTGACCAAACTTGCAGAAACATGTTTATTTCTGCTGGAAAACACGTTTTGACACTTTCTGTACACTGGGGTTAAGGGCTGAGTGTGTGGGCTCTTCTGAGCCTACCAGTTACACTGAGATTCAGTTGTCTGAAAAAACGCGTTTATTTCGGGCTGAAAAACACGTTTTGAAAAGTGTCTTGTTACTGCCCCATAACTTACATGGGGTTGACCAAACTTGCAGAAACATGTTTATTTCTGCTGAAAAACACGTTTTGACCCTTTCTGCACACTGGGGTTAAGGGCTGAGTGTGTGGGCACTTCTGAGCCTTGCTGTTACAAGTAGATTCAGTTGTCTGAAAAAACGCGTTTATTTCGGGCTGAAAAACACGTTTTGAAAAGTGTCTTGTTACTGCCCCATAACTTACATGGGGTTGACCAAACTTGCAGAAACATGTTTATTTCTGCTGAAAAACACGTTTGGACACTTTCTGCACACTGGGGTTAAGGGCTGAGTGTGTGGGCACTTCTGAGCCTTGCCTTTACAAGTAGATTCAGTTGTCTGAAAAAACGCGTTTATTTCGGGCTGAAAAACACGTTTTGAAAAGTGTGATGTTACTGCCCCATAACTTACATGGGGTTGACCAAACTTGCAGAAACATGTTTATTTCTGCTGGAAAACACGTTTTGACACTTTCTGTACACTGGGGTTAAGGGCTGAGTGTGTGGGCTCTTCTGAGCCTTGCTATTACAAGGAGATTCAGTTGTCTGAAAAAACGCGTTTATTTCGGGCTGAAAAACACGTTTTGAAAAGTGTCTTGTTACTGCCCAATAACTTACATGGGGGTGACCAAACTTGCAGAAACATGTTTATTTCTGCTGGAAAACACGTTTTGACACTTTCTGTACACTGGGGTTAAGGGCTGAGTGTGTGGGCTCTTCTGAGCCTTGCTATTACAAGGAGATTCAGTTGTCTGAAAAAACGCGTTTATTTCGGGCTGAAAAACACGTTTTGAAAAGTGTCTTGTTACTGCCCCATAACTTACATGGGGTTGACCAAACTTGCAGAAACATGTTTATTTCTGCTGAAAAACACGTTTTGACCCTTTCTGCACACTGGGGTTAAGGGCTGAGTGTGTGGGCACTTCTGAGCCTTGCTGTTACAAGTAGATTCAGTTGTCTGAAAAAACGCGTTTATTTCGGGCTGAAAAACACGTTTTGAAAAGTGTGATGTTACTGCCCCATAACTTACATGGGGTTGACCAAACTTGCAGAAACATGTTTATTTCTGCTGGAAAACACGTTTTGACACTTTCTGTACACTGGGGTTAAGGGCTGAGTGTGTGGGCTCTTCTGAGCCTACCAGTTACACTGAGATTCAGTTGTCTGAAAAAACGCGTTTATTTCGGGCTGAAAAACACGTTTTGAAAAGTGTCTTGTTACTGCCCCATAACTTACATGGGGTTGACCAAACTTGCAGAAACATGTTTATTTCTGCTGAAAAACACGTTTTGACCCTTTCTGCACACTGGGGTTAAGGGCTGAGTGTGTGGGCACTTCTGAGCCTTGCTGTTACAAGTAGATTCAGTTGTCTGAAAAAACGCGTTTATTTCGGGCTGAAAAACACGTTTTGAAAAGGGTGATGTTACTGCCTCATAACTTACATGGGGTTGACCAAACTTGCAGAAACATGTTTATTTCTGCTGGAAAACACGTTTTGACACTTTCTGTACACTGGGGTTAAGGGCTGAGTGTGTGGGCTCTTCTGAGCCTTGCTATTACAAGGAGATTCAGTTGTCTGAAAAAACGCGTTTATTTCGGGCTGAAAAACACGTTTTGAAAAGTGTCTTGTTACTGCCCCATAACTTACATGGGGGTGACCAAACTTGCAGAAACATTTTTATTTCTGCTGAAAAACACGTTTGGACACTTTCTGCACACTGGGGTTAAGAGCTGAGTGTGTGGGCTCTTCTGAGCCTAGCAGTTACACTGAGATTCTGCTGTCTGAAAAAACGCGTTTATTTCGGGCTGAAAAACACGTTTTGAAAAGTGTCTTGTTACTGCCCCATAACTTACATGGGGTTGACCAAACTTGCAGAAACATGTTTATTTCTGCTGAAAAACACGTTTTGACCCTTTCTGCACACTGGGGTTAAGGGCTGAGTGTGTGGGCACTTCTGAGCCTTGCTGTTACAAGTAGATTCAGTTGTCTGAAAAAACGTGTTTATTTCGGGCTGAAAAACACGTTTTGAAAAGTGTCTTGTTACTGCCCCATAACTTACATGGGGTTGACCAAACTTGCAGAAACATATTTATTTCTGCTGAAAAACATGTTTTGACCCTTTCTGCACACTGGGGTTAAGGGCTGAGTGTGTGGGCACTTCTGAGCCTTGCTGTTACAAGTAGATTCAGTTGTCTGAAAAAACGCGTTTATTTCGGGCTGAAAAACACGTTTTGAAAAGTGTGATGTTACTGCCCCATAACTTACATGGGGTTGACCAAACTTGCAGAAACATGTTTACTTCTGCTGGAAAACACGTTTTGACACTTTCTGTACACTGGGGTTAAGGGCTGAGTGTGTGGGCTCTTCTGAGCCTTGCTATTACAAGGAGATTCAGTTGTCTGAAAAAACGCGTTTATTTCGGGCTGAAAAACACGTTTTGAAAAGTGTCTTGTTACTGCCCCATAACTTACATGGGGGTGACCAAACTTGCAGAAACATGTTTATTTCTGCTGAAAAACACGTTTGGACACTTTCTGCACACTGGGGTTAAGAGCTGAGTGTGTGGGCTCTTCTGAGCCTAGCAGTTACACTGAGATTCAGTTGTCTGAAAAAACGCGTTTATTTTGGGCTGAAAAACACGTTTTGAAAAGTGTCTTGTTACTGCCCCATAACTTACATGGGGTTGACCAAACTTGCAGAAACATGTTTATTTCTGCTGAAAAACACGTTTTGACCCTTTCTGCACACTGGGGTTAAGGGCTGAGTGTGTGGGCACTTCTGAGCCTTGCTGTTACAAGTAGATTCAGTTGTCTGAAAAAACGCGTTTATTTCGGGCTGAAAAACACGTTTTGAAAAGTGTGATGTTACTGCCCCATAACTTACATGGGGTTGACCAAACTTGCAGAAACATGTTTATTTCTGCTGGAAAACACGTTTTGACACTTTCTGTACACTGGGGTTAAGGGCTGAGTGTGTGGGCTCTTCTGAGCCTTGCTATTACAAGGAGATTCAGTTGTCTGAAAAAACGCGTTTATTTCGGGCTGAAAAACACGTTTTGAAAAGTGTCTTGTTACTGCCCCATAACTTACATGGGGTTGACCAAACTTGCAGAAACATGTTTATTTCTGCTGAAAAACACGTTTTGACCCTTTCTGCACACTGGGGTTAAGGGCTGAGTGTGTGGGCTCTTCTGAGCCTTGCTATTACAAGGAGATTCAGTTGTCTGAAAAAACGCGTTTATTTCGGGCTGAAAAACACGTTTTGAAAAGTGTCTTGTTACTGCCCCATAACTTACATGGGGGTGACCAAACTTGCAGAAACATGTTTATTTCTGCTGAAAAACATGTTTGGACACTTTCTGTACACTGGGGTTAAGGGCTGAGTGTGTGGGCTCTTCTGAGCCTTACTATTACAAGGAGATTCAGTTGTCTGAAAAAACGCGTTTATTTCGGGCTGAAAAACACGTTTTGAAAAGTGTCTTGTTACTGCCCCATAACTTACATGGGGTTGACCAAACTTGCAGAAACATGTTTATTTCTGCTGAAAAACACGTTTTGACCCTTTCTGCACACTGGGGTTAAGGGCTGAGTGTGTGGGCACTTCTGAGCCTTGCTGTTACAAGTAGATTCAGTTGTCTGAAAAAACGCGTTTATTTCGGGCTGAAAAACACGTTTTGAAAAGTGTGATGTTACTGCCCCATAACTTACATGGGGTTGACCAAACTTGCAGAAACATGTTTATTTCTGCTGAAAAACACGTTTGGACACTTTCTGCACACTGGGGTTAAGAGCTGAGTGTGTGGGCTCTTCTGAGCCTAGCAGTTACACTGAGATTCTGCTGTCTGAAAAAACGCGTTTATTTCGGGCTGAAAAACACGTTTTGAAAAGTGTCTTGTTACTGCCCCATAACTTACATGGGGGTGACCAAACTTGCAGAAACATGTTTATTTCTGCTGGAAAACACGTTTTGACACTTTCTGTACACTGGGGTTAAGGGCTGAGTGTGTGGGCTCTTCTGAGCCTTGCTATTACAAGGAGATTCAGTTGTCTGAAAAAACGCGTTTATTTCGGGCTGAAAAACACGTTTTGAAAAGTGTCTTGTTACTGCCCCATAACTTACATGGGGTTGACCAAACTTGCAGAAACATGTTTATTTCTGCTGAAAAACACGTTTTGACCCTTTCTGCACACTGGGGTTAAGGGCTGAGTGTGTGGGCACTTCTGAGCCTTGCTGTTACAAGTAGATTCAGTTGTCTGAAAAAACGCGTTTATTTCGGGCTGAAAAACACGTTTTGAAAAGTGTGATGTTACTGCCCCATAACTTACATGGGGTTGACCAAACTTGCAGAAACATGTTTATTTCTGCTGGAAAACACGTTTTGACACTTTCTGTACACTGGGGTTAAGGGCTGAGTGTGTGGGCACTTCTGAGCCTTGCTGTTACAAGTAGATTCAGTTGTCTGAAAAAACGCGTTTATTTCGGGCTGAAAAACACGTTTTGAAAAGGGTGATGTTACTGCCTCATAACTTACATGGGGTTGACCAAACTTGCAGAAACATGTTTATTTCTGCTGGAAAACACGTTTTGACACTTTCTGTACACTGGGGTTAAGGGCTGAGTGTGTGGGCTCTTCTGAGCCTTGCTATTACAAGGAGATTCAGTTGTCTGAAAAAACGCGTTTATTTCGGGCTGAAAAACACGTTTTGAAAAGTGTCTTGTTACTGCCCCATAACTTACATGGGGGTGACCAAACTTGCAGAAACATTTTTATTTCTGCTGAAAAACACGTTTGGACACTTTCTGCACACTGGGGTTAAGAGCTGAGTGTGTGGGCTCTTCTGAGCCTAGCAGTTACACTGAGATTCTGCTGTCTGAAAAAACGCGTTTATTTCGGGCTGAAAAACACGTTTTGAAAAGTGCCTTGTTACTGCCCCATAACTTACATGGGGTTGACCAAACTTGCAGAAACATGTTTATTTCTGCTGAAAAACACGTTTTGACCCTTTCTGCACACTGGGGTTAAGGGCTGAGTGTGTGGGCACTTCTGAGCCTTGCTGTTACAAGTAGATTCAGTTGTCTGAAAAAACGCGTTTATTTCGGGCTGAAAAACACGTTTTGAAAAGTGTGATGTTACTGCCCCATAACTTACATGGGGTTGACCAAACTTGCAGAAACATGTTTATTTCTGCTGGAAAACACGTTTTGACACTTTCTGTACACTGGGGTTAAGGGCTGAGTGTGTGGGCTCTTCTGAGCCTTGCTATTACAAGGAGATTCAGTTGTCTGAAAAAACGTGTTTATTTCGGGCTGAAAAACACGTTTTGAAAAGTGTCTTGTTACTGCCCCATAACTTACATGGGGTTGACCAAACTTGCAGAAACATGTTTATTTCTGCTGAAAAACATGTTTTGACCCTTTCTGCACACTGGGGTTAAGGGCTGAGTGTGTGGGCACTTCTGAGCCTTGCTGTTACAAGTAGATTCAGTTGTCTGAAAAAACGCGTTTATTTCGGGCTGAAAAACACGTTTTGAAAAGTGTGATGTTACTGCCCCATAACTTACATGGGGTTGACCAAACTTGCAGAAACATGTTTATTTCTGCTGGAAAACACGTTTTGACACTTTCTGTACACTGGGGTTAAGGGCTGAGTGTGTGGGCTCTTCTGAGCCTTGCTATTACAAGGAGATTCAGTTGTCTGAAAAAACGCGTTTATTTCGGGCTGAAAAACACGTTTTGAAAAGTGTCTTGTTACTGCCCCATAACTTACATGGGGGTGACCAAACTTGCAGAAACATGTTTATTTCTGCTGAAAAACACGTTTGGACACTTTCTGCACACTGGGGTTAAGAGCTGAGTGTGTGGGCTCTTCTGAGCCTAGCAGTTACACTGAGATTCAGTTGTCTGAAAAAACGCGTTTATTTTGGGCTGAAAAACACGTTTTGAAAAGTGTCTTGTTACTGCCCCATAACTTACATGGGGTTGACCAAACTTGCAGAAACATGTTTATTTCTGCTGAAAAACACGTTTTGACCCTTTCTGCACACTGGGGTTAAGGGCTGAGTGTGTGGGCACTTCTGAGCCTTGCCTTTACAAGTAGATTCAGTTGTCTGAAAAAACGCGTTTATTTCGGGCTGAAAAACACGTTTTGAAAAGTGTGATGTTACTGCCCCATAACTTACATGGGGTTGACCAAACTTGCAGAAACATGTTTATTTCTGCTGGAAAACACGTTTTGACACTTTCTGTACACTGGGGTTAAGGGCTGAGTGTGTGGGCTCTTCTGAGCCTTGCTATTACAAGGAGATTCAGTTGTCTGAAAAAACGCGTTTATTTCGGGCTGAAAAACACGTTTTGAAAAGTGTCTTGTTACTGCCGCATAACTTACATGGGGTTGACCAAACTTGCAGAAACATGTTTATTTCTGCTGAAAAACACGTTTTGACCCTTTCTGCACACTGGGGTTAAGGGCTGAGTGTGTGGGCACTTCTGAGCCTTGCTGTTACAAGTAGATTCAGTTGTCTGAAAAAACGCGTTTATTTCGGGCTGAAAAACACGTTTTGAAAAGTGTGATGTTACTGCCCCATAACTTACATGGGGTTGACCAAACTTGCAGAAACATGTTTATTTCTGCTGGAAAACACGTTTTGACACTTTCTGTACACTGGGGTTAAGGGCTGAGTGTGTGGGCTCTTCTGAGCCTTGCTATTACAAGGAGATTCAGTTGTCTGAAAAAACGCGTTTATTTCGGGCTGAAAAACACGTTTTGAAAAGTGTCTTGTTACTGCCCCATAACTTACATGGGGGTGACCAAACTTGCAGAAACATGTTTATTTCTGCTGAAAAACATGTTTGGACACTTTCTGTACACTGGGGTTAAGGGCTGAGTGTGTGGGCTCTTCTGAGCCTTACTATTACAAGGAGATTCAGTTGTATGAAAAAACGCGTTTATTTCGGGCTGAAAAACACGTTTTGAAAAGTGTCTTGTTACTGCCCCATAACTTACATGGGGTTGACCAAACTTGCAGAAACATGTTTATTTCTGCTGAAAAACACGTTTTGACCCTTTCTGCACACTGGGGTTAAGGGCTGAGTGTGTGGGCACTTCTGAGCCTTGCTGTTACAAGTAGATTCAGTTGTCTGAAAAAACGCGTTTATTTCGGGCTGAAAAACACGTTTTGAAAAGTGTGATGTTACTGCCCCATAACTTACATGGGGTTGACCAAACTTGCAGAAACATGTTTATTTCTGCTGAAAAACACGTTTGGACACTTTCTGCACACTGGGGTTAAGAGCTGAGTGTGTGGGCTCTTCTGAGCCTAGCAGTTACACTGAGATTCTGCTGTCTGAAAAAACGCGTTTATTTCGGGCTGAAAAACACGTTTTGAAAAGTGTCTTGTTACTGCCCCATAACTTACATGGGGGTGACCAAACTTGCAGAAACATGTTTATTTCTGCTGGAAAACACGTTTTGACACTTTCTGTACACTGGGGTTAAGGGCTGAGTGTGTGGGCTCTTCTGAGCCTTGCTATTACAAGGATATTCAGTTGTCTGAAAAAACGCGTTTATTTCGGGCTGAAAAACACGTTTTGAAAAGTGTCTTGTTACTGCCCCATAACTTACATGGGGTTGACCAAACTTGCAGAAACATGTTTATTTCTGCTGAAAAACACGTTTTGACCCTTTCTGCACACTGGGGTTAAGGGCTGAGTGTGTGGGCACTTCTGAGCCTTGCTGTTACAAGTAGATTCAGTTGTCTGAAAAAACGCGTTTATTTCGGGCTGAAAAACACGTTTTGAAAAGTGTGATGTTACTGCCTCATAACTTACATGGGGTTGACCAAACTTGCAGAAACATGTTTATTTCTGCTGGAAAACACGTTTTGACACTTTCTGTACACTGGGGTTAAGGGCTGAGTGTGTGGGCTCTTCTGAGCCTTGCTATTACAAGGAGATTCAGTTGTCTGAAAAAACGCGTTTATTTTGGGCTGAAAAACACGTTTTGAAAAGTGTCTTGTTACTGCCCCATAACTTACATGGGGGTGACCAAACTTGCAGAAACATGTTTATTTCTGCTATAAAACACGTTTGGACACTTTCTGCACACTGGGGTTAAGAGCTGAGTGTGTGGGCTCTTCTGAGCCTAGCAGTTACACTGAGATTCTGCTGTCTGAAAAAACGCGTTTATTTCGGGCTGAAAAACACGTTTTGAAAAGTGTGATGTTACTGCCCCATAACTTACATGGGGTTGACCAAACTTGCAGAAACATGTTTATTTCTGCTGGAAAACACGTTTTGACACTTTCTGTACACTGGGGTTAAGGGCTGAGTGTGTGGGCTCTTCTGAGCCTTGCTATTACAAGGAGATTCAGTTGTCTGAAAAAACGCGTTTATTTCGGGCTGAAAAACACGTTTTGAAAAGTGTCTTGTTACTGCCCCATAACTTACATGGGGGTGACCAAACTTGCAGAAACATGTTTATTTCTGCTGAAAAACACGTTTGGACACTTTCTGCACACTGGGGTTAAGAGCTGAGTGTGTGGGCTCTTCTGAGCCTAGCAGTTACACTGAGATTCTGCTGTCTGAAAAAACGCGTTTATTTCGGGCTGAAAAACACGTTTTGAAAAGTGTCTTGTTACTGCCCCATAACTTACATGGGGTTGACCAAACTTGCAGAAACATGTTTATTTCTGCTGAAAAACACGTTTTGACCCTTTCTGCACACTGGGGTTAAGGGCTGAGTGTGTGGGCACTTCTGAGCCTTGCTGTTACAAGTAGATTCAGTTGTCTGAAAAAACGCGTTTATTTCGGGCTGAAAAACACGTTTTGAAAAGTGTGATGTTACTGCCCCATAACTTACATGGGGTTGACCAAACTTGCAGAAACATGTTTATTTCTGCTGGAAAACACGTTTTGACACTTTCTGTACACTGGGGTTAAGGGCTGAGTGTGTGGGCTCTTCTGAGCCTTGCTATTACAAGGAGATTCAGTTGTCTGAAAAAACGCGTTTATTTCGGGCTGAAAAACACGTTTTGAAAAGTGTCTTGTTACTGCCCCATAACTTACATGGGGTTGACCAAACTTGCAGAAACATGTTTATTTCTGCTGAAAAACACGTTTTGACCCTTTCTGCACACTGGGGTTAAGGGCTGAGTGTGTGGGCTCTTCTGAGCCTTGCTATTACAAGGAGATTCAGTTGTCTGAAAAAACGCGTTTATTTCGGGCTGAAAAACACGTTTTGAAAAGTGTCTTGTTACTGCCCCATAACTTACATGGGGGTGACCAAACTTGCAGAAACATGTTTATTTCTGCTGAAAAACATGTTTGGACACTTTCTGTACACTGGGGTTAAGGGCTGAGTGTGTGGGCTCTTCTGAGCCTTACTATTACAAGGAGATTCAGTTGTCTGAAAAAACGCGTTTATTTCGGGCTGAAAAACACGTTTTGAAAAGTGTCTTGTTACTGCCCCATAACTTACATGGGGTTGACCAAACTTGCAGAAACATGTTTATTTCTGCTGAAAAACACGTTTTGACCCTTTCTGCACACTGGGGTTAAGGGCTGAGTGTGTGGGCACTTCTGAGCCTTGCTGTTACAAGTAGATTCAGTTGTCTGAAAAAACGCGTTTATTTCGGGCTGAAAAACACGTTTTGAAAAGTGTGATGTTACTGCCCCATAACTTACATGGGGTTGACCAAACTTGCAGAAACATGTTTATTTCTGCTGAAAAACACGTTTGGACACTTTCTGCACACTGGGGTTAAGAGCTGAGTGTGTGGGCTCTTCTGAGCCTAGCAGTTACACTGAGATTCTGCTGTCTGAAAAAACGCGTTTATTTCGGGCTGAAAAACACGTTTTGAAAAGTGTCTTGTTACTGCCCCATAACTTACATGGGGGTGACCAAACTTGCAGAAACATGTTTATTTCTGCTGGAAAACACGTTTTGACACTTTCTGTACACTGGGGTTAAGGGCTGAGTGTGTGGGCTCTTCTGAGCCTTGCTATTACAAGGAGATTCAGTTGTCTGAAAAAACGCGTTTATTTCGGGCTGAAAAACACGTTTTGAAAAGTGTCTTGTTACTGCCCCATAACTTACATGGGGTTGACCAAACTTGCAGAAACATGTTTATTTCTGCTGAAAAACACGTTTTGACCCTTTCTGCACACTGGGGTTAAGGGCTGAGTGTGTGGGCACTTCTGAGCCTTGCTATTACAAGGAGATTCAGTTGTCTGAAAAAACGCGTTTATTTCGGGCTGAAAAACACGTTTTGAAAAGTGTGATGTTACTGCCCCATAACTTACATGGGGTTGACCAAACTTGCAGAAACATGTTTATTTCTGCTGGAAAACACGTTTTGACACTTTCTGTACACTGGGGTTAAGGGCTGAGTGTGTGGGCTCTTCTGAGCCTTGCTATTACAAGGAGATTCAGTTGTCTGAAAAAACGCGTTTATTTCGGGCTGAAAAACACGTTTTGAAAAGTGTCTTGTAACTGCCCCATATCTTACATGGGGGTGACCAAACTTGCAGAAACATGTTTATTTCTGCTGAAAAACACGTTTGGACACTTTCTGCACACTGGGGTTAAGAGCTGAGTGTGTGGGCTCTTCTGAGCCTACCAGTTACACTGAGATTCAGTTGTCTGAAAAAACGCGTTTATTTCGGGCTGAAAAACACGTTTTGAAAAGTGCCTTGTTACTGCCCCATAACTTACATGGGGGTGACCAAACTTGCAGAAACATGTTTATTTCTGCTGAAAAACACGTTTGGACACTTTCTGCACACTGGGGTTAAGACCTGAGTGTGTGAGCTCTTCTGAGCCTACCAGTTACACTGAGATTCTGCTGTATGAAAAAACGCGTTTATTTCGGGCTGAAAAACACGTTTTGAAAAGTGTCTTGTTACTGCCCCATAACTTACATGGGGTTGACCAAACTTGCAGAAACATGTTTATTTCTGCTGAAAAACACGTTTTGACCCTTTCTGCACACTGGGGTTAAGGGCTTAGTGTGTGGGCTCTTCTGAGCCTTGCTGTTACAAGTAGATTCAGTTGTCTGAAAAAACGCGTTTATTTCGGGCTGAAAAACACGTTTTGAAAAGGGTGATGTTACTGCCTCATAACTTACATGGGGTTGACCAAACTTGCAGAAACATGTTTATTTCTGCTGGAAAACACGTTTTGACACTTTCTGTACACTGGGGTTAAGGGCTGAGTGTGTGGGCTCTTCTGAGCCTTGCTATTACAAGGAGATTCAGTTGTCTGAAAAAACGCGTTTATTTCGGGCTGAAAAACACGTTTTGAAAAGTGTCTTGTTACTGCCCAATAACTTACATGGGGGTGACCAAACTTGCAGAAACATGTTTATTTCTGCTGGAAAACACGTTTTGACACTTTCTGTACACTGGGGTTAAGGGCTGAGTGTGTGGGCTCTTCTGAGCCTTGCTATTACAAGGAGATTCAGTTGTCTGAAAAAACGCGTTTATTTCGGGCTGAAAAACACGTTTTGAAAAGTGTCTTGTTACTGCCCCATAACTTACATGGGGTTGACCAAACTTGCAGAAACATGTTTATTTCTGCTGAAAAACACGTTTTGACCCTTTCTGCACACTGGGGTTAAGGGCTGAGTGTGTGGGCACTTCTGAGCCTTGCTGTTACAAGTAGATTCAGTTGTCTGAAAAAACGCGTTTATTTCGGGCTGAAAAACACGTTTTGAAAAGTGTGATGTTACTGCCCCATAACTTACATGGGGTTGACCAAACTTGCAGAAACATGTTTATTTCTGCTGGAAAACACGTTTTGACACTTTCTGTACACTGGGGTTAAGGGCTGAGTGTGTGGGCTCTTCTGAGCCTACCAGTTACACTGAGATTCAGTTGTCTGAAAAAACGCGTTTATTTCGGGCTGAAAAACACGTTTTGAAAAGTGTCTTGTTACTGCCCCATAACTTACATGGGGGTGACCAAACTTGCAGAAACATGTTTATTTCTGCTATAAAACACGTTTGGACACTTTCTGCACACTGGGGTTAAGAGCTGAGTGTGTGGGCTCTTCTGAGCCTAGCAGTTACACTGAGATTCTGCTGTCTGAAAAAACGCGTTTATTTCGGGCTGAAAAACACGTTTTGAAAAGTGTGATGTTACTGCCCCATAACTTACATGGGGTTGACCAAACTTGCAGAAACATGTTTATTTCTGCTGGAAAACACGTTTTGACACTTTCTGTACACTGGGGTTAAGGGCTGAGTGTGTGGGCTCTTCTGAGCCTTGCTATTACAAGGAGATTCAGTTGTCTGAAAAAACGCGTTTATTTCGGGCTGAAAAACACGTTTTGAAAAGTGTCTTGTTACTGCCCCATAACTTACATGGGGGTGACCAAACTTGCAGAAACATGTTTATTTCTGCTGAAAAACACGTTTGGACACTTTCTGCACACTGGGGTTAAGAGCTGAGTGTGTGGGCTCTTCTGAGCCTAGCAGTTACACTGAGATTCTGCTGTCTGAAAAAACGCGTTTATTTCGGGCTGAAAAACACGTTTTGAAAAGTGTCTTGTTACTGCCCCATAACTTACATGGGGTTGACCAAACTTGCAGAAACATGTTTATTTCTGCTGAAAAACACGTTTTGACCCTTTCTGCACACTGGGGTTAAGGGCTGAGTGTGTGGGCACTTCTGAGCCTTGCTGTTACAAGTAGATTCAGTTGTCTGAAAAAACGCGTTTATTTCGGGCTGAAAAACACGTTTTGAAAAGTGTGATGTTACTGCCCCATAACTTACATGGGGTTGACCAAACTTGCAGAAACATGTTTATTTCTGCTGGAAAACACGTTTTGACACTTTCTGTACACTGGGGTTAAGGGCTGAGTGTGTGGGCTCTTCTGAGCCTTGCTATTACAAGGAGATTCAGTTGTCTGAAAAAACGCGTTTATTTCGGGCTGAAAAACACGTTTTGAAAAGTGTCTTGTTACTGCCCCATAACTTACATGGGGTTGACCAAACTTGCAGAAACATGTTTATTTCTGCTGAAAAACACGTTTTGACCCTTTCTGCACACTGGGGTTAAGGGCTGAGTGTGTGGGCTCTTCTGAGCCTTGCTATTACAAGGAGATTCAGTTGTCTGAAAAAACGCGTTTATTTCGGGCTGAAAAACACGTTTTGAAAAGTGTCTTGTTACTGCCCCATAACTTACATGGGGGTGACCAAACTTGCAGAAACATGTTTATTTCTGCTGAAAAACATGTTTGGACACTTTCTGTACACTGGGGTTAAGGGCTGAGTGTGTGGGCTCTTCTGAGCCTTACTATTACAAGGAGATTCAGTTGTCTGAAAAAACGCGTTTATTTCGGGCTGAAAAACACGTTTTGAAAAGTGTCTTGTTACTGCCCCATAATTTACATGGGGTTGACCAAACTTGCAGAAACATGTTTATTTCTGCTGAAAAACACGTTTTGACCCTTTCTGCACACTGGGGTTAAGGGCTGAGTGTGTGGGCACTTCTGAGCCTTGCTGTTACAAGTAGATTCAGTTGTCTGAAAAAACGCGTTTATTTCGGGCTGAAAAACACGTTTTGAAAAGTGTGATGTTACTGCCCCATAACTTACATGGGGTTGACCAAACTTGCAGAAACATGTTTATTTCTGCTGAAAAACACGTTTGGACACTTTCTGCACACTGGGGTTAAGAGCTGAGTGTGTGGGCTCTTCTGAGCCTAGCAGTTACACTGAGATTCTGCTGTCTGAAAAAACGCGTTTATTTCGGGCTGAAAAACACGTTTTGAAAAGTGTCTTGTTACTGCCCCATAACTTACATGGGGGTGACCAAACTTGCAGAAACATGTTTATTTCTGCTGGAAAACACGTTTTGACACTTTCTGTACACTGGGGTTAAGGGCTGAGTGTGTGGGCTCTTCTGAGCCTTGCTATTACAAGGAGATTCAGTTGTCTGAAAAAACGCGTTTATTTCGGGCTGAAAAACACGTTTTGAAAAGTGTCTTGTTACTGCCCCATAACTTACATGGGGTTGACCAAACTTGCAGAAACATGTTTATTTCTGCTGAAAAACACGTTTTGACCCTTTCTGCACACTGGGGTTAAGGGCTGAGTGTGTGGGCACTTCTGAGCCTTGCTATTACAAGGAGATTCAGTTGTCTGAAAAAACGCGTTTATTTCGGGCTGAAAAACACGTTTTGAAAAGTGTGATGTTACTGCCCCATAACTTACATGGGGTTGACCAAACTTGCAGAAACATGTTTATTTCTGCTGGAAAACACGTTTTGACACTTTCTGCACACTGGGGTTAAGGGCTGAGTGTGTGGGCTCTTCTGAGCCTTGCTATTACAAGGAGATTCAGTTGTCTGAAAAAACGCGTTTATTTCGGGCTGAAAAACACGTTTTGAAAAGTGTCTTGTTACTGCCCCATATCTTACATGGGGGTGACCAAACTTGCAGAAACATGTTTATTTCTGCTGAAAAACACGTTTGGACACTTTCTGCACACTGGGGTTAAGAGCTGAGTGTGTGGGCTCTTCTGAGCCTACAAGTTACACTGAGATTCAGTTGTCTGAAAAAACGCGTTTATTTCGGGCTGAAAAACACGTTTTGAAAAGTGCCTTGTTACTGCCCCATAACTTACATGGGGGTGACCAAACTTGCAGAAACATGTTTATTTCTGCTGAAAAACACGTTTGGACACTTTCTGCACACTGGGGTTAAGACCTGAGTGTGTGAGCTCTTCTGAGCCTACCAGTTACACTGAGATTCTGCTGTATGAAAAAACGCGTTTATTTCGGGCTGAAAAACACGTTTTGAAAAGTGTCTTGTTACTGCCCCATAACTTACATGGGGTTGACCAAACTTGCAGAAACATGTTTATTTCTGCTGAAAAACACGTTTTGACCCTTTCTGCACACTGGGGTTAAGGGCTTAGTGTGTGGGCTCTTCTGAGCCTTGCTGTTACAAGTAGATTCAGTTGTCTGAAAAAACGCGTTTATTTCGGGCTGAAAAACACGTTTTGAAAAGGGTGATGTTACTGCCTCATAACTTACATGGGGTTGACCAAACTTGCAGAAACATGTTTATTTCTGCTGGAAAACACGTTTTGACACTTTCTGTACACTGGGGTTAAGGGCTGAGTGTGTGGGCTCTTCTGAGCCTTGCTATTACAAGGAGATTCAGTTGTCTGAAAAAACGCGTTTATTTCGGGCTGAAAAACACGTTTTGAAAAGTGTCTTGTTACTGCCCAATAACTTACATGGGGGTGACCAAACTTGCAGAAACATGTTTATTTCTGCTGGAAAACACGTTTTGACACTTTCTGTACACTGGGGTTAAGGGCTGAGTGTGTGGGCTCTTCTGAGCCTTGCTATTACAAGGAGATTCAGTTGTCTGAAAAAACGCGTTTATTTCGGGCTGAAAAACACGTTTTGAAAAGTGTCTTGTTACTGCCCCATAACTTACATGGGGTTGACCAAACTTGCAGAAACATGTTTATTTCTGCTGAAAAACACGTTTTGACCCTTTCTGCACACTGGGGTTAAGGGCTGAGTGTGTGGGCACTTCTGAGCCTTGCTGTTACAAGTAGATTCAGTTGTCTGAAAAAACGCGTTTATTTCGGGCTGAAAAACACGTTTTGAAAAGTGTGATGTTACTGCCCCATAACTTACATGGGGTTGACCAAACTTGCAGAAACATGTTTATTTCTGCTGGAAAACACGTTTTGACACTTTCTGTACACTGGGGTTAAGGGCTGAGTGTGTGGGCTCTTCTGAGCCTACCAGTTACACTGAGATTCAGTTGTCTGAAAAAACGCGTTTATTTCGGGCTGAAAAACACGTTTTGAAAAGTGTCTTGTTACTGCCCCATAACTTACATGGGGTTGACCAAACTTGCAGAAACATGTTTATTTCTGCTGAAAAACACGTTTTGACCCTTTCTGCACACTGGGGTTAAGGGCTGAGTGTGTGGGCACTTCTGAGCCTTGCTGTTACAAGTAGATTCAGTTGTCTGAAAAAACGCGTTTATTTCGGGCTGAAAAACACGTTTTGAAAAGGGTGATGTTACTGCCTCATAACTTACATGGGGTTGACCAAACTTGCAGAAACATGTTTATTTCTGCTGGAAAACACGTTTTGACACTTTCTGTACACTGGGGTTAAGGGCTGAGTGTGTGGGCTCTTCTGAGCCTTGCTATTACAAGGAGATTCAGTTGTCTGAAAAAACGCGTTTATTTCGGGCTGAAAAACACGTTTTGAAAAGTGTCTTGTTACTGCCCCATAACTTACATGGGGTTGACCAAACTTGCAGAAACATGTTTATTTCTGCTGAAAAACATGTTTTGACCCTTTCTGCACACTGGGGTTAAGGGCTGAGTGTGTGGGCACTTCTGAGCCTTGCTGTTACAAGTAGATTCAGTTGTCTGAAAAAACGCGTTTATTTCGGGCTGAAAAACACGTTTTGAAAAGTGTGATGTTACTGCCCCATAACTTACATGGGGTTGACCAAACTTGCAGAAACATGTTTATTTCTGCTGGAAAACACGTTTTGACACTTTCTGTACACTGGGGTTAAGGGCTGAGTGTGTGGGCTCTTCTGAGCCTTGCTATTACAAGGAGATTCAGTTGTCTGAAAAAACGCGTTTATTTCGGGCTGAAAAACACGTTTTGAAAAGTGTCTTGTTACTGCCCCATAACTTACATGGGGGTGACCAAACTTGCAGAAACATGTTTATTTCTGCTGAAAAACACGTTTGGACACTTTCTGCACACTGGGGTTAAGAGCTGAGTGTGTGGGCTCTTCTGAGCCTAGCAGTTACACTGAGATTCAGTTGTCTGAAAAAACGCGTTTATTTTGGGCTGAAAAACACGTTTTGAAAAGTGTCTTGTTACTGCCCCATAACTTACATGGGGTTGACCAAACTTGCAGAAACATGTTTATTTCTGCTGAAAAACACGTTTTGACCCTTTCTGCACACTGGGGTTAAGGGCTTAGTGTGTGGGCTCTTCTGAGCCTTGCTGTTACAAGTAGATTCAGTTGTCTGAAAAAACGCGTTTATTTCGGGCTGAAAAACACGTTTTGAAAAGGGTGATGTTACTGCCTCATAACTTACATGGGGTTGACCAAACTTGCAGAAACATGTTTATTTCTGCTGGAAAACACGTTTTGACACTTTCTGTACACTGGGGTTAAGGGCTGAGTGTGTGGGCTCTTCTGAGCCTTGCTATTACAAGGAGATTCAGTTGTCTGAAAAAACGCGTTTATTTCGGGCTGAAAAACACGTTTTGAAAAGTGTCTTGTTACTGCCCAATAACTTACATGGGGGTGACCAAACTTGCAGAAACATGTTTATTTCTGCTGGAAAACACGTTTTGACACTTTCTGTACACTGGGGTTAAGGGCTGAGTGTGTGGGCTCTTCTGAGCCTTGCTATTACAAGGAGATTCAGTTGTCTGAAAAAACGCGTTTATTTCGGGCTGAAAAACACGTTTTGAAAAGTGTCTTGTTACTGCCCCATAACTTACATGGGGTTGACCAAACTTGCAGAAACATGTTTATTTCTGCTGAAAAACACGTTTTGACCCTTTCTGCACACTGGGGTTAAGGGCTGAGTGTGTGGGCACTTCTGAGCCTTGCTGTTACAAGTAGATTCAGTTGTCTGAAAAAACGCGTTTATTTCGGGCTGAAAAACACGTTTTGAAAAGTGTGATGTTACTGCCCCATAACTTACATGGGGTTGACCAAACTTGCAGAAACATGTTTATTTCTGCTGGAAAACACGTTTTGACACTTTCTGTACACTGGGGTTAAGGGCTGAGTGTGTGGGCTCTTCTGAGCCTACCAGTTACACTGAGATTCAGTTGTCTGAAAAAACGCGTTTATTTCGGGCTGAAAAACACGTTTTGAAAAGTGTCTTGTTACTGCCCCATAACTTACATGGGGTTGACCAAACTTGCAGAAACATGTTTATTTCTGCTGAAAAACACGTTTTGACCCTTTCTGCACACTGGGGTTAAGGGCTGAGTGTGTGGGCACTTCTGAGCCTTGCTGTTACAAGTAGATTCAGTTGTCTGAAAAAACGCGTTTATTTCGGGCTGAAAAACACGTTTTGAAAAGGGTGATGTTACTGCCTCATAACTTACATGGGGTTGACCAAACTTGCAGAAACATGTTTATTTCTGCTGGAAAACACGTTTTGACACTTTCTGTACACTGGGGTTAAGGGCTGAGTGTGTGGGCTCTTCTGAGCCTTGCTATTACAAGGAGATTCAGTTGTCTGAAAAAACGCGTTTATTTCGGGCTGAAAAACACGTTTTGAAAAGTGTCTTGTTACTGCCCCATAACTTACATGGGGGTGACCAAACTTGCAGAAACATTTTTATTTCTGCTGAAAAACACGTTTGGACACTTTCTGCACACTGGGGTTAAGAGCTGAGTGTGTGGGCTCTTCTGAGCCTAGCAGTTACACTGAGATTCTGCTGTCTGAAAAAACGCGTTTATTTCGGGCTGAAAAACACGTTTTGAAAAGTGCCTTGTTACTGCCCCATAACTTACATGGGGTTGACCAAACTTGCAGAAACATGTTTATTTCTGCTGAAAAACACGTTTTGACACTTTCTGTACACTGGGGTTAAGGGCTGAGTGTGTGGGCTCTTCTGAGCCTTGCTATTACAAGTAGATTCAGTTGTCTGAAAAAACGTGTTTATTTCGGGCTGAAAAACACGTTTTGAAAAGTGTCTTGTTACTGCCCCATAACTTACATGGGGTTGACCAAACTTGCAGAAACATGTTTATTTCTGCTGAAAAACATGTTTTGACCCTTTCTGCACACTGGGGTTAAGGGCTGAGTGTGTGGGCACTTCTGAGCCTTGCTGTTACAAGTAGATTCAGTTGTCTGAAAAAACGCGTTTATTTCGGGCTGAAAAACACGTTTTGAAAAGTGTGATGTTACTGCCCCATAACTTACATGGGGTTGACCAAACTTGCAGAAACATGTTTATTTCTGCTGGAAAACACGTTTTGACACTTTCTGTACACTGGGGTTAAGGGCTGAGTGTGTGGGCTCTTCTGAGCCTTGCTATTACAAGGAGATTCAGTTGTCTGAAAAAACGCGTTTATTTCGGGCTGAAAAACACGTTTTGAAAAGTGTCTTGTTACTGCCCCATAACTTACATGGGGGTGACCAAACTTGCAGAAACATGTTTATTTCTGCTGAAAAACACGTTTGGACACTTTCTGCACACTGGGGTTAAGAGCTGAGTGTGTGGGCTCTTCTGAGCCTAGCAGTTACACTGAGATTCAGTTGTCTGAAAAAACGCGTTTATTTTGGGCTGAAAAACACGTTTTGAAAAGTGTCTTGTTACTGCCCCATAACTTACATGGGGTTGACCAAACTTGCAGAAACATGTTTATTTCTGCTGAAAAACACGTTTTGACCCTTTCTGCACACTGGGGTTAAGGGCTGAGTGTGTGGGCACTTCTGAGCCTTGCCTTTACAAGTAGATTCAGTTGTCTGAAAAAACGCGTTTATTTCGGGCTGAAAAACACGTTTTGAAAAGTGTGATGTTACTGCCCCATAACTTACATGGGGTTGACCAAACTTGCAGAAACATGTTTATTTCTGCTGGAAAACACGTTTTGACACTTTCTGTACACTGGGGTTAAGGGCTGAGTGTGTGGGCTCTTCTGAGCCTACCAGTTACACTGAGATTCAGTTGTCTGAAAAAACGCGTTTATTTCGGGCTGAAAAACACGTTTTGAAAAGTGTCTTGTTACTGCCCCATAACTTACATGGGGTTGACCAAACTTGCAGAAACATGTTTATTTCTGCTGAAAAACACGTTTTGACCCTTTCTGCACACTGGGGTTAAGGGCTGAGTGTGTGGGCACTTCTGAGCCTTGCTGTTACAAGTAGATTCAGTTGTCTGAAAAAACGCGTTTATTTCGGGCTGAAAAACACGTTTTGAAAAGGGTGATGTTACTGCCTCATAACTTACATGGGGTTGACCAAACTTGCAGAAACATGTTTATTTCTGCTGGAAAACACGTTTTGACACTTTCTGTACACTGGGGTTAAGGGCTGAGTGTGTGGGCTCTTCTGAGCCTTGCTATTACAAGGAGATTCAGTTGTCTGAAAAAACGCGTTTATTTCGGGCTGAAAAACACGTTTTGAAAAGTGTCTTGTTACTGCCCCATAACTTACATGGGGGTGACCAAACTTGCAGAAACATTTTTATTTCTGCTGAAAAACACGTTTGGACACTTTCTGCACACTGGGGTTAAGAGCTGAGTGTGTGGGCTCTTCTGAGCCTAGCAGTTACACTGAGATTCTGCTGTCTGAAAAAACGCGTTTATTTCGGGCTGAAAAACACGTTTTGAAAAGTGCCTTGTTACTGCCCCATAACTTACATGGGGTTGACCAAACTTGCAGAAACATGTTTATTTCTGCTGAAAAACACGTTTTGACCCTTTCTGCACACTGGGGTTAAGGGCTGAGTGTGTGGGCACTTCTGAGCCTTGCTGTTACAAGTAGATTCAGTTGTCTGAAAAAACGCGTTTATTTCGGGCTGAAAAACACGTTTTGAAAAGTGTGATGTTACTGCCCCATAACTTACATGGGGTTGACCAAACTTGCAGAAACATGTTTATTTCTGCTGGAAAACACGTTTTGACACTTTCTGTACACTGGGGTTAAGGGCTGAGTGTGTGGGCTCTTCTGAGCCTTGCTATTACAAGGAGATTCAGTTGTCTGAAAAAACGTGTTTATTTCGGGCTGAAAAACACGTTTTGAAAAGTGTCTTGTTACTGCCCCATAACTTACATGGGGTTGACCAAACTTGCAGAAACATGTTTATTTCTGCTGAAAAACATGTTTTGACCCTTTCTGCACACTGGGGTTAAGGGCTGAGTGTGTGGGCACTTCTGAGCCTTGCTGTTACAAGTAGATTCAGTTGTCTGAAAAAACGCGTTTATTTCGGGCTGAAAAACACGTTTTGAAAAGTGTGATGTTACTGCCCCATAACTTACATGGGGTTGACCAAACTTGCAGAAACATGTTTATTTCTGCTGGAAAACACGTTTTGACACTTTCTGTACACTGGGGTTAAGGACTGAGTGTGTGGGCTCTTCTGAGCCTTGCTATTACAAGGAGATTCAGTTGTCTGAAAAAACGCGTTTATTTCGGGCTGAAAAACACGTTTTGAAAAGTGTCTTGTTACTGCCCCATAACTTACATGGGGGTGACCAAACTTGCAGAAACATGTTTATTTCTGCTGAAAAACACGTTTGGACACTTTCTGCACACTGGGGTTAAGAGCTGAGTGTGTGGGCTCTTCTGAGCCTAGCAGTTACACTGAGATTCAGTTGTCTGAAAAAACGCGTTTATTTTGGGCTGAAAAACACGTTTTGAAAAGTGTCTTGTTACTGCCCCATAACTTACATGGGGTTGACCAAACTTGCAGAAACATGTTTATTTCTGCTGAAAAACACGTTTTGACCCTTTCTGCACACTGGGGTTAAGGGCTGAGTGTGTGGGCACTTCTGAGCCTTGCCTTTACAAGTAGATTCAGTTGTCTGAAAAAACGCGTTTATTTCGGGCTGAAAAACACGTTTTGAAAAGTGTGATGTTACTGCCCCATAACTTACATGGGGTTGACCAAACTTGCAGAAACATGTTTATTTCTGCTGGAAAACACGTTTTGACACTTTCTGTACACTGGGGTTAAGGGCTGAGTGTGTGGGCTCTTCTGAGCCTTGCTATTACAAGGAGATTCAGTTGTCTGAAAAAACGCGTTTATTTCGGGCTGAAAAACACGTTTTGAAAAGTGTCTTGTTACTGCCCCATAACTTACATGGGGGTGACCAAACTTGCAGAAACATGTTTATTTCTGCTGAAAAACATGTTTGGACACTTTCTGTACACTGGGGTTAAGGGCTGAGTGTGTGGGCTCTTCTGAGCCTTACTATTACAAGGAGATTCAGTTGTCTGAAAAAACGCGTTTATTTCGGGCTGAAAAACACGTTTTGAAAAGTGTCTTGTTACTGCCCCATAACTTACATGGGGTTGACCAAACTTGCAGAAACATGTTTATTTCTGCTGAAAAACACGTTTTGACCCTTTCTGCACACTGGGGTTAAGGGCTGAGTGTGTGGGCACTTCTGAGCCTTGCTGTTACAAGTAGATTCAGTTGTCTGAAAAAACGCGTTTATTTCGGGCTGAAAAACACGTTTTGAAAAGTGTGATGTTACTGCCCCATAACTTACATGGGGTTGACCAAACTTGCAGAAACATGTTTATTTCTGCTGAAAAACACGTTTGGACACTTTCTGCACACTGGGGTTAAGAGCTGAGTGTGTGGGCTCTTCTGAGCCTAGCAGTTACACTGAGATTCTGCTGTCTGAAAAAACGCGTTTATTTCGGGCTGAAAAACACGTTTTGAAAAGTGTCTTGTTACTGCCCCATAACTTACATGGGGGTGACCAAACTTGCAGAAACATGTTTATTTCTGCTGGAAAACACGTTTTGACACTTTCTGTACACTGGGGTTAAGGGCTGAGTGTGTGGGCTCTTCTGAGCCTTGCTATTACAAGGATATTCAGTTGTCTGAAAAAACGCGTTTATTTCGGGCTGAAAAACACGTTTTGAAAAGTGTCTTGTTACTGCCCCATAACTTACATGGGGTTGACCAAACTTGCAGAAACATGTTTATTTCTGCTGAAAAACACGTTTTGACCCTTTCTGCACACTGGGGTTAAGGGCTGAGTGTGTGGGCACTTCTGAGCCTTGCTGTTACAAGTAGATTCAGTTGTCTGAAAAAACGCGTTTATTTCGGGCTGAAAAACACGTTTTGAAAAGTGTGATGTTACTGCCTCATAACTTACATGGGGTTGACCAAACTTGCAGAAACATGTTTATTTCTGCTGGAAAACACGTTTTGACACTTTCTGTACACTGGGGTTAAGGGCTGAGTGTGTGGGCTCTTCTGAGCCTTGCTATTACAAGGAGATTCAGTTGTCTGAAAAAACGCGTTTATTTTGGGCTGAAAAACACGTTTTGAAAAGTGTCTTGTTACTGCCCCATAACTTACATGGGGGTGACCAAACTTGCAGAAACATGTTTATTTCTGCTATAAAACACGTTTGGACACTTTCTGCACACTGGGGTTAAGAGCTGAGTGTGTGGGCTCTTCTGAGCCTAGCAGTTACACTGAGATTCTGCTGTCTGAAAAAACGCGTTTATTTCGGGCTGAAAAACACGTTTTGAAAAGTGTCTTGTTACTGCCCCATAACTTACATGGGGTTGACCAAACTTGCAGAAACATGTTTATTTCTGCTGAAAAACACGTTTTGACCCTTTCTGCACACTGGGGTTAAGAGCTGAGTGTGTGGGCACTTCTGAGCCTTGCTGTTACAAGTAGATTCAGTTGTCTGAAAAAACGCGTTTATTTCGGGCTGAAAAGCACGTTTTGAAAAGTGTGATGTTACTGCCTCATAACTTACATGGGGTTGACCAAACTTGCAGAAACATGTTTATTTCTGCTGGAAAACACGTTTTGACACTTTCTGTACACTGGGGTTAAGGGCTGAGTGTGTGGGCTCTTCTGAGCCTTGCTATTACAAGGAGATTCAGTTGTCTGAAAAAACGCGTTTATTTTGGGCTGAAAAACACGTTTTGAAAAGTGTCTTGTTACTGCCCCATAACTTACATGGGGGTGACCAAACTTGCAGAAACATGTTTATTTCTGCTGAAAAACACGTTTGGACACTTTCTGCACACTGGGGTTAAGGGCTGAGTGTGTGGGCACTTCTGAGCCTTGCTGTTACAAGTAGATTCAGTTGTCTGAAAAAACGCGTTTATTTCGGGCTGAAAAACACGTTTTGAAAAGTGTGATGTTACTGCCCCATAACTTACATGGGGTTGACCAAACTTGCAGAAACATGTTTATTTCTGCTGAAAAACACGTTTGGACACTTTCTGCACACTGGGGTTAAGAGCTGAGTGTGTGGGCTCTTCTGAGCCTAGCAGTTACACTGAGATTCTGCTGTCTGAAAAAACGCGTTTATTTCGGGCTGAAAAACACGTTTTGAAAAGTGTCTTGTTACTGCCCCATAACTTACATGGGGGTGACCAAACTTGCAGAAACATGTTTATTTCTGCTGGAAAACACGTTTTGACACTTTCTGTACACTGGGGTTAAGGGCTGAGTGTGTGGGCTCTTCTGAGCCTTGCTATTACAAGGATATTCAGTTGTCTGAAAAAACGCGTTTATTTCGGGCTGAAAAACACGTTTTGAAAAGTGTCTTGTTACTGCCCCATAACTTACATGGGGTTGACCAAACTTGCAGAAACATGTTTATTTCTGCTGAAAAACACGTTTTGACCCTTTCTGCACACTGGGGTTAAGGGCTGAGTGTGTGGGCACTTCTGAGCCTTGCTGTTACAAGTAGATTCAGTTGTCTGAAAAAACGCGTTTATTTCGGGCTGAAAAACACGTTTTGAAAAGTGTGATGTTACTGCCCCATAACTTACATGGGGTTGACCAAACTTGCAGAAACATGTTTATTTCTGCTGGAAAACACGTTTTGACACTTTCTGTACACTGGGGTTAAGGGCTGAGTGTGTGGGCTCTTCTGAGCCTTGCTATTACAAGGAGATTCAGTTGTCTGAAAAAACGCGTTTATTTCGGGCTGAAAAACACGTTTTGAAAAGTGTCTTGTTACTGCCCCATAACTTACATGGGGGTGACCAAACTTGCAGAAACATGTTTATTTCTGCTGAAAAACACGTTTGGACACTTTCTGCACACTGGGGTTAAGAGCTGAGTGTGTGGGCTCTTCTGAGCCTAGCAGTTACACTGAGATTCAGTTGTCTGAAAAAACGCGTTTATTTCGGGCTGAAAAACACGTTTTGAAAAGTGTCTTGTTACTGCCCCATAACTTACATGGGGTTGACCAAACTTGCAGAAACATGTTTATTTCTGCTGAAAAACACGTTTTGACCCTTTCTGCACACTGGGGTTAAGGGCTGAGTGTGTGGGCACTTCTGAGCCTTGCTGTTACAAGTAGATTCAGTTGTCTGAAAAAACGCGTTTATTTCGGGCTGAAAAACACGTTTTGAAAAGTGTCTTGTTACTGCCCCATAACTTACATGGGGTTGACCAAACTTGCAGAAACATGTTTATTTCTGCTGAAAAACACGTTTTGACCCTTTCTGCACACTGGGGTTAAGGGCTGAGTGTGTGGGCACTTCTGAGCCTTGCTGTTACAAGTAGATTCAGTTGTCTGAAAAAACGCGTTTATTTCGGGCTGAAAAACACGTTTTGAAAAGTGTCTTGTTACTGCCCCATAACTTACATGGGGGTGACCAAACTTGCAGAAACATGTTTATTTCTGCTGAAAAACACGTTTGGACACTTTCTGCACACTGGGGTTAAGAGCTGAGTGTGTGGGCTCTTCTGAGCCTAGCAGTTACACTGAGATTCTGCTGTCTGAAAAAACGCGTTTATTTCGGGCTGAAAAACACGTTTTGAAAAGTGTCTTGTTACTGCCCCATAACTTACATGGGGTTGACCAAACTTGCAGAAACATGTTTATTTCTGCTGAAAAACACGTTTTGACCCTTTCTGCACACTGGGGTTAAGGGCTGAGTGTGTGGGCACTTCTGAGCCTTGCTGTTACAAGTAGATTCAGTTGTCTGAAAAAACGCGTTTATTTCGGGCTGAAAAACACGTTTTGAAAAGTGTGATGTTACTGCCCCATAACTTACATGGGGTTGACCAAACTTGCAGAAACATGTTTATTTCTGCTGGAAAACACGTTTTGACACTTTCTGTACACTGGGGTTAAGGGCTGAGTGTGTGGGCTCTTCTGAGCCTTGCTATTACAAGGAGATTCAGTTGTCTGAAAAAACGCGTTTATTTCGGGCTGAAAAACACGTTTTGAAAAGTGTCTTGTTACTGCCCCATAACTTACATGGGGTTGACCAAACTTGCAGAAACATGTTTATTTCTGCTGGAAAACACGTTTTGACACTTTCTGTACACTGGGGTTAAGGGCTGAGTGTGTGGGCTCTTCTGAGCCTTGCTATTACAAGGAGATTCAGTTGCCTGAAAAAACGCGTTTATTTCGGGCTGAAAAACACGTTTTGAAAAGTGTCTTGTTACTGCCCCATAACTTACATGGGGGTGACCAAACTTGCAGAAACATGTTTATTTCTGCTGAAAAACACGTTTGGACACTTTCTGCACACTGGGGTTAAGAGCTGAGTGTGTGGGCTCTTCTGAGCCTAGCAGTTACACTGAGATTCTGCTGTCTTAAAAAACGCGTTTATTTCGGGCTGAAAAACACGTTTTGAAAAGTGTCTTGTTACTGCCCCATAACTTACATGGGGTTGACCAAACTTGCAGAAACATGTTTATTTCTGCTGAAAAACACGTTTTGACCCTTTCTGCACACTGGGGTTAAGGGCTGAGTGTGTGGGCACTTCTGAGCCTTGCTGTTACAAGTAGATTCAGTTGTCTGAAAAAACGCGTTTATTTCGGGCTGAAAAACACGTTTTGAAAAGTGTCTTGTTACTGCCCCATAACTTACATGGGGTTGACCAAACTTGCAGAAACATGTTTATTTCTGCTGGAAAACACGTTTTGACACTTTCTGTACACTGGGGTTAAGGGCTGAGTGTGTGGGCTCTTCTGAGCCTTGCTATTACAAGGAGATTCAGTTGTCTGAAAAAACGCGTTTATTTCGGGCTGAAAAACACGTTTTGAAAAGTGTCTTGTTACTGCCCCATAACTTACATGGGGTTGACCAAACTTGCAGAAACATGTTTATTTCTGCTGAAAAACACGTTTTGACCCTTTCTGCACACTGGGGTTAAGGGCTGAGTGTGTGGGCACTTCTGAGCCTTGCTGTTACAAGTAGATTCAGTTGTCTGAAAAAACGCGTTTATTTCGGGCTGAAAAACACGTTTTGAAAAGTGTGATGTTACTGCCCCATAACTTACATGGGGATGACCAAACTTGCAGAAACATGTTTATTTCTGCTGGAAAACACGTTTTGACACTTTCTGTACACTGGGGTTAAGGGCTGAGTGTGTGGGCTCTTCTGAGCCTTGCTATTACAAGGAGATTCAGTTGTCTGAAAAAACGCGTTTATTTCGGGCTGAAAAACACGTTTTGAAAAGTGTCTTGTTACTGCCCCATAACTTACATGGGGTTGACCAAACTTGCAGAAACATGTTTATTTCTGCTGAAAAACACGTTTTGACCCTTTCTGCACACTGGGGTTAAGGGCTGAGTGTGTGGGCACTTCTGAGCCTTCCTGTTACAAGTAGATTCAGTTGTCTGAAAAAACGCGTTTATTTCGGGCTGAAAAACACGTTTTGAAAAGTGTGATGTTACTGCCCCATAACTTACATGGGGTTGACCAAACTTGCAGAAACATGTTTATTTCTGCTGGAAAACACGTTTTGACACTTTCTGTACACTGGGGTTAAGGGCTGAGTGTGTGGGCTCTTCTGAGCCTTGCTATTACAAGGAGATTCAGTTGTCTGAAAAAACGCGTTTATTTCGGGCTGAAAAACACGTTTTGAAAAGTGTCTTGTTACTGCCCCATAACTTACATGGGGGTGACCAAACTTGCAGAAACATGTTTATTTCTGCTGAAAAACACGTTTGGACACTTTCTGCACACTGGGGTTAAGAGCTGAGTGTGTGGGCTCTTCTGAGCCTAGCAGTTACACTGAGATGCTGCTGTCTGAAAAAACGCGTTTATTTCGGGCTGAAAAACACGTTTTGAAAAGTGTCTTGTTACTGCCCCATAACTTACATGGGGTTGACCAAACTTGCAGAAACATGTTTATTTCTGCTGAAAAACACGTTTTGACCCTTTCTGCACACTGGGGTTAAGGGCTGAGTGTGTGGGCACTTCTGAGCCTTGCTGTTACAAGTAGATTCAGTTGTCTGAAAAAACGCGTTTATTTCGGGCTGAAAAACACGTTCTGAAAAGTGTGATGTTACTGCCCCATAACTTACATGGGGTTGACCAAACTTGCAGAAACATGTTTATTTCTGCTGGAAAAAACGTTTTGACACTTTCTGTACACTGGGGTTAAGGGCTGAGTGTGTGGGCTCTTCTGAGCCTTGCTATTACAAGGAGATTCAGTTGTCTGAAAAAACGCGTTTATTTCGGGCTGAAAAACACGTTTTGAAAAGTGTCTTGTTACTGCCCCATAACTTACATGGGGTTGACCAAACTTGCAGAAACATGTTTATTTCTGCTGAAAAACACGTTTTGACCCATTCTGCACACTGGGGTTAAGGGCTGAGTGTGTGGGCACTTCTGAGCCTTGCTGTTACAAGTAGATTCAGTTGTCTGAAAAAACGCGTTTATTTCGGGCTGAAAAACACGTTTTGAAAAGTGTGATGTTACTGCCCCATAACTTACATGGGGTTGACCAAACTTGCAGAAACATGTTTATTTCTGCTGGAAAACACGTTTTGACACTTTCTGTACACTGGGGTTAAGGGCTGAGTGTGTGGGCTCTTCTGAGCCTTGCTATTACAAGGAGATTCAGTTGTCTGAAAAAACGCGTTTATTTCGGGCTGAAAAACAAGTTTTGAAAAGTGTCTTGTTACTGCCCCATAACTTACATGGGGTTGACCAAACTTGCAGAAACATGTTTATTTCTGCTGAAAAACACGTTTTGACCCTTTCTGCACACTGGGGTTAAGAGCTGAGTGTGTGGGCACTTCTGAGCCTTGCTGTTACAAGTAGATTCAGTTGTCTGAAAAAACGCGTTTATTTCGGGCTGAAAAGCACGTTTTGAAAAGTGTGATGTTACTGCCTCATAACTTACATGGGGTTGACCAAACTTGCAGAAACATGTTTATTTCTGCTGGAAAACACGTTTTGACACTTTCTGTACACTGGGGTTAAGGGCTGAGTGTGTGGGCTCTTCTGAGCCTTGCTATTACAAGGAGATTCAGTTGTCTGAAAAAACGCGTTTATTTTGGGCTGAAAAACACGTTTTGAAAAGTGTCTTGTTACTGCCCCATAACTTACATGGGGGTGACCAAACTTGCAGAAACATGTTTATTTCTGCTGAAAAACACGTTTGGACACTTTCTGCACACTGGGGTTAAGAGCTGAGTGTGTGGGCTCTTCTGAGCCTAGCAGTTACACTGAGATTCTGCTGTCTGAAAAAACGCGTTTATTTCGGGCTGAAAAACACGTTTTGAAAAGTGTCTTGTTACTGCCCCATAACTTACATGGGGTTGACCAAACTTGCAGAAACATGTTTATTTCTGCTGGAAAACACGTTTTGACACTTTCTGTACACTGGGGTTAAGGGCTGAGTGTGTGGGCTCTTCTGAGCCTTGCTATTACAAGGAGATTCAGTTGTCTGAAAAAACGCGTTTATTTCGGGCTGAAAAACACGTTTTGAAAAGTGTCTTGTTACTGCCCCATAACTTACATGGGGTTGACCAAACTTGCAGAAACATGTTTATTTCTGCTGAAAAACACGTTTTGACCCTTTCTGCACACTGGGGTTAAGGGCTGAGTGTGTGGGCACTTCTGAGCCTTGCTGTTACAAGTAGATTCAGTTGTCTGAAAAAACGCGTTTATTTCGGGCTGAAAAACACGTTTTGAAAAGTGTGATGTTACTGCCCCATAACTTACATGGGGATGACCAAACTTGCAGAAACATGTTTATTTCTGCTGGAAAACACGTTTTGACACTTTCTGTACACTGGGGTTAAGGGCTGAGTGTGTGGGCTCTTCTGAGCCTTGCTATTACAAGGAGATTCAGTTGTCTGAAAAAACGCGTTTATTTCGGGCTGAAAAACACGTTTTGAAAAGTGTCTTGTTACTGCCCCATAACTTACATGGGGTTGACCAAACTTGCAGAAACATGTTTATTTCTGCTGAAAAACACGTTTTGACCCTTTCTGCACACTGGGGTTAAGGGCTGAGTGTGTGGGCACTTCTGAGCCTTCCTGTTACAAGTAGATTCAGTTGTCTGAAAAAACGCGTTTATTTCGGGCTGAAAAACACGTTTTGAAAAGTGTGATGTTACTGCCCCATAACTTACATGGGGTTGACCAAACTTGCAGAAACATGTTTATTTCTGCTGGAAAACACGTTTTGACACTTTCTGTACACTGGGGTTAAGGGCTGAGTGTGTGGGCTCTTCTGAGCCTTGCTATTACAAGGAGATTCAGTTGTCTGAAAAAACGCGTTTATTTCGGGCTGAAAAACACGTTTTGAAAAGTGTCTTGTTACTGCCCCATAACTTACATGGGGGTGACCAAACTTGCAGAAACATGTTTATTTCTGCTGAAAAACACGTTTGGACACTTTCTGCACACTGGGGTTAAGAGCTGAGTGTGTGGGCTCTTCTGAGCCTAGCAGTTACACTGAGATGCTGCTGTCTGAAAAAACGCGTTTATTTCGGGCTGAAAAACACGTTTTGAAAAGTGTCTTGTTACTGCCCCATAACTTACATGGGGTTGACCAAACTTGCAGAAACATGTTTATTTCTGCTGAAAAACACGTTTTGACCCTTTCTGCACACTGGGGTTAAGGGCTGAGTGTGTGGGCACTTCTGAGCCTTGCTGTTACAAGTAGATTCAGTTGTCTGAAAAAACGCGTTTATTTCGGGCTGAAAAACACGTTCTGAAAAGTGTGATGTTACTGCCCCATAACTTACATGGGGTTGACCAAACTTGCAGAAACATGTTTATTTCTGCTGGAAAAAACGTTTTGACACTTTCTGTACACTGGGGTTAAGGGCTGAGTGTGTGGGCTCTTCTGAGCCTTGCTATTACAAGGAGATTCAGTTGTCTGAAAAAACGCGTTTATTTCGGGCTGAAAAACACGTTTTGAAAAGTGTCTTGTTACTGCCCCATAACTTACATGGGGTTGACCAAACTTGCAGAAACATGTTTATTTCTGCTGAAAAACACGTTTTGACCCATTCTGCACACTGGGGTTAAGGGCTGAGTGTGTGGGCACTTCTGAGCCTTGCTGTTACAAGTAGATTCAGTTGTCTGAAAAAACGCGTTTATTTCGGGCTGAAAAACACGTTTTGAAAAGTGTGATGTTACTGCCCCATAACTTACATGGGGTTGACCAAACTTGCAGAAACATGTTTATTTCTGCTGGAAAACACGTTTTGACACTTTCTGTACACTGGGGTTAAGGGCTGAGTGTGTGGGCTCTTCTGAGCCTTGCTATTACAAGGAGATTCAGTTGTCTGAAAAAACGCGTTTATTTCGGGCTGAAAAACAAGTTTTGAAAAGTGTCTTGTTACTGCCCCATAACTTACATGGGGTTGACCAAACTTGCAGAAACATGTTTATTTCTGCTGAAAAACACGTTTTGACCCTTTCTGCACACTGGGGTTAAGAGCTGAGTGTGTGGGCACTTCTGAGCCTTGCTGTTACAAGTAGATTCAGTTGTCTGAAAAAACGCGTTTATTTCGGGCTGAAAAGCACGTTTTGAAAAGTGTGATGTTACTGCCTCATAACTTACATGGGGTTGACCAAACTTGCAGAAACATGTTTATTTCTGCTGGAAAACACGTTTTGACACTTTCTGTACACTGGGGTTAAGGGCTGAGTGTGTGGGCTCTTCTGAGCCTTGCTATTACAAGGAGATTCAGTTGTCTGAAAAAACGCGTTTATTTTGGGCTGAAAAACACGTTTTGAAAAGTGTCTTGTTACTGCCCCATAACTTACATGGGGGTGACCAAACTTGCAGAAACATGTTTATTTCTGCTGAAAAACACGTTTGGACACTTTCTGCACACTGGGGTTAAGAGCTGAGTGTGTGGGCTCTTCTGAGCCTAGCAGTTACACTGAGATTCTGCTGTCTGAAAAAACGCGTTTATTTCGGGCTGAAAAACACGTTTTGAAAAGTGTCTTGTTACTGCCCCATAACTTACATGGGGTTGACCAAACTTGCAGAAACATGTTTATTTCTGCTGAAAAACACGTTTTGACCCTTTCTGCACACTGGGGTTAAGGGCTGAGTGTGTGGGCACTTCTGAGCCTTGCTGTTACAAGTAGATTCAGTTGTCTGAAAAAACGCGTTTATTTCGGGCTGAAAAACACGTTTTGAAAAGTGTGATGTTACTGCCCCATAACTTACATGGGGTTGACCAAACTTGCAGAAACATGTTTATTTCTGCTGGAAAACACGTTTTGACACTTTCTGTACACTGGGGTTAAGGGCTGAGTGTGTGGGCTCTTCTGAGCCTTGCTATTACAAGGAGATTCAGTTGTCTGAAAAAACGCGTTTATTTCGGGCTGAAAAACACGTTTTGAAAAGTGTCTTGTTACTGCCCCATAACTTACATGGGGGTGACCAAACTTGCAGAAACATGTTTATTTCTGCTGAAAAACATGTTTGGACACTTTCTGTACACTGGGGTTAAGGGCTGAGTGTGTGGGCTCTTCTGAGCCTTACTATTACAAGGAGATTCAGTTGTCTGAAAAAACTCGTTTATTTCGGGCTGAAAAACACGTTTTGAAAAGTGTCTTGTTACTGCCCCATAACTTACATGGGGTTGACCAAACTTGCAGAAACATGTTTATTTCTGCTGAAAAACACGTTTTGACCCTTTCTGCACACTGGGGTTAAGGGCTGAGTGTGTGGGCACTTCTGAGCCTTGCTGTTACAAGTAGATTCAGTTGTCTGAAAAAACGCGTTTATTTCGGGCTGAAAAACACGTTTTGAAAAGTGTGATGTTACTGCCCCATAACTTACATGGGGTTGACCAAACTTGCAGAAACATGTTTATTTCTGCTGAAAAACACGTTTGGACACTTTCTGCACACTGGGGTTAAGAGCTGAGTGTGTGGGCTCTTCTGAGCCTAGCAGTTACACTGAGATTCTGCTGTCTGAAAAAACGCGTTTATTTCGGGCTGAAAAACACGTTTTGAAAAGTGTCTTGTTACTGCCCCATAACTTACATGGGGGTGACCAAACTTGCAGAAACATGTTTATTTCTGCTGGAAAACACGTTTTGACACTTTCTGTACACTGGGGTTAAGGGCTGAGTGTGTGGGCTCTTCTGAGCCTTGCTATTACAAGGATATTCAGTTGTCTGAAAAAACGCGTTTATTTCGGGCTGAAAAACACGTTTTGAAAAGTGTCTTGTTACTGCCCCATAACTTACATGGGGTTGACCAAACTTGCAGAAACATGTTTATTTCTGCTGAAAAACACGTTTTGACCCTTTCTGCACACTGGGGTTAAGGGCTGAGTGTGTGGGCACTTCTGAGCCTTGCTGTTACAAGTAGATTCAGTTGTCTGAAAAAACGCGTTTATTTCGGGCTGAAAAACACGTTTTGAAAAGTGTGATGTTACTGCCCCATAACTTACATGGGGTTGACCAAACTTGCAGAAACATGTTTATTTCTGCTGGAAAACACGTTTTGACACTTTCTGTACACTGGGGTTAAGGGCTGAGTGTGTGGGCTCTTCTGAGCCTTGCTATTACAAGGAGATTCAGTTGTCTGAAAAAACGCGTTTATTTCGGGCTGAAAAACACGTTTTGAAAAGTGTCTTGTTACTGCCCCATAACTTACATGGGGGTGACCAAACTTGCAGAAACATGTTTATTTCTGCTGAAAAACACGTTTGGACACTTTCTGCACACTGGGGTTAAGAGCTGAGTGTGTGGGCTCTTCTGAGCCTAGCAGTTACACTGAGATTCAGTTGTCTGAAAAAACGCGTTTATTTCGGGCTGAAAAACACGTTTTGAAAAGTGTCTTGTTACTGCCCCATAACTTACATGGGGTTGACCAAACTTGCAGAAACATGTTTATTTCTGCTGAAAAACACGTTTTGACCCTTTCTGCACACTGGGGTTAAGGGCTGAGTGTGTGGGCACTTCTGAGCCTTGCTGTTACAAGTAGATTCAGTTGTCTGAAAAAACGCGTTTATTTCGGGCTGAAAAACACGTTTTGAAAAGTGTCTTGTTACTGCCCCATAACTTACATGGGGTTGACCAAACTTGCAGAAACATGTTTATTTCTGCTGAAAAACACGTTTTGACCCTTTCTGCACACTGGGGTTAAGGGCTGAGTGTGTGGGCACTTCTGAGCCTTGCTGTTACAAGTAGATTCAGTTGTCTGAAAAAACGCGTTTATTTCGGGCTGAAAAACACGTTTTGAAAAGTGTCTTGTTACTGCCCCATAACTTACATGGGGGTGACCAAACTTGCAGAAACATGTTTATTTCTGCTGAAAAACACGTTTGGACACTTTCTGCACACTGGGGTTAAGAGCTGAGTGTGTGGGCTCTTCTGAGCCTAGCAGTTACACTGAGATTCTGCTGTCTGAAAAAACGCGTTTATTTCGGGCTGAAAAACACGTTTTGAAAAGTGTCTTGTTACTGCCCCATAACTTACATGGGGTTGACCAAACTTGCAGAAACATGTTTATTTCTGCTGAAAAACACGTTTTGACCCTTTCTGCACACTGGGGTTAAGGGCTGAGTGTGTGGGCACTTCTGAGCCTTGCTGTTACAAGTAGATTCAGTTGTCTGAAAAAACGCGTTTATTTCGGGCTGAAAAACACGTTTTGAAAAGTGTGATGTTACTGCCCCATAACTTACATGGGGTTGACCAAACTTGCAGAAACATGTTTATTTCTGCTGGAAAACACGTTTTGACACTTTCTGTACACTGGGGTTAAGGGCTGAGTGTGTGGGCTCTTCTGAGCCTTGCTATTACAAGGAGATTCAGTTGTCTGAAAAAACGCGTTTATTTCGGGCTGAAAAACACGTTTTGAAAAGTGTCTTGTTACTGCCCCATAACTTACATGGGGTTGACCAAACTTGCAGAAACATGTTTATTTCTGCTGGAAAACACGTTTTGACACTTTCTGTACACTGGGGTTAAGGGCTGAGTGTGTGGGCTCTTCTGAGCCTTGCTATTACAAGGAGATTCAGTTGCCTGAAAAAACGCGTTTATTTCGGGCTGAAAAACACGTTTTGAAAAGTGTCTTGTTACTGCCCCATAACTTACATGGGGGTGACCAAACTTGCAGAAACATGTTTATTTCTGCTGAAAAACACGTTTGGACACTTTCTGCACACTGGGGTTAAGAGCTGAGTGTGTGGGCTCTTCTGAGCCTAGCAGTTACACTGAGATTCTGCTGTCTTAAAAAACGCGTTTATTTCGGGCTGAAAAACACGTTTTGAAAAGTGTCTTGTTACTGCCCCATAACTTACATGGGGTTGACCAAACTTGCAGAAACATGTTTATTTCTGCTGAAAAACACGTTTTGACCCTTTCTGCACACTGGGGTTAAGGGCTGAGTGTGTGGGCACTTCTGAGCCTTGCTGTTACAAGTAGATTCAGTTGTCTGAAAAAACGCGTTTATTTCGGGCTGAAAAACACGTTTTGAAAAGTGTCTTGTTACTGCCCCATAACTTACATGGGGTTGACCAAACTTGCAGAAACATGTTTATTTCTGCTGGAAAACACGTTTTGACACTTTCTGTACACTGGGGTTAAGGGCTGAGTGTGTGGGCTCTTCTGAGCCTTGCTATTACAAGGAGATTCAGTTGTCTGAAAAAACGCGTTTATTTCGGGCTGAAAAACACGTTTTGAAAAGTGTCTTGTTACTGCCCCATAACTTACATGGGGTTGACCAAACTTGCAGAAACATGTTTATTTCTGCTGAAAAACACGTTTTGACCCTTTCTGCACACTGGGGTTAAGGGCTGAGTGTGTGGGCACTTCTGAGCCTTGCTGTTACAAGTAGATTCAGTTGTCTGAAAAAACGCGTTTATTTCGGGCTGAAAAACACGTTTTGAAAAGTGTGATGTTACTGCCCCATAACTTACATGGGGATGACCAAACTTGCAGAAACATGTTTATTTCTGCTGGAAAACACGTTTTGACACTTTCTGTACACTGGGGTTAAGGGCTGAGTGTGTGGGCTCTTCTGAGCCTTGCTATTACAAGGAGATTCAGTTGTCTGAAAAAACGCGTTTATTTCGGGCTGAAAAACACGTTTTGAAAAGTGTCTTGTTACTGCCCCATAACTTACATGGGGTTGACCAAACTTGCAGAAACATGTTTATTTCTGCTGAAAAACACGTTTTGACCCTTTCTGCACACTGGGGTTAAGGGCTGAGTGTGTGGGCACTTCTGAGCCTTCCTGTTACAAGTAGATTCAGTTGTCTGAAAAAACGCGTTTATTTCGGGCTGAAAAACACGTTTTGAAAAGTGTGATGTTACTGCCCCATAACTTACATGGGGTTGACCAAACTTGCAGAAACATGTTTATTTCTGCTGGAAAACACGTTTTGACACTTTCTGTACACTGGGGTTAAGGGCTGAGTGTGTGGGCTCTTCTGAGCCTTGCTATTACAAGGAGATTCAGTTGTCTGAAAAAACGCGTTTATTTCGGGCTGAAAAACACGTTTTGAAAAGTGTCTTGTTACTGCCCCATAACTTACATGGGGGTGACCAAACTTGCAGAAACATGTTTATTTCTGCTGAAAAACACGTTTGGACACTTTCTGCACACTGGGGTTAAGAGCTGAGTGTGTGGGCTCTTCTGAGCCTAGCAGTTACACTGAGATGCTGCTGTCTGAAAAAACGCGTTTATTTCGGGCTGAAAAACACGTTTTGAAAAGTGTCTTGTTACTGCCCCATAACTTACATGGGGTTGACCAAACTTGCAGAAACATGTTTATTTCTGCTGGAAAACACGTTTTGACACTTTCTGTACACTGGGGTTAAGGGCTGAGTGTGTGGGCTCTTCTGAGCCTTGCTATTACAAGGAGATTCAGTTGCCTGAAAAAACGCGTTTATTTCGGGCTGAAAAACACGTTTTGAAAAGTGTCTTGTTACTGCCCCATAACTTACATGGGGGTGACCAAACTTGCAGAAACATGTTTATTTCTGCTGAAAAACACGTTTGGACACTTTCTGCACACTGGGGTTAAGAGCTGAGTGTGTGGGCTCTTCTGAGCCTAGCAGTTACACTGAGATTCTGCTGTCTTAAAAAACGCGTTTATTTCGGGCTGAAAAACACGTTTTGAAAAGTGTCTTGTTACTGCCCCATAACTTACATGGGGTTGACCAAACTTGCAGAAACATGTTTATTTCTGCTGAAAAACACGTTTTGACCCTTTCTGCACACTGGGGTTAAGGGCTGAGTGTGTGGGCACTTCTGAGCCTTGCTATTACAAGGAGATTCAGTTGTCTGAAAAAACGCGTTTATTTCGGGCTGAAAAACACGTTTTGAAAAGTGTCTTGTTACTGCCCCATAACTTACATGGGGTTGACCAAACTTGCAGAAACATGTTTATTTCTGCTGGAAAACACGTTTTGACACTTTCTGTACACTGGGGTTAAGGGCTGAGTGTGTGGGCTCTTCTGAGCCTTGCTATTACAAGGAGATTCAGTTGCCTGAAAAAACGCGTTTATTTCGGGCTGAAAAACACGTTTTGAAAAGTGTCTTGTTACTGCCCCATAACTTACATGGGGGTGACCAAACTTGCAGAAACATGTTTATTTCTGCTGAAAAACACGTTTGGACACTTTCTGCACACTGGGGTTAAGAGCTGAGTGTGTGGGCTCTTCTGAGCCTAGCAGTTACACTGAGATTCTGCTGTCTTAAAAAACGCGTTTATTTCGGGCTGAAAAACACGTTTTGAAAAGTGTCTTGTTACTGCCCCATAACTTACATGGGGTTGACCAAACTTGCAGAAACATGTTTATTTCTGCTGAAAAACACGTTTTGACCCTTTCTGCACACTGGGGTTAAGGGCTGAGTGTGTGGGCACTTCTGAGCCTTGCTGTTACAAGTAGATTCAGTTGTCTGAAAAAACGCGTTTATTTCGGGCTGAAAAACACGTTTTGAAAAGTGTCTTGTTACTGCCCCATAACTTACATGGGGTTGACCAAACTTGCAGAAACATGTTTATTTCTGCTGGAAAACACGTTTTGACACTTTCTGTACACTGGGGTTAAGGGCTGAGTGTGTGGGCTCTTCTGAGCCTTGCTATTACAAGGAGATTCAGTTGTCTGAAAAAACGCGTTTATTTCGGGCTGAAAAACACGTTTTGAAAAGTGTCTTGTTACTGCCCCATAACTTACATGGGGGTGACCAAACTTGCAGAAACATGTTTATTTCTGCTGAAAAACACGTTTGGACACTTTCTGCACACTGGGGTTAAGAGCTGAGTGTGTGGGCTCTTCTGAGCCTAGCAGTTACACTGAGATGCTGCTGTCTGAAAAAACGCGTTTATTTCGGGCTGAAAAACACGTTTTGAAAAGTGTCTTGTTACTGCCCCATAACTTACATGGGGTTGACCAAACTTGCAGAAACATGTTTATTTCTGCTGAAAAACACGTTTTGACCCTTTCTGCACACTGGGGTTAAGGGCTGAGTGTGTGGGCACTTCTGAGCCTTGCTGTTACAAGTAGATTCAGTTGTCTGAAAAAACGCGTTTATTTCGGGCTGAAAAACACGTTCTGAAAAGTGTGATGTTACTGCCCCATAACTTACATGGGGTTGACCAAACTTGCAGAAACATGTTTATTTCTGCTGGAAAAAACGTTTTGACACTTTCTGTACACTGGGGTTAAGGGCTGAGTGTGTGGGCTCTTCTGAGCCTTGCTATTACAAGGAGATTCAGTTGTCTGAAAAAACGCGTTTATTTCGGGCTGAAAAACACGTTTTGAAAAGTGTCTTGTTACTGCCCCATAACTTACATGGGGTTGACCAAACTTGCAGAAACATGTTTATTTCTGCTGAAAAACACGTTTTGACCCATTCTGCACACTGGGGTTAAGGGCTGAGTGTGTGGGCACTTCTGAGCCTTGCTGTTACAAGTAGATTCAGTTGTCTGAAAAAACGCGTTTATTTCGGGCTGAAAAACACGTTTTGAAAAGTGTGATGTTACTGCCCCATAACTTACATGGGGTTGACCAAACTTGCAGAAACATGTTTATTTCTGCTGGAAAACACGTTTTGACACTTTCTGTACACTGGGGTTAAGGGCTGAGTGTGTGGGCTCTTCTGAGCCTTGCTATTACAAGGAGATTCAGTTGTCTGAAAAAACGCGTTTATTTCGGGCTGAAAAACAAGTTTTGAAAAGTGTCTTGTTACTGCCCCATAACTTACATGGGGTTGACCAAACTTGCAGAAACATGTTTATTTCTGCTGAAAAACACGTTTTGACCCTTTCTGCACACTGGGGTTAAGAGCTGAGTGTGTGGGCACTTCTGAGCCTTGCTGTTACAAGTAGATTCAGTTGTCTGAAAAAACGCGTTTATTTCGGGCTGAAAAGCACGTTTTGAAAAGTGTGATGTTACTGCCTCATAACTTACATGGGGTTGACCAAACTTGCAGAAACATGTTTATTTCTGCTGGAAAACACGTTTTGACACTTTCTGTACACTGGGGTTAAGGGCTGAGTGTGTGGGCTCTTCTGAGCCTTGCTATTACAAGGAGATTCAGTTGTCTGAAAAAACGCGTTTATTTTGGGCTGAAAAACACGTTTTGAAAAGTGTCTTGTTACTGCCCCATAACTTACATGGGGGTGACCAAACTTGCAGAAACATGTTTATTTCTGCTGAAAAACACGTTTGGACACTTTCTGCACACTGGGGTTAAGAGCTGAGTGTGTGGGCTCTTCTGAGCCTAGCAGTTACACTGAGATTCTGCTGTCTGAAAAAACGCGTTTATTTCGGGCTGAAAAACACGTTTTGAAAAGTGTCTTGTTACTGCCCCATAACTTACATGGGGTTGACCAAACTTGCAGAAACATGTTTATTTCTGCTGAAAAACACGTTTTGACCCTTTCTGCACACTGGGGTTAAGGGCTGAGTGTGTGGGCACTTCTGAGCCTTGCTGTTACAAGTAGATTCAGTTGTCTGAAAAAACGCGTTTATTTCGGGCTGAAAAACACGTTTTGAAAAGTGTGATGTTACTGCCCCATAACTTACATGGGGTTGACCAAACTTGCAGAAACATGTTTATTTCTGCTGGAAAACACGTTTTGACACTTTCTGTACACTGGGGTTAAGGGCTGAGTGTGTGGGCTCTTCTGAGCCTTGCTATTACAAGGAGATTCAGTTGTCTGAAAAAACGCGTTTATTTCGGGCTGAAAAACACGTTTTGAAAAGTGTCTTGTTACTGCCCCATAACTTACATGGGGGTGACCAAACTTGCAGAAACATGTTTATTTCTGCTGAAAAACATGTTTGGACACTTTCTGTACACTGGGGTTAAGGGCTGAGTGTGTGGGCTCTTCTGAGCCTTACTATTACAAGGAGATTCAGTTGTCTGAAAAAACTCGTTTATTTCGGGCTGAAAAACACGTTTTGAAAAGTGTCTTGTTACTGCCCCATAACTTACATGGGGTTGACCAAACTTGCAGAAACATGTTTATTTCTGCTGAAAAACACGTTTTGACCCTTTCTGCACACTGGGGTTAAGGGCTGAGTGTGTGGGCACTTCTGAGCCTTGCTGTTACAAGTAGATTCAGTTGTCTGAAAAAACGCGTTTATTTCGGGCTGAAAAACACGTTTTGAAAAGTGTGATGTTACTGCCCCATAACTTACATGGGGTTGACCAAACTTGCAGAAACATGTTTATTTCTGCTGAAAAACACGTTTGGACACTTTCTGCACACTGGGGTTAAGAGCTGAGTGTGTGGGCTCTTCTGAGCCTAGCAGTTACACTGAGATTCTGCTGTCTGAAAAAACGCGTTTATTTCGGGCTGAAAAACACGTTTTGAAAAGTGTCTTGTTACTGCCCCATAACTTACATGGGGGTGACCAAACTTGCAGAAACATGTTTATTTCTGCTGGAAAACACGTTTTGACACTTTCTGTACACTGGGGTTAAGGGCTGAGTGTGTGGGCTCTTCTGAGCCTTGCTATTACAAGGATATTCAGTTGTCTGAAAAAACGCGTTTATTTCGGGCTGAAAAACACGTTTTGAAAAGTGTCTTGTTACTGCCCCATAACTTACATGGGGTTGACCAAACTTGCAGAAACATGTTTATTTCTGCTGAAAAACACGTTTTGACCCTTTCTGCACACTGGGGTTAAGGGCTGAGTGTGTGGGCACTTCTGAGCCTTGCTGTTACAAGTAGATTCAGTTGTCTGAAAAAACGCGTTTATTTCGGGCTGAAAAACACGTTTTGAAAAGTGTGATGTTACTGCCCCATAACTTACATGGGGTTGACCAAACTTGCAGAAACATGTTTATTTCTGCTGGAAAACACGTTTTGACACTTTCTGTACACTGGGGTTAAGGGCTGAGTGTGTGGGCTCTTCTGAGCCTTGCTATTACAAGGAGATTCAGTTGTCTGAAAAAACGCGTTTATTTCGGGCTGAAAAACACGTTTTGAAAAGTGTCTTGTTACTGCCCCATAACTTACATGGGGGTGACCAAACTTGCAGAAACATGTTTATTTCTGCTGAAAAACACGTTTGGACACTTTCTGCACACTGGGGTTAAGAGCTGAGTGTGTGGGCTCTTCTGAGCCTAGCAGTTACACTGAGATTCAGTTGTCTGAAAAAACGCGTTTATTTCGGGCTGAAAAACACGTTTTGAAAAGTGTCTTGTTACTGCCCCATAACTTACATGGGGTTGACCAAACTTGCAGAAACATGTTTATTTCTGCTGAAAAACACGTTTTGACCCTTTCTGCACACTGGGGTTAAGGGCTGAGTGTGTGGGCACTTCTGAGCCTTGCTGTTACAAGTAGATTCAGTTGTCTGAAAAAACGCGTTTATTTCGGGCTGAAAAACACGTTTTGAAAAGTGTCTTGTTACTGCCCCATAACTTACATGGGGTTGACCAAACTTGCAGAAACATGTTTATTTCTGCTGAAAAACACGTTTTGACCCTTTCTGCACACTGGGGTTAAGGGCTGAGTGTGTGGGCACTTCTGAGCCTTGCTGTTACAAGTAGATTCAGTTGTCTGAAAAAACGCGTTTATTTCGGGCTGAAAAACACGTTTTGAAAAGTGTCTTGTTACTGCCCCATAACTTACATGGGGGTGACCAAACTTGCAGAAACATGTTTATTTCTGCTGAAAAACACGTTTGGACACTTTCTGCACACTGGGGTTAAGAGCTGAGTGTGTGGGCTCTTCTGAGCCTAGCAGTTACACTGAGATTCTGCTGTCTGAAAAAACGCGTTTATTTCGGGCTGAAAAACACGTTTTGAAAAGTGTCTTGTTACTGCCCCATAACTTACATGGGGTTGACCAAACTTGCAGAAACATGTTTATTTCTGCTGAAAAACACGTTTTGACCCTTTCTGCACACTGGGGTTAAGGGCTGAGTGTGTGGGCACTTCTGAGCCTTGCTGTTACAAGTAGATTCAGTTGTCTGAAAAAACGCGTTTATTTCGGGCTGAAAAACACGTTTTGAAAAGTGTGATGTTACTGCCCCATAACTTACATGGGGTTGACCAAACTTGCAGAAACATGTTTATTTCTGCTGGAAAACACGTTTTGACACTTTCTGTACACTGGGGTTAAGGGCTGAGTGTGTGGGCTCTTCTGAGCCTTGCTATTACAAGGAGATTCAGTTGTCTGAAAAAACGCGTTTATTTCGGGCTGAAAAACACGTTTTGAAAAGTGTCTTGTTACTGCCCCATAACTTACATGGGGTTGACCAAACTTGCAGAAACATGTTTATTTCTGCTGGAAAACACGTTTTGACACTTTCTGTACACTGGGGTTAAGGGCTGAGTGTGTGGGCTCTTCTGAGCCTTGCTATTACAAGGAGATTCAGTTGCCTGAAAAAACGCGTTTATTTCGGGCTGAAAAACACGTTTTGAAAAGTGTCTTGTTACTGCCCCATAACTTACATGGGGGTGACCAAACTTGCAGAAACATGTTTATTTCTGCTGAAAAACACGTTTGGACACTTTCTGCACACTGGGGTTAAGAGCTGAGTGTGTGGGCTCTTCTGAGCCTAGCAGTTACACTGAGATTCTGCTGTCTTAAAAAACGCGTTTATTTCGGGCTGAAAAACACGTTTTGAAAAGTGTCTTGTTACTGCCCCATAACTTACATGGGGTTGACCAAACTTGCAGAAACATGTTTATTTCTGCTGAAAAACACGTTTTGACCCTTTCTGCACACTGGGGTTAAGGGCTGAGTGTGTGGGCACTTCTGAGCCTTGCTGTTACAAGTAGATTCAGTTGTCTGAAAAAACGCGTTTATTTCGGGCTGAAAAACACGTTTTGAAAAGTGTCTTGTTACTGCCCCATAACTTACATGGGGTTGACCAAACTTGCAGAAACATGTTTATTTCTGCTGGAAAACACGTTTTGACACTTTCTGTACACTGGGGTTAAGGGCTGAGTGTGTGGGCTCTTCTGAGCCTTGCTATTACAAGGAGATTCAGTTGTCTGAAAAAACGCGTTTATTTCGGGCTGAAAAACACGTTTTGAAAAGTGTCTTGTTACTGCCCCATAACTTACATGGGGTTGACCAAACTTGCAGAAACATGTTTATTTCTGCTGAAAAACACGTTTTGACCCTTTCTGCACACTGGGGTTAAGGGCTGAGTGTGTGGGCACTTCTGAGCCTTGCTGTTACAAGTAGATTCAGTTGTCTGAAAAAACGCGTTTATTTCGGGCTGAAAAACACGTTTTGAAAAGTGTGATGTTACTGCCCCATAACTTACATGGGGATGACCAAACTTGCAGAAACATGTTTATTTCTGCTGGAAAACACGTTTTGACACTTTCTGTACACTGGGGTTAAGGGCTGAGTGTGTGGGCTCTTCTGAGCCTTGCTATTACAAGGAGATTCAGTTGTCTGAAAAAACGCGTTTATTTCGGGCTGAAAAACACGTTTTGAAAAGTGTCTTGTTACTGCCCCATAACTTACATGGGGTTGACCAAACTTGCAGAAACATGTTTATTTCTGCTGAAAAACACGTTTTGACCCTTTCTGCACACTGGGGTTAAGGGCTGAGTGTGTGGGCACTTCTGAGCCTTCCTGTTACAAGTAGATTCAGTTGTCTGAAAAAACGCGTTTATTTCGGGCTGAAAAACACGTTTTGAAAAGTGTGATGTTACTGCCCCATAACTTACATGGGGTTGACCAAACTTGCAGAAACATGTTTATTTCTGCTGGAAAACACGTTTTGACACTTTCTGTACACTGGGGTTAAGGGCTGAGTGTGTGGGCTCTTCTGAGCCTTGCTATTACAAGGAGATTCAGTTGTCTGAAAAAACGCGTTTATTTCGGGCTGAAAAACACGTTTTGAAAAGTGTCTTGTTACTGCCCCATAACTTACATGGGGGTGACCAAACTTGCAGAAACATGTTTATTTCTGCTGAAAAACACGTTTGGACACTTTCTGCACACTGGGGTTAAGAGCTGAGTGTGTGGGCTCTTCTGAGCCTAGCAGTTACACTGAGATGCTGCTGTCTGAAAAAACGCGTTTATTTCGGGCTGAAAAACACGTTTTGAAAAGTGTCTTGTTACTGCCCCATAACTTACATGGGGTTGACCAAACTTGCAGAAACATGTTTATTTCTGCTGAAAAACACGTTTTGACCCTTTCTGCACACTGGGGTTAAGGGCTGAGTGTGTGGGCACTTCTGAGCCTTGCTGTTACAAGTAGATTCAGTTGTCTGAAAAAACGCGTTTATTTCGGGCTGAAAAACACGTTCTGAAAAGTGTGATGTTACTGCCCCATAACTTACATGGGGTTGACCAAACTTGCAGAAACATGTTTATTTCTGCTGGAAAAAACGTTTTGACACTTTCTGTACACTGGGGTTAAGGGCTGAGTGTGTGGGCTCTTCTGAGCCTTGCTATTACAAGGAGATTCAGTTGTCTGAAAAAACGCGTTTATTTCGGGCTGAAAAACACGTTTTGAAAAGTGTCTTGTTACTGCCCCATAACTTACATGGGGTTGACCAAACTTGCAGAAACATGTTTATTTCTGCTGAAAAACACGTTTTGACCCATTCTGCACACTGGGGTTAAGGGCTGAGTGTGTGGGCACTTCTGAGCCTTGCTGTTACAAGTAGATTCAGTTGTCTGAAAAAACGCGTTTATTTCGGGCTGAAAAACACGTTTTGAAAAGTGTGATGTTACTGCCCCATAACTTACATGGGGTTGACCAAACTTGCAGAAACATGTTTATTTCTGCTGGAAAACACGTTTTGACACTTTCTGTACACTGGGGTTAAGGGCTGAGTGTGTGGGCTCTTCTGAGCCTTGCTATTACAAGGAGATTCAGTTGTCTGAAAAAACGCGTTTATTTCGGGCTGAAAAACAAGTTTTGAAAAGTGTCTTGTTACTGCCCCATAACTTACATGGGGTTGACCAAACTTGCAGAAACATGTTTATTTCTGCTGAAAAACACGTTTTGACCCTTTCTGCACACTGGGGTTAAGAGCTGAGTGTGTGGGCACTTCTGAGCCTTGCTGTTACAAGTAGATTCAGTTGTCTGAAAAAACGCGTTTATTTCGGGCTGAAAAGCACGTTTTGAAAAGTGTGATGTTACTGCCTCATAACTTACATGGGGTTGACCAAACTTGCAGAAACATGTTTATTTCTGCTGGAAAACACGTTTTGACACTTTCTGTACACTGGGGTTAAGGGCTGAGTGTGTGGGCTCTTCTGAGCCTTGCTATTACAAGGAGATTCAGTTGTCTGAAAAAACGCGTTTATTTTGGGCTGAAAAACACGTTTTGAAAAGTGTCTTGTTACTGCCCCATAACTTACATGGGGGTGACCAAACTTGCAGAAACATGTTTATTTCTGCTGAAAAACACGTTTGGACACTTTCTGCACACTGGGGTTAAGAGCTGAGTGTGTGGGCTCTTCTGAGCCTAGCAGTTACACTGAGATTCTGCTGTCTGAAAAAACGCGTTTATTTCGGGCTGAAAAACACGTTTTGAAAAGTGTCTTGTTACTGCCCCATAACTTACATGGGGTTGACCAAACTTGCAGAAACATGTTTATTTCTGCTGAAAAACACGTTTTGACCCTTTCTGCACACTGGGGTTAAGGGCTGAGTGTGTGGGCACTTCTGAGCCTTGCTGTTACAAGTAGATTCAGTTGTCTGAAAAAACGCGTTTATTTCGGGCTGAAAAACACGTTTTGAAAAGTGTGATGTTACTGCCCCATAACTTACATGGGGTTGACCAAACTTGCAGAAACATGTTTATTTCTGCTGGAAAACACGTTTTGACACTTTCTGTACACTGGGGTTAAGGGCTGAGTGTGTGGGCTCTTCTGAGCCTTGCTATTACAAGGAGATTCAGTTGTCTGAAAAAACGCGTTTATTTCGGGCTGAAAAACACGTTTTGAAAAGTGTCTTGTTACTGCCCCATAACTTACATGGGGTTGACCAAACTTGCAGAAACATGTTTATTTCTGCTGAAAAACACGTTTGGACACTTTCTGCACACTGGGGTTAAGAGCTGAGTGTGTGGGCTCTTCTGAGCCTAGCAGTTACACTGAGATTCTGCTGTCTGAAAAAACGCGTTTATTTCGGGCTGAAAAACACGTTTTGAAAAGTGTCTTGTTACTGCCCCATAACTTACATGGGGTTGACCAAACTTGCAGAAACATGTTTATTTCTGCTGAAAAACACGTTTTGATCCTTTCTGCACACTGGGGTTAAGGGCTGAGTGTGTGGGCACTTCTGAGCCTTGCTGTTACAAGTAGATTCAGTTGTCTGAAAAAACGCGTTTATTTCGGGCTGAAAAACACGTTTTGAAAAGTGTGATGTTACTGCCCCATAACTTACATGGGGTTGACCAAACTTGCAGAAACATGTTTATTTCTGCTGGAAAACACGTTTTGACACTTTCTGTACACTGGGGTTAAGGGCTGAGTGTGTGGGCTCTTCTGAGCCTTGCTATTACAAGGAGATTCAGTTGTCTGAAAAAACGCGTTTATTTCGGGCTGAAAAACACGTTTTGAAAAGTGTCTTGTTACTGCCCCATAACTTACATGGGGGTGACCAAACTTGCAGAAACATGTTTATTTCTGCTGAAAAACACGTTTGGACACTTTCTGCACACTGGGGTTAAGAGCTGAGTGTGTGGGCTCTTCTGAGCCTAGCAGTTACACTGAGATTCAGTTGTCTGAAAAAAAGCGTTTATTTCGGGCTGAAAAACACGTTTTGAAAAGTGTCTTGTTACTGCCCCATAACTTACATGGGGTTGACCAAACTTGCAGAAACATGTTTATTTCTGCTGAAAAACACGTTTTGACCCTTTCTGCACACTGGGGTTAAGGGCTGAGTGTGTGGGCACTTCTGAGCCTTGCTGTTGCAAGTAGATTCAGTTGTCTGAAAAAACGCGTTTATTTCGGGCTGAAAAACACGTTTTGAAAAGTGTCTTGTTACTGCCCCATAACTTACATGGGGTTGACCAAACTTGCAGAAACATGTTTATTTCTGCTGAAAAACACGTTTTGACCCTTTCTGCACACTGGGGTTAAGGGCTGAGTGTGTGGGCACTTCTGAGCCTTGCTGTTACAAGTAGATTCAGTTGTCTGAAAAAACGCGTTTATTTCGGGCTGAAAAACACGTTTTGAAAAGTGTCTTGTTACTGCCCCATAACTTACATGGGGTTGACCAAACTTGCAGAAACATGTTTATTTCTGCTGAAAAACACGTTTTGACCCTTTCTGCACACTGGGGTTAAGGGCTGAGTGTGTGGGCACTTCTGAGCCTTGCTGTTACAAGTAGATTCAGTTGTCTGAAAAAACGCGTTTATTTCGGGCTGAAAAACACGTTTTGAAAAGTGTCTTGTTACTGCCCCATAACTTACATGGGGGTGACCAAACTTGCAGAAACATGTTTATTTCTGCTGAAAAACACGTTTGGACACTTTCTGCACACTGGGGTTAAGAGCTGAGTGTGTGGGCTCTTCTGAGCCTAGCAGTTACACTGAGATTCTGCTGTCTGAAAAAACGCGTTTATTTCGGGCTGAAAAACACGTTTTGAAAAGTGTCTTGTTACTGCCCCATAACTTACATGGGGTTGACCAAACTTGCAGAAACATGTTTATTTCTGCTGAAAAACACGTTTTGACCCTTTCTGCACACTGGGGTTAAGGGCTGAGTGTGTGGGCACTTCTGAGCCTTGCTGTTACAAGTAGATTCAGTTGTCTGAAAAAACGCGTTTATTTCGGGCTGAAAAACACGTTTTGAAAAGTGTGATGTTACTGCCCCATAACTTACATGGGGTTGACCAAACTTGCAGAAACATGTTTATTTCTGCTGGAAAACATGTTTTGACACTTTCTGTACACTGGGGTTAAGGGCTGAGTGTGTGGGCTCTTCTGAGCCTTGCTATTACAAGGAGATTCAGTTGTCTGAAAAAACGCGTTTATTTCGGGCTGAAAACACGTTTTGAAAAGTGTCTTGTTACTGCCCCATAACTTACATGGGGTTGACCAAACTTGCAGAAACATGTTTATTTCTGCTGGAAAACACGTTTTGACACTTTCTGTACACTGGGGTTAAGGGCTGAGTGTGTGGGCTCTTCTGAGCCTTGCTATTACAAGGAGATTCAGTTGCCTGAAAAAACGCGTTTATTTCGGGCTGAAAAACACGTTTTGAAAAGTGTCTTGTTACTGCCCCATAACTTACATGGGGGTGACCAAACTTGCAGAAACATGTTTATTTCTGCTGAAAAACACGTTTGGACACTTTCTGCACACTGGGGTTAAGAGCTGAGTGTGTGGGCTCTTCTGAGCCTAGCAGTTACACTGAGATTCTGCTGTCTTAAAAAACGCGTTTATTTCGGGCTGAAAAACACGTTTTGAAAAGTGTCTTGTTACTGCCCCATAACTTACATGGGGTTGACCAAACTTGCAGAAACATGTTTATTTCTGCTGAAAAACACGTTTTGACCCTTTCTGCACACTGGGGTTAAGGGCTGAGTGTGTGGGCACTTCTGAGCCTTGCTGTTACAAGTAGATTCAGTTGTCTGAAAAAACGCGTTTATTTCGGGCTGAAAAACACGTTTTGAAAAGTGTCTTGTTACTGCCCCATAACTTACATGGGGTTGACCAAACTTGCAGAAACATGTTTATTTCTGCTGGAAAACACGTTTTGACACTTTCTGTACACTGGGGTTAAGGGCTGAGTGTGTGGGCTCTTCTGAGCCTTGCTATTACAAGGAGATTCAGTTGTCTGAAAAAACGCGTTTATTTCGGGCTGAAAAACACGTTTTGAAAAGTGTCTTGTTACTGCCCCATAACTTACATGGGGTTGACCAAACTTGCAGAAACATGTTTATTTCTGCTGAAAAACACGTTTTGACCCTTTCTGCACACTGGGGTTAAGGGCTGAGTGTGTGGGCACTTCTGAGCCTTGCTGTTACAAGTAGATTCAGTTGTCTGAAAAAACGCGTTTATTTCGGGCTGAAAAACACGTTTTGAAAAGTGTGATGTTACTGCCCCATAACTTACATGGGGATGACCAAACTTGCAGAAACATGTTTATTTCTGCTGGAAAACACGTTTTGACACTTTCTGTACACTGGGGTTAAGGGCTGAGTGTGTGGGCTCTTCTGAGCCTTGCTATTACAAGGAGATTCAGTTGTCTGAAAAAACGCGTTTATTTCGGGCTGAAAAACACGTTTTGAAAAGTGTCTTGTTACTGCCCCATAACTTACATGGGGTTGACCAAACTTGCAGAAACATGTTTATTTCTGCTGAAAAACACGTTTTGACCCTTTCTGCACACTGGGGTTAAGGGCTGAGTGTGTGGGCACTTCTGAGCCTTCCTGTTACAAGTAGATTCAGTTGTCTGAAAAAACGCGTTTATTTCGGGCTGAAAAACACGTTTTGAAAAGTGTGATGTTACTGCCCCATAACTTACATGGGGTTGACCAAACTTGCAGAAACATGTTTATTTCTGCTGGAAAACACGTTTTGACACTTTCTGTACACTGGGGTTAAGGGCTGAGTGTGTGGGCTCTTCTGAGCCTTGCTATTACAAGGAGATTCAGTTGTCTGAAAAAACGCGTTTATTTCGGGCTGAAAAACACGTTTTGAAAAGTGTCTTGTTACTGCCCCATAACTTACATGGGGGTGACCAAACTTGCAGAAACATGTTTATTTCTGCTGAAAAACACGTTTGGACACTTTCTGCACACTGGGGTTAAGAGCTGAGTGTGTGGGCTCTTCTGAGCCTAGCAGTTACACTGAGATTCAGTTGTCTGAAAAAAAGCGTTTATTTCGGGCTGAAAAACACGTTTTGAAAAGTGTCTTGTTACTGCCCCATAACTTACATGGGGTTGACCAAACTTGCAGAAACATGTTTATTTCTGCTGAAAAACACGTTTTGACCCTTTCTGCACACTGGGGTTAAGGGCTGAGTGTGTGGGCACTTCTGAGCCTTGCTGTTGCAAGTAGATTCAGTTGTCTGAAAAAACGCGTTTATTTCGGGTCTGAAAAACACGTTTTGAAAAGTGTCTTGTTACTGCCCATAACTTACATGGGGTTGACCAAACTTGCAGAAAACATGTTTATTTCTGCTGAAAAACACGTTTGGACACTTTCTGCACACTGGGGTTAAGAGCTGAGTGTGTGGGCTCTTCTGAGCCTAGCAGTTACACTGAGATTCTGCTGTCTGAAAAAACGCGTTTATTTCGGGCTGAAAAACACGTTTTGAAAGTGTCTTGTTACTGCCCCATAACTTACATGGGGTTGACCAAACTTGCAGAAACATGTTTATTTCTGCTGAAAAACACGTTTTGACCCTTTCTGCACACTGGGGTTAAGGGCTGAGTGTGTGGGCACTTCTGAGCCTTGCTGTTACAAGTAGATTCAGTTGTCTGAAAAAACGCGTTTATTTCGGGCTGAAAAACACGTTTTGAAAAGTGTGATGTTACTGCCCCATAACTTACATGGGGTTGACCAAACTTGCAGAAACATGTTTATTTCTACTGGAAAACACGTTTTGACACTTTCTGTACACTGGGGTTAAGGGCTGAGTGTGTGGGCTCTTCTGAGCCTTGCTATTACAAGGAGATTCAGTTGTCTGAAAAAACGCGTTTATTTCGGGCTGAAAAACACGTTTTGAAAAGTGTCTTGTTACTGCCCCATAACTTACATGGGGTTGACCAAACTTGCAGAAACATGTTTATTTCTGCTGAAAAACACGTTTGGACACTTTCTGCACACTGGGGTTAAGAGCTGAGTGTGTGGGCTCTTCTGAGCCTAGCAGTTACACTGAGATTCTGCTGTCTGAAAAACGCGTTTATTTCGGGCTGAAAAACACGTTTTGAAAAGTGTCTTGTTACTGCCCCATAACTTACATGGGGTTGACCAAACTTGCAGAAACATGTTTATTTCTGCTGAAAAACACGTTTTGATCCCTTTCTGCACACTGGGGTTAAGGGCTGAGTGTGTGGGCACTTCTGAGCCTTGCTGTTACAAGTAGATTCAGTTGTCTGAAAAAACGCGTTTATTTCGGGCTGAAAAACACGTTTTGAAAAGTGTGATGTTACTGCCCATAACTTTACATGGGGTTGACCAAACTTGCAGAAACATGTTTATTTCTGCTGGAAAACACGTTTTGACACTTTCTGTACACTGGGGTTAAGGGCTGAGTGTGTGGGCTCTTCTGAGCCTTGCTATTACAAGGAGATTCAGTTGTCTGAAAAAACGCGTTTATTTCGGGCTGAAAAACACGTTTTGAAAAGTGTCTTGTTACTGCCCATAACTTACATGGGGGTGACCAAACTTGCAGAAACATGTTTATTTCTGCTGAAAAACACGTTTGGATCACTTTCTGCACACTGGGGTTAAGAGCTGAGTGTGTGGGCTCTTCTGAGCCTAGCAGTTACACTGAGATTCAGTTGTCTGAAAAAAAGCGTTTATTTCGGGCTGAAAAACACGTTTTGAAAAGTGTCTTGTTACTGCCCCATAACTTACATGGGGTTGACCAAACTTGCAGAAACATGTTTATTTCTGCTGAAAAACACGTTTTGACCCTTTCTGCACACTGGGGTTAAGGGCTGAGTGTGTGGGCACTTCTGAGCCTTGCTGTTGCAAGTAGATTCAGTTGTCTGAAAAAACGCGTTTATTTCGGGCTGAAAAACACGTTTTGAAAAGTGTCTTGTTACTGCCCCATAACTTACATGGGGTTGACCAAACTTGCAGAAACATGTTTATTTCTGCTGAAAAACACGTTTTGACCCTTTCTGCACACTGGGGTTAAGGGCTGAGTGTGTGGGCACTTCTGAGCCTTGCTGTTACAAGTAGATTCAGTTGTCTGAAAAAACGCGTTTATTTCGGCTGAAAAACACGTTTTGAAAAGTGTGATGTTACTGCCTCATAACTTACATGGGGTTGACCAAACTTGCAGAAACATGTTTATTTCTGCTGGAAAACACGTTTTGACACTTTCTGTACACTGGGGTTAAGGGCTGAGTGTGTGGGCTCTTCTGAGCCTTGCTATTACAAGGAGATTCAGTTGTCTGAAAAAACGCGTTTATTTCGGGCTGAAAAACACGTTTTGAAAAGTGTCTTGTTACTAGCCCCATAACTTACATGGGGGTGACCAAACTTGCAGAAACATGTTTATTTCTGCTGAAAAACACGTTTGGACACTTTCTGCACACTGGGGTTAAGAGCTGAGTGTGTGGGCTCTTCTGAGCCTAGCAGTTACACTGAGATTCTGCTGTCTGAAAAAACGCGATTATTTCGGGCTGAAAAACACGTTTTGAAAAGTGTGATGTTACTGCCCCATAACTTACATGGGGGTGACACAAACTTGCAGAAACATGTTTATTTCTGCTGAAAAACACGTTTGGACACTTTCTGCACACTGGGGTTAAAGAGCTGAGTGTGTGGGCTCTTCTGAGCCTAGCAGTTACACTGAGATTCTGCTGTCTGAAAAACGCGTTTATTTCGGGCTGAAAAACACGTTTTGAAAAGTGTCTTGTTACTGCCCCATAACTTACATGGGGTTGACCAAACTTGCAGAAACATGTTTATTTCTGCTGAAAAACACGTTTTGACCCTTTCTGCACACTGGGGTTAAGGGCTGAGTGTGTGGGCACTTCTGAGCCTTGCTGTTACAAGGAGATTCAGTTGTCTGAAAAAACGCGTTTATTTCGGGCTGAAAAACACGTTTTGAAAAGTGTGATGTTACTGCCCCATAACTTACATGGGGTTGACCAAACTTGCAGAAACATGTTTATTTCTGCTGGAAAACACGTTTTGACACTTTCTGTACACTGGGGTTAAGGGCTGAGTGTGTGGGCTCTTCTGAGCCTTGCTATTACAAGGAGATTCAGTTGTCTGAAAAAACGCGTTTATTTCGGGCTGAAAAACACGTTTTGAAAAGTGTCTTGTTACTGCCCCATAACTTACATGGGGGTGACCAAACTTGCAGAAACATGTTTATTTCTGCTGAAAAACACGTTTGGACACTTTCTGCACACTGGGGTTAAGAGCTGATGTGTGGGCTCTTCTGAGCCTAGCAGTTACACTGAGATTCTGCTGTCTGAAAAACGCGTTTATTTCGGGCTGAAAAACACGTTTTGAAAAGTGTCTTGTTACTGCCCCATAACTTACATGGGGTTGACCAAACTTGCAGAAACATGTTTATTTCTGCTGAAAAACACGTTTTGACCCTTTCTGCACACTGGGGTTAAGGGCTGAGTGTGTGGGCACTTCTGAGCCTTGCTGTTACAAGTAGATTCAGTTGTCTGAAAAAACGCGTTATTTCGGGCTGAAAAACACGTTTTGAAAGTGTGATGTTACTGCCCCATAACTTACATGGGGTTGACCAAACTTGCAGAAACATGTTTATTTCTGCTGGAAAACACGTTTTGACACTTTCTGTACACTGGGGTTAAGGGCTGAGTGTGTGGGCTCTTCTGAGCCTTGCTATTACAAGGAGATTCAGTTGTCTGAAAAAACGCGTTTATTTCGGGCTGAAAAACACGTTTTGAAAAGTGTCTTGTTACTGCCCCATAACTTACATGGGGGTGACCAAACTTGCAGAAACATGTTTATTTCTGCTGAAAAACACGTTTGGACACTTTCTGCACACTGGGGTTAAGAGCTGAGTGTGTGGGCTCTTCTGAGCCTAGCAGTTACACTGAGATTCAGTTGTCTGAAAAAACGCGTTTATTTCGGGCTGAAAAACACGTTTTGAAAAGTGTCTTGTTACTGCCCCATAACTTACATGGGGTTGACCAAACTTGCAGAAACATGTTTATTTCTGCTGAAAAACACGTTTTGACCCTTTCTGCACACTGGGGTTAAGGGCTGAGTGTGTGGGCACTTCTGAGCCTTGCTGTTACAAGTAGATTCAGTTGTCTGAAAAAACGCGTTTATTTCGGGCTGAAAAACACGTTTTGAAAAGTGTCTTGTTACTGCCCCATAACTTACATGGGGTTGACCAAACTTGCAGAAACATGTTTATTTCTGCTGAAAAACACGTTTTGACCCTTTCTGCACACTGGGGTTAAGGGCTGAGTGTGTGGGCACTTCTGAGCCTTGCTGTTACAAGTAGATTCAGTTGTCTGAAAAAACGCGTTTATTTCGGGCTGAAAAACACGTTTTGAAAAGTGTCTTGTTACTGCCCCATAACTTACATGGGGGTGACCAAACTTGCAGAAACATGTTTATTTCTGCTGAAAAACACGTTTGGACACTTTCTGCACACTGGGGTTAAGAGCTGAGTGTGTGGGCTCTTCTGAGCCTAGCAGTTACACTGAGATTCTGCTGTCTGAAAAAACGCGTTTATTTCGGGCTGAAAAACACGTTTTGAAAAGTGTCTTGTTACTGCCCCATAACTTACATGGGGTTGACCAAACTTGCAGAAACATGTTTATTTCTGCTGAAAAACACGTTTTGACCCTTTCTGCACACTGGGGTTAAGGGCTGAGTGTGTGGGCACTTCTGAGCCTTGCTGTTACAAGTAGATTCAGTTGTCTGAAAAAACGCGTTTATTTCGGGCTGAAAAACACGTTTTGAAAAGTGTGATGTTACTGCCCCATAACTTACATGGGGTTGACCAAACTTGCAGAAACATGTTTATTTCTGCTGGAAAACACGTTTTGACACTTTCTGTACACTGGGGTTAAGGGCTGAGTGTGTGGGCTCTTCTGAGCCTTGCTATTACAAGGAGATTCAGTTGTCTGAAAAAACGCGTTTATTTCGGGCTGAAAAACACGTTTTGAAAAGTGTCTTGTTACTGCCCCATAACTTACATGGGGTTGACCAAACTTGCAGAAACATGTTTATTTCTGCTGGAAAACACGTTTTGACACTTTCTGTACACTGGGGTTAAGGGCTGAGTGTGTGGGCTCTTCTGAGCCTTGCTATTACAAGGAGATTCAGTTGCCTGAAAAAACGCGTTTATTTCGGGCTGAAAAACACGTTTTGAAAAGTGTCTTGTTACTGCCCCATAACTTACATGGGGGTGACCAAACTTGCAGAAACATGTTTATTTCTGCTGAAAAACACGTTTGGACACTTTCTGCACACTGGGGTTAAGAGCTGAGTGTGTGGGCTCTTCTGAGCCTAGCAGTTACACTGAGATTCTGCTGTCTTAAAAAACGCGTTTATTTCGGGCTGAAAAACACGTTTTGAAAAGTGTCTTGTTACTGCCCCATAACTTACATGGGGTTGACCAAACTTGCAGAAACATGTTTATTTCTGCTGAAAAACACGTTTTGACCCTTTCTGCACACTGGGGTTAAGGGCTGAGTGTGTGGGCACTTCTGAGCCTTGCTGTTACAAGTAGATTCAGTTGTCTGAAAAAACGCGTTTATTTCGGGCTGAAAAACACGTTTTGAAAAGTGTCTTGTTACTGCCCCATAACTTACATGGGGTTGACCAAACTTGCAGAAACATGTTTATTTCTGCTGGAAAACACGTTTTGACACTTTCTGTACACTGGGGTTAAGGGCTGAGTGTGTGGGCTCTTCTGAGCCTTGCTATTACAAGGAGATTCAGTGTCTGAAAAAACGCGTTTATTTCGGGCTGAAAAACACGTTTTGAAAAGTGTCTTGTTACTGCCCCATAACTTACATGGGGTTGACCAAACTTGCAGAAACATGTTTATTTCTGCTGAAAAACACGTTTTGACCCTTTCTGCACACTGGGGTTAAGGGCTGAGTGTGTGGGCACTTCTGAGCCTTGCTGTTACAAGTAGATTCAGTTGTCTGAAAAAACGCGTTTATTTCGGGCTGAAAAACACGTTTTGAAAAGTGTGATGTTACTGCCCCATAACTTACATGGGGATGACCAAACTTGCAGAAACATGTTTATTTCTGCTGGAAAACACGTTTTGACACTTTCTGTACACTGGGGTTAAGGGCTGAGTGTGTGGGCTCTTCTGAGCCTTGCTATTACAAGGAGATTCAGTTGTCTGAAAAAACGCGTTTATTTCGGGCTGAAAAACACGTTTTGAAAAGTGTCTTGTTACTGCCCCATAACTTACATGGGGTTGACCAAACTTGCAGAAACATGTTTATTTCTGCTGAAAAACACGTTTTGACCCTTTCTGCACACTGGGGTTAAGGGCTGAGTGTGTGGGCACTTCTGAGCCTTCCTGTTACAAGTAGATTCAGTTGTCTGAAAAAACGCGTTTATTTCGGGCTGAAAAACACGTTTTGAAAAGTGTGATGTTACTGCCCCATAACTTACATGGGGTTGACCAAACTTGCAGAAACATGTTTATTTCTGCTGGAAAACACGTTTTGACACTTTCTGTACACTGGGGTTAAGGCTGAGTGTGTGGGCTCTTCTGAGCCTTGCTATTACAAGGAGATTCAGTTGTCTGAAAAAACGCGTTTATTTCGGGCTGAAAAACACGTTTTGAAAAGTGTCTTGTTACTGCCCCATAACTTACATGGGGGTGACCAAACTTGCAGAAACATGTTTATTTCTGCTGAAAAACACGTTTTGACACTTTCTGCACACTGGGGTTAAGAGCTGAGTGTGTGGGCACTTCTGAGCCTAGCAGTTACACTGAGATTCAGTTGTCTGAAAAAAAGCGTTTATTTCGGGCTGAAAAACACGTTTTGAAAAGTGTCTTGTTACTGCCCCATAACTTACATGGGGTTGACCAAACTTGCAGAAACATGTTTATTTCTGCTGAAAAACACGTTTTGACCCTTTCTGCACACTGGGGTTAAGGGCTGAGTGTGTGGGCACTTCTGAGCCTTGCTGTTGCAAGTAGATTCAGTTGTCTGAAAAAACGCGTTTATTTCGGGCTGAAAAACACGTTTTGAAAAGTGTCTTGTTACTGCCCCATAACTTACATGGGGTTGACCAAACTTGCAGAAACATGTTTATTTCTGCTGAAAAACACGTTTTGACCCTTTCTGCACACTGGGGTTAAGGGCTGAGTGTGTGGGCACTTCTGAGCCTTGCTGTTACAAGTAGATTCAGTTGTCTGAAAAAACGCGTTTATTTCGGGCTGAAAAACACGTTTTGAAAAGTGTGATGTTACTGCCTCATAACTTACATGGGGTTGACCAAACTTGCAGAAACATGTTTATTTCTGCTGGAAAACACGTTTTGACACTTTCTGTACACTGGGGTTAAGGGCTGAGTGTGTGGGCTCTTCTGAGCCTTGCTATTACAAGGAGATTCAGTTGTCTGAAAAAAACGCGTTTATTTCGGGCTGAAAAACACGTTTTGAAAAGTGTCTTGTTACTGCCC